>NC_086173.1:68225446-68535758 GCF_023053635.1 Elgaria multicarinata webbii | reverse complement strand
ATCAAGGCACAAGAGGTGCCTGAGAGGACATTTGAGTTTGGACTTTAATAATTCCCTATAAATCACTGCATGCAGAGATCTGCTCTACAGTTGGCATGCTGTCACAGTGCCAATTTTCATGTGTTTATTTTTAAAACTGAGGAAGCTGTAAGCATTTCTGTTAATTCCCATTGATGAGAATGTAGCAGTGACCTGAAAATGGAACGGTTCTTCGATGGGTCATTTGATGGGTCAGTGAGAGGGACCTGCTCTGGAAATCAAGGTGGAGAAACACTTCTATGGAGCTCCGGCTTGAACACCTAGTGCTAACTATAGACAAGTGTTTCTGCCTGTAAATCACTTGCCACTCTTTTGTCCTGTCTCCTGCTGGCATTCACCCTTAGCAACTTACAATGTGACACAGAGCCCTCCACTGTAGTGTTTTTCCCTCTACTGAACAAAACTATAGTAGCAGCACAATTACTAGTTACAAATATATGGTCTGAAAGTAAAACTATAATAATATAGTGCTGAGATGAATAACACAAGCAGATCAAATACAGTAGATGATTTTTAAAATCTGGGTTTATTACATGCAACTTTTTCTCTCTGACTGGGTTCAGATGACATGCTAACCAACGGTGGGTTAAATAGTCAACGATGGATTGAATGATCAATGGTTGGTTATTGTGTTGTCTGTCAGGACTTTTTCACAACATGGTTGGCTATTTGGCTGAAATAACCAATGCAAATAACCCTGTGAAGAGTTGATTATTTGAACAACCATTGGTTATCGTGTGTTGGATATTTTGTTGCACACAGTTGGTTATTTTCAGGGACCACAGAGTGCCCTTGCAAGAGTGACTGAAACCACTCTAATCCAGCTGGCAGAACTTGCAATGGCTGTTGGGACACCAGTGGGAGGACTGAGGGGGAGAGAGGGCAGGGGAATGTGTCAATCAAACACACTGTTGACTAATAGTCAACTTGATGCTGGCCTTAATCCAGACTATGGCTGATTATACTCATGTCCTGTGGGGAGTATCCCCTTGATAATCAACTATGGAGTTGACTATTATGTTGTCTGAACGCAGCCTCTGTGTCACTTACAAACAGCTCTTGCTAAGAATTGTTCTCATGGTCTGCTGCTATTCATCTACCTACTTAATTCTCCTGTTGCTGGCATTCCTTGCCTGCTCTTCCTTCTTTTTCAATCCTTCTGCCAATCCTTTAGCACCTGCTGTTCTTATGCAGCAAAAGTGCATAAAACAAAATAGCTCTGGGAAAAGATTGCCCGTTTTCGCCTACTAGTGCACTAAATATGTTTCAAGTGGTAGATAATTCATATTGACTCTTGCCCCAACATTGAAGGAACGTTTAAGAAGCCAGCACTGCAAAGGAAGTGCCAATTCTACACACAACTCCCTGCTTTAGGTAGCCACCTATAGTCAGTCTAATGTAATTGACAAGATTAACCAAGTTTTATAAAATCTGGATTTCTGAAATGAGCTTTCCCATACTGTTTTTCAGACTTCTGATAGCTGAACCAAGGACTCACCTCCTCAAGAATTAAAAAACGGATGCACACTTCACTGTTACCCTGAAAAAGATATCTATGTATTATCTCTATCAGCTCCCAGAACAACAAGCAGGACCCACTTTTCAGCTACAGGGTCATGCTTTCTGGCAGGGCTGGCCCTGCCATTAGGCAGAGTGAGGCAAATGCCTCAGGTGACAGATGTGGGAAGCAACATTGGGAGACCCCCAACTGTTCCTCCTGAGCCCCTCAGCCATTCTCTTCTTTTGGAGGACAGAGCTGTGTGTGCCACATGAACTATCCTGCACCTCTAAACTAGTCTGCTGCGTTCAGGTGTGATAGATGATGCTAAGCTTATGCCAGTATTGAAGTAAGATCCAGCTGCCAATCCACTCAGCTTCCATATACAGAATGGAGGGGCAATAGTGTCATCCTTTTTCTCAGGCAGTAAAGTGTCTTGGGCCAGCCCTGCTTTCTGGTCAGCAGATGGCCTTGGAAGTCCAATACACTTGTGAAGTGAAACATGAGTTGCGTCAAGGAATCACAGAGTACCATTCCCCAGGAATGATGTCACTTCCCACAACTTGGTAGAGAGAGACGTGATCAATGGTCCATAAGGTTTCCCTGCTTTGAGGAACATAGGATAGATGCGTGTGATATAGGAGGTTTAATTTTTCAAGGCACATTTTTCTTCCCTTTTGGTGATTGCACACTAGTGTACTCCAATACATAGTTTAGAAATCACCATTAATATCTCAGACTGTCAGATCCATAGAACCATAGAATTAAGAACATGCACATTCATTCTCATAGGGTAGAACTAGATGCTGCTCAGGAGAAACATGGACAGCCTACCAGGAGCAAACTAGTAGCAGGGGGAGGAGCTTCTTATCTTTTATTTTCTGCTATTTTCAACATAAAAGGATTTTGAACACATAAATGGCAAGCCTCCCAGCATTGAGCAGGGGGTTGGACTCAATGGCCTTGTAGGCCCCTTCCAACTCTGCTATTCTATGAGAGAGGAAATGGTTAAGCAGTATCTCTTCCTACCATTCTTTCACTCAAACTGGCAGCCTCCCAGCCCTGAAAGTTGGGATACTTTGGGCCTTCCTAGACGAGGCCTTAGCGCGCTTTGTGGGCCGCTTTCCCTACTGTGCGTCTAGATGACGCACAGGGGAATCTGGCGCCAGGGCGGGGAATCGGCCGCACTCAGGCCGGGGCTGCGAAACGTCTAGGAAGGTCCGTGGCTTTTTGCGGCTACTCGCTTACTCACGAGTAGCTGCGAAAAGCCACAGACCTGGCACAGCGCTCATACGAGAGCTGTGCCCATCGTGCCAGGGGTGTGTGTGATCCGGGGGGGAGATGGGGGAGGGAAGGCCGGACCGGCAGGAGAGGGGATGGCAGAGGGCGACGACCGGGAGATGGTGAGGGGGGGTGGAGGGCGACGACCGGGAGATGGTGAGGGGGGGCGGAGGGCGACGACCGGGAGACGGTGAGGGGGGGCGGAGGGTGACGAACGGGAGACGGCGAGGGAGGGCAGATGGGGGGCTTAAATAAAAAAAGCCCTTACCTTCTATGGCGGCTTCGGGCCCCACATGGCCCCTTTTTTTTAAAAAAAAAAACATGGCCGATGCTGCAGGGCTTGCGTCGTCCCTACGCGTCGGCCGTCTAGGAGGCTGGGCAGCGCGCTTTAATGTTAGCGCGCCGTCGCCCCGCCTCCCTGCTGGCTTATCCCGGCAGGTCTAGCAAAGCCCTTTGTCTTAGGCCTTTGCTAGACCTACCTGTTGTTCCGGGATGGACGAGGGGTGAGCCCGCTATTCAACTATCGTGGGATCTCGCCCTCATTTACACATGAGGTGCGACAAGCTCCGGAGGAGAGCCATCACGTCCGTCATTTTTCTTTAAATTTTTAAAGGGGAAGCAGCACAGGAGCACTCCAGTGACTGAAGGGTGAGGGTTTTTTTTAAAAAAAATACTTTCCCCACTCACCCCACCCTGCCCTAAATGGGCACAGTGCTCTTGGGGAGTGCTGCGCCCCATGCACGGCTCCTGGCTACATGCGAGTAATCACGCGAAGCCAAGGAGAAGCTGCTTCAACAGGCCACACGCTCGCGGACTCCTGCTCAGCCCAAGACCACGGGAAAAACTGGGCCCAAAATGCTGCCCATTGTACCGGGGCAAGAGAGGGT
Source organism: Elgaria multicarinata webbii (assembly GCF_023053635.1). Classification (NCBI taxonomy): domain Eukaryota; kingdom Metazoa; phylum Chordata; class Lepidosauria; order Squamata; family Anguidae; genus Elgaria; species Elgaria multicarinata. Next base: position 68,532,053 of record NC_086173.1, on the reverse strand, counting down.
TGATCCCTGCCTGAGCCCAGGATCTCCTGTGCGTTATCAGGATGCACAGGGGCGATCCCGGGTATCAGTCTGGGATAACCCCTCATCTAGCTAAGGCTATATTGCTTGTGTGACATTTTGTTTGGGCGTTATATGCTCTCTCTCTCTCTCTCTCTCTCTCTCTCACACACACACACACACACACACACACACTAATGACCCACTAAAACACATTTTAGATCACATAGCACAGTAATTTATTTATTTATTTATTTATTTAAAACATTTATATCCTGACATTAAGATCTCAGAGCGGCGTAAATATGAGTGGTTGCTCTCATTGGTTGTTCCACACCACACTAGAGTGAGTGGCCCTTGAATTTCTTTTTCAGTTTGCAGTACTACTTGGAGCTTACTTTCCATTTTCTGTTTAACATATATGTCTTTGAAGTAGTAAACAGCACCAGGAAAAGAAACATGCAGTATCAAGTGTGTGGGGAAAATGTGTATTAACAATTTAATGGATATTTTCTTTAGTCACATATACCTAGCTATACTATACCCAGATATTTTATCTACTGTTAAATTGTTTTATATTTCCACAGTTCATCAGCTTTGCCATCATACTGACTCCATAAAAGACAAATTGTTGGAAACAGTGTTATAATGAGAAGAAGTGACATCACTTATTACCTACAGTCCAGGAAAATATATAAAGAACAGACATAGATCTCCCTGTGACAGGAAGGATCCTGTATCTGGGTGGTCCAACAAAATGAATGTATTCAGGATCTAATGACTTGGAGAAATTTGAAATGAGAAATGCTCTGTTAAATGCCATGCATCCATAAATCATTTTATTTGAACTACTTACTTAAAATATTAAAATATATTTGCTTTATGAAAACAAAAATTGAATTACTCTCTTGACAAATAGCAAAACACTTATTTTAACACCAGACCCAACACAATTTCTCCATAGACTTATAGATTTATTTTCCTATTGAGACATCATTTTTGTCTCAAGACATTCATTAAGAAAATGTTGGGAAATTCTATGAACCACAGTTTAACCAAAATTAAGCACTTTGATGTCAACAAGACATTTAACATGTGCTCCAGTATTTCAAATTGAACTCAGTGTGACTGAAGAGGGCTAAACATCAGAGTAATGGTTCCAATCCATTCTACTGAATGTGTTGAATTTTTAGGAGGGGATAGTTGAAGTGTTAGGACCTCCCACTTTTGGTAAATGTAGACTCAGGAATAGATCCAATATTGTGCTAGTGGACATCCAGTAGTGTTTCTCCCTCTCTCACACCTGGCAGTCCTGCATACCACCATCAAATCTGCTTCAGAAGGTTTTCCAGTCCCAGAGAAAATGTTGAGGGGAAGGGAATCCCTCTCCTCCTGATACTGTTGCTGGAGCAGAATTCCAGCATTGGGTCTAACCCACAGGCCATATGGCACCACAGGTAAAAATGAATTTATCACAGCAGTTAAAGCTTCAGGAGCTATACTAGAGTGACCAGATTTAAAAGAGGGCAGGGCACCTGCAGCTTTAACTGTTGTGATGAAGAGGGAATTTCACCAGCTGCTGTATGCATACAAATGACACCTGCTGAAAATCCCTTTTCAGTACAACTATTAAAGATACAGGAGCCCTGTCCTCCTTTTCATATGGCCACCCTATGCAACGTCGTTCCCTTCTTACTGGCAACTGTTGCAATTACACAAATTATGGTTGGTATGTGTATAATCCCTATCTGGGACTCTCATGAATGCCAGTTAAGTGTGAACTGATCATAAGTAGTCAGGTCTTTATGTGCACATGAATGAGATTTGACTTTGGGATAATATGGCTGAAGTAAAGGAAATAACTGCTAAGAGTGAAACTTGTTCAATCACTTTTATTTTCCTTCGACTTTCAGATGCTATCAAAAATGCCTTTTGTTGACGAGTTGCAAAGAAGGCAACAGCCATTGATTGGATGAAGACCCCCAACTTGATTTCTATTCAGCTGTTAAGGGGCTTTATGCAGTGGTGGCCACTGAAGTGGTTTGCTGGGGAAATTGCTGTTGGCTGCTGTGGGGAGAGGGAGAGGAATTCCTGCCACACCTGTGTTGAGCAAGCAATGTACAAGATTGGTTGCTGACAGGATATTCATTTGTCCTGATGCACACACTAGGCCACTATCCAGGCAGAAGCCATGTCCTGGCATGGTGTTGCCTTGGCACTCCCTGTCTTCTTGCTTCCTCCCATCATGTCAAGGAGTAGGCATGAATTGCCCTACCTTCTTGATCACCATTCAGTCAACACTGGTGGCTTTGCCTACCAAGCTGCTTCACTGGCTGCCACTGACTTTAAGATGCAATTCTATGCACAATTATCTGTGCATAAACCTCTCTGAATTTAGAGAGGCTTACTTCTGAGAACAGCAGCAGCAGCAGCAGCAACAACAACAACCTTGCTTAGGGTTGCACTGTATGAGTAACAAATAGAAATAACTTTTGAATCCAGGTTTAAGCTGAACAAACAATACAGAAATGCCACACTCTGTGTTCATTAGTCTATTGTCTGATGAACTTGACTGTGTTGTCAACTTCTAAAAACATATATATTAGAGAATACAGACTGATATAAAAGCCTATAGTATTGAATTCAATAATCTTCCAACAGATTGTTAATCTAAGATGTAGCAAACTAGTAGGGAGGTGGATGTTGCTCTCAGCAGATCTTGACTTTCCTGAGTCCCAATGAAGTTGAAGAAAAACGTATATTTGACACCGTACCTTGACAAGAATACTCAACATGACAAGTGGCTGGCTGGCTGAATGCTCTCTATAGCAAGATGACCAGACCCAATTATTTTTTGATCCCTTTACATGACTTGGAAAATGCAAAGTTGTAAAAACACAAATGGAGAAAATAGGTTTAAACATCTGTCCGGGACCCAGTGTAGATAATACATTTCACTGTCTCCCTCTTCTAGAAGACAATTGTCTATGACAACCCCATGAGCTTGATCTTTGAATTGCTATTTTATCCTCAGGGTGTGCATAGACCTCCAAGGATGTGTACATAAACAATTTCTCATGGTCCCTGTTTGAAGAGGGGTATATGTTGTAAATGGATCCAGTGGACTTTGTGAGTGTTAAAAATAAATGTGATAAAATGCAAATCAATAACAGAAAAGGAAAACCTGGATGGAATCTTGATCAACTCTGACATTTATGGCATTAACAAATGCTGCCTGAGCAGAATAAAAATGCCAACCTGATGGCTCGAAGGCAAGTAGTTTTAAACTTCAAGTGGCAAAGTGACTTCTGTATGAATACCTTAGAATACCAAGGTCATTTCACCGAAGCGAGGTGGTAAGACACTGTAAAAATATTTATATTAAAAAAATGCAGTTATGTGCTTGCTCACAGTTTCTTCCCAGGAAGATTTACTTATAAGATTCTGAACTGCTGCAGGTTTTATTGTTCTTTCTGGAAATAAACACTTTAAGTTACTAACCTTAGCTTGCCTACTAAATGGGAGGTTGTTGTTGTTGTTGTTGTTGTGTGGGTGTGTTTAGTTTTTCAGCTTTAGAAATAAAACTCAAAGAGGTGAATCAGATGTTTAAACTTCTGAACCTTGCAATTTCTTATATCTTGCTATTTTAAAACATCATATCAATGGCTTAGAAATGCAACACTGAAAAGTAAACAATGTTCAGTTGAATCCAGATTGACATTAGTTGAGATCTGCTTGACCAATAGGAATGGAGTAGAGAGATGATGTTCATGATTCCTCCATGTCCCTGCAGTCCCCTCTCTCCCTGTTCTGGAGAGCTGGGGAAGCCTCTGGAACAGCATGAGAGATTATATAGGGAGATGAAAAGGCAATCAGTGAAGATCACTTCCCCACCCCATTCCTTCAGTAGGGAATCTGTGTGGATCAATGAATAAAACTCCATCAATTTCTGAAATTCCGAGATCCAACAATTCCTATTATCTTGTTCAATAGACACACAAAGTCCCTAAAGTCTAGAGAAAGCTGGCATGCCTTGCTGTAATTGATCAAGTCACCTCTCTATCCAATATGATATTATCCTCCAATGTACTGTAGCAGAAAAGTAAGCAGTACCAAGACCATATCACACAGACATATATTTTGTGTGTGAATGATAGACAGCCCTGACCTGCCATCCACATTGTACTGATCACCACAGTGATTGTTGGTCCAAATGTACTTGCAGGATCAATATAGGGCTCCAAACAGCAATGATACCTCCAAAGCCATATCTACTTTCTGAATGTACTTTCCCCTTCATTTCTGATTTTGCGTTAGTATTGAGGAACAATGTCTGGAGGCATTGATAGGAATTGTGTCAGGAAAATTTCTGGAGAAACAGTATATTATCCGTATACCATTTTGAAATCCTTCTAATGTTTTGTGGTTTACAAAACATTTGTGCTTGTGATTCCTCATTAGTTTAGCTACTGTCCTGAACTGCTTTTTGGTGCTGAAGATGTTTTAATTAATCTGAAGGAAGATTTCCAGTTGACCTGCCAGGTTTTCTTCCCTCCATCACTCCCAATGTTTCCTACAAGAAGGAAATTGACTATGCCAGTTCCAGGTTTGGTGTATTTCCCCTTGATCTGGGTATGTGTGCCAGATAATTAAGACTCTTCACTCTATCCCCAGCATGACTCAGATATGACTGTTTCCCCTTATTGCTGTTGGAGCACTGATGGCAGAGGAGCAATGACAGTGGAGATCTCCACTGTTGCAACAGGAGGCCTCCAACAATGGTTCTCTTCCTCTGATTGCAGACCACCCTCTCTTCTCATAGAAAGGTAGGTCCTCGATTTCCTATGGTCTCCAGGATGCCTTTTGAAGGACCATAACATTGTGGCTTTTGTTACAGGCATCGGAGCCTCTATGAACCATTCTTTTTGACTTCCCATTTCCCTACAGAAACATTGCATTTATAAGGAAATCCCTGATCCGTGTCCACAGCAAACAACATCATTACATAATATGTGGTTACCATTTAGGCTGCTTTTTAAGCTGAGTACAAAATTATTATGTATACACATAGAATCAGTCTAACTAAAGATATGTGTGTGTGTGTGTGTGTGTGTGTGTGTGTGTGTGTGTAAAGTGAGTCTGGTAGCTTGGGACTTTAAGATATTGGTACATTTCCTTATCTTGATGAATGGAGTATTTATAAACGTAAAGATCTTAAAACTGGAATTGCTTGGGAATATATTGGTTTTTATAAACAACAATTCCAATTTCGCTTAGCGTTAATTCCCCTCTCACTCTCAATTCCTTATTGGCTATGAAGGTATCTCAGGACCACTGTGTAGGTATGAGTTCATGTCAACAGTAACATTCTTGCTGACTCCCAGTCGGAACTGCTACAACTCCCAAGTTTGCAACCTTAACTAAAATAACTTTGCCCCTTATTACATATTACCGTAATGGGCTTGCTGCTGTCCTGGGGTTGCACCTTTGCAGCACCAAGTAATACAGTATATTTATCTTCTGCCACACATGGTTTAGGTCTGGTTTACAGTGTTATATAAGCCATGCTTGTGACCCTCATTAGGGGATGAGTCACCAGTGTGCTTGCAATCTCCCCTGTGCTTGTGGCTGGCAAATATACACATTACCCACAGCAGCGGGGGATTGACCCCAAGAGAGCAGCAACTGCATCACTGAATGCAATGGCAATCCTGGCCAAAATTATTTTAGTTATGGTTGAAAACAGATTTTTTGGGGAAAGAGGGGGTTGGAATTGTTTGGGAAGTAGCAACCTGGAGACAACCTGAAATTCAGGTCTACTTCATATACTGTATTTTACAATACTTGAACACGTGTGTGTGTGTGTGTGTGAATGTAAACACCTATGATGTTTGAAAGGTATATAGATGTTGGTTCCTGTAGTTTACCCACAAACAGCTACCCAATTATCTGGACAATAGGGGAAGTGTAATATTGGAAACATCCCTTAGTTAAATAATAGATGCAGTAGTGCAAGATACTGATGAAAGAAGTTTTCTAACAACAAGCAAAACAAACAAATACCCCCCACTTAAAGTTTATAACCTAGGGTTGTTAGAATAGCTAGGGAAAAAAGGATAATGATGATGATGTATAATTTACACTATCATACTTAACATGCAAAAGTGACTTCTCATTTTCTGGTAATTAATTGACTTCTGTTCATGCCCTCACATTATATTCTTGTTTTTACACAAAGTAATTGGTGGGGGAACACCTTGGCTTACAAAATAAGATGTCTGCAATGAAAGGGAGAGAGGTGAGATATGACAATGGGGTGGGATTACACAGAAGGCCTTCAAGAAGGAAGCCCTGTGAGTGGGGAGAGCTTCGTGGAGAGGAGGAGGGATATGGTGAAAGCAACAGAGGCCTGATTCAGATATTTCCCCATGTGATTGGCTACCAAGGATCTTGGAGATATTCCCTGGAGCTGTTCAACTCTGGGGGAGATCTGTGAGGAAAACGGAAAGGGAGCAGTTGCTGGATTTGACTCTAGGGTTCTTCACCATTGCATAGAACTATCATGATAAAATTCCTCCTGTGGCTCTGAATGATCCCCATCCCTCATAAATGGCCCTCCCCCATGTCTACTATAGGCATAATGAGAATTTGCGCTATGAAAATACCCACAGTATTTTGTTATGTAATGATTTATACTTAAATATTTCCATTCAAACTGAAGGGAATAAAGAGGGCAGAATCCAATGGGGCACGAATACCCCTGCCAATTCTGCCAACTCCGCTAGTGCAACATTGATTTATTATGTCTGGATTTGGTATGATTGTCACTTTTATTAATACCTTTTTCATTTTTCAAAGTGAGTGGAAATGGCTTGTTTCTGGAAGGAAGCAATGGTCCTTCCTCCTTCCAGAAATGAGTATTTTCACTTGTTTTGGGGCTTCTTTTAGGAAGCACCAAATCTCCCATGCATAAGCAGTGGCTCCCACTTCTGCAATGAAATCAGTGGGATCCATTGCTTGCGGAAGTGAATTGGCGGGGCTGAAAAGAATTGGCAGGGGCGTAAGTACCCACTGGATTCTACCCAAAGGGAATTATACCATTTTTAAAAATAAAGATAGGAGTGTCAAATGTGAGATGCAATATACATGTTGTCTGTGTTTTGTTTTTCTTCTTTTTTAAAGAACCAAAGATAAAAACAGTAATTAAAGGGGAACATTCCTTTTGTTATTAAAATGGCTCATTCTTGATTCTCTGCACTGGTCACAGCCTGATTGTCTCTTTCAGAACATGAAATACTTGCTCCAAATACTAAAAAATACTTCTCAAGGAGTTCTTAGCAATTCCACAGATGCATATCTCATCAAGTATGTCTATGTTCCTTCATTTATTACATTTGTATCCCATAATACAACAGCCCTGTGAGGTAGGTTACACTCATGAATTCATGGCAAAATGAGAATACAGCAGAGTTTGGTCCACTGTTAAATTTGGTATGATTGTCACGTTTATTATCACCTTTTTCATTTGCCTTTTTCTGATGCTTTCTTGTCACTCAAAATTGTTCCTATGATTTTTTTCTTCCATTTGCTATGAAAAGATGACACCTCGTTTTGTAAACCAGCACTTGCGTGGAGCGCTTAAAGCATCACTAGATACTAGGGCCCATTCAGGAGGATGTGTTCATTTTTATTTCAGAGCAATTGGTACTGCTGGTAAAGACATCCTTTCAAAGCCACTAACAGCACAGATGGGTCTCTGAAGGGTGGTACCTTTCTTTCCCAAAGATGTTCACAGCATAGTTTAGAAATGGATTCTCAGATTTACTGGTTCTTATGCCCCATTGCTAAATATCAAAGAGCATCCAAGCATCCATATGTGTATATTTTTAATAGTTGTTCCTATGCTTCACAATTGACCAATTGTCATTTCAAATATAAATAGTTAATAAAAGAAATATGCATTGTCCGGAGGAAAAAGAATCTGCCTCAGAGTCAGCCTTTCTGCTTAGGTGACCCTAGAACACCATTGCAGAACAGAGAGCTTTTATAACTGCACCAGACGGGAGGGTGTGTGTGGAGAATCCACCGGGCTTTGTGTGAGGCATGGCTGAGTGAACAAGAGACCATCAGTATCCGTCAGGTGGGGAGATAACACTTAAAAGCAGGCAGAAGATGAAACAAGCCAAAGGCCACAGTTGTAAGGAATGGGAAGAGAAGCAGAGCAGCTCCAGGGTTCAGAACCCTGAAATTAGTCAAGGGACAGAAGGTTCATAGATAGATAGATAGATAGATAGATAGATAGATAGATAGATAGATAGATAGAGTATTTAACACATGCGATAATTCATAAATACAGCTTCCCTTTGGATTTGGTTATGACATCTACTCAGCAAAGTGCTTACTAGGAGGCATGTGTTTAACCACATGCAGGTAGCAAAACTATGTTGTTGCTTTTTTTAAAGACAGACACATGCATAATCAGAAGAGGAATAATGACTCACATCAGAAAACACAGTAATTTCATTGAAATGTAAGTGAGTTTAAAATCAGAAACTGAAATTATCCTTATAGTAATCACAAAGTTAAAATCCTAACAGCCTCAATTTGTGCATAAAAAGTACACCGTTTAAATATCCAAAAGCTCATTGCAAATTTTACACTCTGTTTATGAAAAAGGAAAAGAAATGTGAAAGTAAAGTAATCATGTAAATTGAATGATAATAAGAAGGATTTTATATTTTTAGACTAGTTACAAATGAATAATTTAAAACATATTGAACAAAATATTTTATTAACATAAAGTTAATGGTATATGTTTACAGGATCTGATTTTTCAAAACTTTGCACTAAGATATTATCATAATCAGCTTGTGTTATGTGTGGTGTGCCATTTTCTGTACATGATTTTTGAATGTTTTTCATGCATTCACTGACACAGAGCCTTAGCTTAAATCTGTCTCATGAATAAGCATTAGTCCCTCTTTAAGTATACTTTTGATTTCATAGCTTCTCTCTAAGTCTAAAATGACATCATATATACTCTATAAAATGGAATCCTGCCACAGGAATTGTAGAATGAAAACAAAAATAACCATAAACACCTTATAAAATAGGGATGAAATGGTAATCTCCCAAGTTTGATTCTCATATGTATATTGTAGAGAAGAATTCCAGATCCTTCTTATGTCTAATTCCATTTAATTTCTATCAGGAAAAACAAACCGTTGTGCACAGTGGTCAAAAACAAAGCTGCAAAAGGTCAGAGACTGGTGTGCAAAGGCTTCAAGCAGATGCAGTGAAAGTAATTAGGTTGCTCCTACAGCTAGTGAGACCTGAGATGTTCTTTCAATCCAGAGGTGACAGTAAGAAAGGGTTGAAACTCTTTGTCAATTTCACATCTTCAAGTGAAGGATTTTTCTCAATTCAAGGATGTCAGTTCCACTGCTGCTGTAGTAATGGAACAATCTTTCTTACTTTGTGAAAGTTGTATGTGTAAAAAGGCACTAGTGAAACTCACAGACCTGTGTTGGGAGAAGCTCCTTGATGGTTTGAAGTCAAAAAGAGGTTCCAAACTGGTTGTCAATTTCACTTCTACAGAGAAGGGAACTCTCCAGACCCATGTAGGGAGCTTGTCTGTTTTTCTGCTGGTCTGTGCAATTTTTGAAAGGGACCTAGAGAATGTGTATTTAGCATGTTCTAGAATGGTGGCTGGATGCAGAGATTGTTGAGGAAGCAAGGACAGAGAGGGAGAGGGAGAAACCAATGGTGGGGAATTTGTCTGGAAACTCCATGAATATCCAATACCCTGGGGTAGCACAGTGGAGAGGGACAAATTTTGCATACCCCTATCCAGTGGTGCATCTTGAAGTACAGGGGCTTATCATGACAGTCCTCAGAGCTACAGTCCCAAGGAAATTCCAAAAATTCATGCAGGGATGTGAGAACCAGTGATTTCTGAGCTTACCTAAATTCTCTGAAAATCACTTCAAAATTCATTTTAGCTCATTCCTATTCTATTCTTCACCTTTTTTTTCCTGATTGGAATGGGGGAAAGTGTGCATTTCTGTGCATATTCTTCAAAAGTGTGCACGATGATGATGAAAGTGTGAAAATCCCAATAATAATAATAATAATAATAATAATAATAATACACATTTTGAAGAACACATTGGATGCTGCAATGTCTCTTTAGTAAGGGTTTGTCTAAGTTAGCTAATTATTTTAAATATATGTTTTGGCAATGCCCGGTAGGTGCCCCTTTTTAGAAAGAGGTCACTATATGGATAAATTTTGCATTGGAACTCTCCCCAATATTAACTGATGTACATTCTCTTTTAAATTATCTACCTACTTCCAGGATGTTAATGCATGATCTGTGTAACTGGATTCTCTGGATCCTTCTGACAGCTAAAAGACTGATATTACCACATTGGAAAGATAAACATCCTCTTCCTGTTATTTATTTATTTATTGCATTTGGATACCGCTCCATAGCTGAAGCTCTCTGGGCAGTTCACACAAGATTTTTTTTTTTTTTTTTAAAAACAATATACAAAAATTAAAAACCACAAAAACATACAATACACACATACATTTAAAACCACTATAACAACTTTTTAAAAAACTGATGAGCCTAAAAACCAGACCCAGGCTCATTACATATTGCTAAATGCCTGGGAGAAGAGAAAAGTCTTGACCTGGCGCTGGAAAGATAACAATGTTTTGTCAGGGAGATTGTTCAGGGAGATTGTTCCACAGTTGGGAGGCTACCACAGAGAAGGCCCTCTCTCTTGTTGCCATTCTCTGAGCTTCCCTTGGAGTAGGCAACCAGAGGAGGACCTTAGATGTTAAACTTAGTGTTCAGGTAGGTTCATGTCAGGAAAGACATTCCATCAGGTGGTCTCAAGCCATGTAAGGCTCTATAGGTTAAAGCCAGCACCTTGAATCGGGCTTGGAACATTCAGGCAGCCAATGCAAGCGGGCCAGAGTGGGTCTTATATGCTCAGACCTTCTGGTTCCTGTTATCAATCTGGCCACTGCATTTTGCACAAGCTGCAGCTTCTGAACCGTTTTCAAAGGCAGCCCCCCTCCTATAATGTGATGGACTGAGTACCTTACAATGCTTTCAACATTTGAATGGGTAGAGTATATAGATGGCACGTGTGAACAGATACTTATTTGGATATTTGGTCTGTTTTGTTGAAATTTATGTATAGCTCTTAGAAACCTGTATTTTTGTGTGTGCATGTGTACGTACGTACACACACACACAGAGTTTTCTTATGTATTGAAACTGATATATTCAAATCCACATAGCCACAGTCTTTCTTTCTTTTCTTTCCCCCCTTTTATTTTGTTGAAATTTTACAATAAAAATAAATTTAAAAATATTAAAGGAAAATAAAATCTAAATTGGGAATTTTATCCATACCTCTTCTGGTAAGCAGTATCGTATTGTCTCTATGTCTAGTATCTTATGTAACAACACATGCTAGGCATATTTTCAGATGGGCAGTTGCTGATTTCATAACACCAATATTTTGGAGAAGGAACCCTACAGTTCAACAATGCTGACCATCTGATTGGTGGGTTGGGATACATGGATAGGGATGGAAGACAATTGCTTTTGGTTCAGATTTTGAAAGGAGCTTACTAAATCCACACTTTCTGAATCTATACCCTCTAGAAGAGTCTCTCACATCTGCTCAGGAGCAGCAACAGGAAGAGATTTCTTGTACCCATTGGCACAGACATTTAGCTCAAATCCTAGTTGTGAATTATAATTATTTCCCCTTCTAATATGTGTTTGGTTTCATAAATTCTAAAAAGATCAGGTAGGAGTATATGTGTGCATGCAGCAGCTTGTATGCAGGCCACTGGTGTGTGTGGGGGTGGATGGGTGGGCCTCTTCTCTCCAATGATACTTTCCATAAATTGCCTGAATATTTCTATTGAAATAGAAATTAATATTTCTATTAATCTAATTTTGATTAAATGGAGACAGCTGTAATAAGGGTGAAAGGAGGAGATTATTCACCTATCACTTTATGCACATAGTTTTGTATCACTAAATATGCCTATGCCAGCAAAAGCACTCTAGGAATTGCTTCTTAAGTGTGGCAACATAATCAGAGGGAGAAAAGACCACTTGCAGACTTAGGGCTGCGAAAACAAACTTGGCATGTTTAATTGCTCTTATCAAAGGACTTGATACTTTGACAATGTGCTGGATATGAATGCTACAGCATTTGAAAACAGTTTGAATTTAAAAAATCCAATTGATGGTTTGTCAAAATAAAACATAAGAAGGCTAGGATGTGAATATATAGTCTCATGAGCTTCCTTTAAGTACCTCAGTGAGTAAGTAATCACCAGTAAACATTTGAAGCCCCCCTCCCAAATGTTCAAATGATTAATTTAAAGAAGAAACAAAGCAGGTTTTTTAAACTAAAAATGTGGAACTTTAAAGATTCCTTTAAAAAAGAATACTTTGTGATGGAAATAGTTTTTCCTCTGAGGGTTTCTATCACCATTTGATACTTTATATGCTTTCACCATTATTCTGCATCTTCTGCAAGGCAGCAAGGGAACTATTTAAAAAATGTAGTGAAAATTAAAATGAATAGAACCTCTCATTCTTATAAGTTTGAATAGCAAAACGTTTCCCAACATTTAGCAAAACTATTTTACTTATGTTTTGATCTTTATAATCGTAACAGTGCACAATCCTATGCATGTCTATTCAGAACTAAGTCCAATTGAGTTCAATGAGACTTCCTTCCAGTGTGTAAGATTATAGTCTTATAGTGCCATCCCATGCATGAAGAAATAAGTTCTGCTAAGTTCAATGACACTTATTCTCTAATAATAAAAAAGCTTAGGACTTCCTCAGTAAACTAAAACATGAGCCATCAGATGGCTGATACAGTATTTGACCCACTTAAGCTCTATTGTATTTAGTGGCTTATGTGGGAATCATACATACACTTTAATTCAACTTTCTCTGAATATATTATATGCCTTTGCTGTGTATAAATACAGTTGCACTGAAAGATGAAAGATGTCAGTAGGGCAATTTAAAACATTTTGATTAATGAATAGTTCTGAATACTAATTAAAGGAAATAAGAGACAATAACAAAATGATTAGCTTTAATTTCTAGTATTTGGTAAATCATGCTATCCTTAAAAAAAATCTCCAGTAAAAACAGTGTATACTTGCTACCATTTAATTAATTGGCTGAAATTAGTTATTAGAAACAAACAAAATAGGATATGTCATTGTTTTAATTGGCAGGACAAATTGCCTTATAGATATATAAACCATACTTCATTAAAATTTATCTGCCTTTTCTTACTTAAGTTGTGATATCATGGAACTAAAAGAAAACAAAAATCTTCTTTTAGATGTTGTGATAACCTATCTAATTTCATGACCTGGATTTTGATTAGCTTGATCCTTTGAGTTGTTTGTTTGTTTTTACAAAATAAATGTATCCCCTTCCTGACTGGAGTGGAAATTGCCTAATATAAATAATGAGCACTTGTGTTATACATAAGGCAAAAAACACATTCCTTTCCAAAAGTCCACACATGCAGATATTTTAGGGTGGTTCACACCAACACTCTCACATGGGAGTTTTCATCCTAAAGCTTCTGAGAAGTGAAACCATAAAGTTTTTAACAAAAATGAACAGCCTAGTTGATTTGCACACAGTTTTAAGTTTGAGCCAAGGCTATATAACTAGGTGCAATTTGGATCTCAGATGCAAATACATGAAGGTTTCCAGACCCATGTCCTATATATCCTGACTTTTGTATCTTGGACTGATTTTGAATCTTCATCTGCTGCAGATGTTGCCAGCATTTGAATAAATTTGCATTGCATGTTATTAATATGGCACTACTCATGGAACCAAGTGCTTGTAAACACTAACAACATTTAGACCACAGCTTGCTACATAGCATCTGCAGGGGGGAAAAAGGGGGGGGAATACCCATAACTTTTTCCCAATTGCAACTTCACTTCTTGTAGTCATCCTGTGGTGGAAGTCCTCATGAAAGTGGGCCATGGCAAAAGTGCAACATAGGTGACCTTATCGGTGGTCTTGCAATGTTCACCATCTCTCACTACTTTCTGCTTCCTAACTCCTAGATATGCCCCTTGTTCTTAGTTCCTTCCTGCCATCCTCTTGGGTATCTTAAAGGCTAGTATTTGCATGATCAAGGTGTTTCCCCTGCCAGGCAAGTATTCTCCATTTGGTAACTGCAGAATAAAGCGGGGAACATGCATTTGGGTAATAGCCTTAAGATACATAATAGGATGGCAGCACATGGGTTATCGAGTTCAGGTTGCCACTTGATAACTGCACTATCAAGTGGCAACCTGCATGTGCGGATGAGCCATCCTATATATAATTTTCATATCATTCCACATGCAAAGCTTCTCAGTGAATTTCCTGCTGCCTGTCATCATTTAATTGCCAGCTCATTGGCAGAGTATTTCTGCTGAAATGGAGTGTGCTGAAGTCAATACGTCTAAGAACCTTCTCTCATTATTCTTTCTGCATGTAGCAGCAAGAGGTTTTGGTCAGCTCATGTTTACTTTTTATGCTGTGATGTCAAATGGAAAGCCAGTAGCATGAATACCAATGCCAGGCCCCCATCTATACAATAACGGGATTGCTCCTCATTGAATATAAACCTAAATTTTCATTGATTTGAACCTAGGCAAAGAGTATCACACTGCAGCAGCAACAGCTATTTATCTTCTGATTTTTTTTTGGTAGTGTAGTTATTAATGCACACATGTACACATACACACATATGATGATACGGAGGAGAGAGGAGTGAAGCTATAAATTTTATCTGCGGACCTCCACAGATTCATATAAGAGAGAAACCGAAGGGGGGGGGGGGAACGAGAAAGGAACGAGGCAGCACATGTCAAAATGTGATTTAACTCCCCCAACGACACCTAACTATAATGTGGTGCAAACTCCAAAAGTCGCAGTAAATCGCAACTACGAATATAAGCATTATTGCTATGGCGAATGGACGGCTGCGTCATGTGTCCTGAAACGCAAATCAGTGTGTTTCGGTTGCTGTATAGACTTCCCCCAGGACCATACACAGAAACCCGTACAGTTAGTTCAGTTGTTTTTAGAAATGTTACTGAAGTAAGTGCTTTTTGAGAATGGCCCCTTAATTTTTTCAAGCTGGACAGTCTGATCCTATCCCTAGCTGCCACTGTTATAGTGCAAGCAGATATGATACAACAATCTTCGCTACACAATCAAATGTTGGGTAGTTGGACAGAAGCTAGATACCTTCATCCTATAGATCTTTCATATCCCTTCATAAGCATTAACATGTGTGTGCCTGTGCATGCATATGGACACCCTTTTTCTGACACAAGGTTGCTTTCTTTTCTTTTTCAACATTACTGGAATTTTATTTGCTTATGATTCACAACCAAAGACATTTTGCAAAGACAGCAAAGATTAGGTGCACTTTGTGGGAATAGGGGCAAACCACATTGGTAACACAAAGGATAATCTGATGAAAGAAGTCATAATTGTTCTATATAGATTGCAATATTCAGTAGCATTTATAAATCCAACTGTTTATAATCAAGACAAAAAGGGGATGGGGAAAGAAGAAGTGGTTTAAATTAGAGAACATACTTCACCCTCCCATGGCTCTGCTGGGATTCTGTTCTAGAGAACAGGCAGTCCTCCCTACACCTTGCCTTCTAGATGTTAGGAGTTGGACCCAGCAGGGTCAGCAGCAAGCTGCATGGTCTGTGGCAAGCATGGGTTAAATCCAAAGGTGGCACCCGTGGAGCTGAAGGGCCAGAGGCAAGGGGGCATTCAGATTCCAGAGCAGGCAGAGAAGGATCAGAGGCTTCAAAGGCGTTACATGGTCCAAGGTGGGCAGGTGTCAGAAGACAACACCTGAGGAATGACGAGGCAAAGCAAGGGGAATCTGTACTGATACTGCAAGGAATGAGCTGTTTGAACTGGTAATCAAGACTGAGATAGTTGTTATATAAGGCCAGCAAGACTGGATTCTCTCTGCAGGAAACTGGGGAAGTACCTCATACTGAAGCAGCCATTTCTGCCACCTGTATGCTGTCCCGCTGGCACAGAATTAGGCACCTGAGCCAGGTTGCCATCTTCACATCTGTTGGTACTCTTGCACCACAGGAGCATAGGTTTTCCCAACCACTGGAGCAACAAGACCCAATGTAGGGGTGAGGCTAATAGCAACACAAGGAAGGTCCTTCCGTGAACCACTATTTGGAGTTCAGTGCCCACTTCTATTTTCTGCTGCTTCTGCACAGCAGAGGATAGGACAGGGGTGGGGAGATGTTTTCAGCCAAAGGGGTGTGTGTCACATGACAGCAGTGTGTGGGGGGCAGTGCCCAAAGTTGGGGCACATTCCTCTCACTCTCAAAGGTACCCATTCACACACCATTCATATTATATGAGCAGTCTAGTCAGCTGAGGAGCAGAATGGGTAAATCTACAATGTCATGTGGCACTCTGTGTTGGGAGCTTTACTTTGGTGAGAATCCTGGGGGCCAGGACAGAGGTTCTCCGTCCTTGCTGTAAGGAGTAAACACTTAACTGGCACGTTAATCTCCTTGGGCAGCTACTTTTCTAATTAAAAGCTCTTCTGAAATGCAGAGTGTCCCCGAGCATCATGAACACCAATAATAACAATACTAACAGCAGCAACTTCATGTAATTCAGTACTTAGGTATAAAGATCATCAGAGAGAAATGTTCCACCTTTAGACCCCCCCACTTATTACGTGCCCTATTTAGTCCAAATTTTGGAAACATTACATCGCCCTTTAGAGGAGGAAAATTGACCTTTAAGCAATTTAATGAATGACCAGATTCACCCTGTCACAACTGGAGGGCCATACAGATCAGCATTCCCAGCTTGAATAAGAATATTTATAAGTAAATCGGTAGCAGCCAGAAGACTTGATGCGAGAGTAGGAGGAATGTTCTTCATGCCAGGCTGGCAAGAAACTGGTTGTTAATAAGAGATGCAAAGGCCTAGCAGGCTCACAATTAAAGATGATAAAAGGTGGTGGAGAATATCAACACATCTTAGAAGCCAGGCACTTAAACGCTGCATTTTGTCTTCTAGAAGCGCACCTGGCAGGAAGTCAGCAGTTGCTGAAAGAGTAGTTAATCTAATTTTTGGCTAAGTTAATCATCAGCTCGTAAAAATGCTGTTTCTGAATTTGCATTGAGCGAGTTTATATGAATCAGATGGAAAGGTTTATAGGAGTTGGAGCACTCATTATGGTTCTCCATGGGAGGTGTTTGTAAGGCTCGCTAGAAGCTGTTCTGCAGCCAGAGAGAGCTCTCCGCTGCTTCATGTAAGGAGGCACAGAAGCAAGATGCCCAGCTCTCTGTTGCTCCCGTGCTGTGGATGTTTTCTGCTGAATAGTCCCAAAGAAAAGCTTTCATGTGTATTTTTGGAAGTCAAGTTACTAACAGTTGCAGAATGACTGCAATCAAGTTCATGCTGGCTGGGTAGTGTGGGAGGAGATTAGCGGACGACAGAGAGAGTGGCCTTAAAGGACAGTCTGAACTGAACTGAAGTTTTAGATGGACATTTATAGAGAGGAAAAACAAAAGGGTTTGATTTTAGAAATTTCACTAAAATGTGAAAATGTTTGGTAAGACACTGGCTTGTGCCACAATTATCTGAAATTATGTAGGTAAGAGGTGGATGGATCTAGGATTTGCCTTCTGCAAGATGAAGGGCTCTATTCACAGAAGATCTCTCTCAGCTTGATCTTTGGGGGTACCCCATCCCTCTACAACACAGCTTACCCTATTTAGCAGGGTTACCTGACTCTCTCTCTCTCTCTCTCTCTCTCTCTCTCTCTCTCATTTTCATGGACTTCCATGGGAAGGAGGGCGAGAGAGTCAATTTTTCCCAACACAGTTGGTCCTCCCTCTATCAGGATCCAACCCATGATCTGGAGGGCTGCTAATATAAAGTCCTAGGTGGAACAACAATTTTATATTGTTGGTGCCTTCACAATAGAAGATTTGTGTCATTGTCAGTCATTCTGAGCTTTATCACACCAGAGTTATACTGTGCAATCACTGCAAATTGTGTGCAAAGGACTCCGAAGATTTCCAGCTTATAATCTGCTTTTATTGTGAAGCACTCTGAAGTTTTCCAGTTTATAATCTGCTTTGATTGTAAAGTATTCCCATGCATCCTGCTTTAATTGTGCTATAAAGCCAAAAGACCCGACCTATTTTGCTACTAGTTTTGGGGTGAATCATTTGTTGTTTTCCGAGCAGCCACTGGGGGTGAAGGAGCAGGATTTGATACTCTTAATTTAAGCTTCAAATTAAACAAATGCTTACATCTGCGTAAGTTTTAAAGATAAAGGCATCAAAATTGGCACAGTAATAGATATTAAGGAGAGCTTTAAGCATACCAAATTTGAATTGGATTGGGTCATCCATTGATTTTTTAATGATTTTTTTACATTTCCCCCCTTAAACCCTTTTCCTGGTATGCAAAGGATCTTTGGAGCGCTGCCGCCAGGAGTGTGATTAGCTAACAACAACAATAACGATGACAGTTTAGCACTGTAGGGGATAAATTGAGGGAAACAGGTATGTGGGATGAAGCTATCTGAGAAGTTCAGGGAGAAATCATATGTTGCCAGAAGGACACAATCTTCACACAGGAGGAAGGCATTCAAAAGCTTAAGATTTACAGAAGTACAAAAAATTATTTAGGGAAAAACCCCCACTTAAAATACAAAACAAAACTCACCCATGGACTGAAAATGCTCCATAGCCACAGAATATTGAATGGATTAGTGAAGAAAACAAGAGGAAAAGGGGCAATAAGTTTGGCTGGCTGGTTGGAAGTAGCTTGTAAAAAGGAAGGTGTAGCCACGGCAGCCAGGAAGCTTCATTGATCAGCTGGCAGGAGAAGCTAGCTGAAAGAGAAGAGACGCTCGGAAGGAGTAAGGAGTCAAGTGAAAGGTTGGTATTGCTATCTATGTGTATCTTCCATTGTACTTTGCTCCATTTCTCTCCTTCTCTTTCCTTCTCTGAGAGAAATGGAGGAGACACATAGTTATAAATATGGGAAAATACCATATTAACTGGATAGGTCATTTCCTGGTTCATAGTGAGAAACTATTTTTAAATGTCCCCAGGGATCAAAATGAGAGCTGCTTATATCATTCAATTGAGAAGTCCAACATTTTAATATAGTTGGGACTGGACATCAGTGTTCCATTCCCCACTTCCCCACCGCCACCAAATGACCTAAATGCAAATTAGAAAAAAAAGTTGCAATCCTCCTGAGAGAAAGAACTCAACATAGCTGTATTTTGTTTTCATGACACTTTTTATCTAACTTTTGTACGTTTTATATTGATTTTGCTGGTCTCTGACCATAATAAATGATTGATTGATTGAGAAGTATTCCTGCTCTTTCAAACTAGTTCTTATTTATTGTGAAACGTTTTAAAATAGGCTGGGACAGTGGTTTATGACAACCCTCCAGTGTAGCTCACACTGAATACTATAGTGATTGAAACAAACAAAAAACCTGATTTTTCCTCAATGTAAATATGACTATTGATTGTTATTTGCTTGTCATCGTTGTTACCTGCTTTGAGCTCAGTCATGCTAGTAAAGTAACATGCAAATACTAAATTAAATCAAATTACCTGGAAAACATTTGTGTGTGATAGGTGGTGCACTCACTAGGAAAAAGAGGAAAGTCTCTGGTGTGCAAGCAATTATATGAGACAAATGAAAGTGGGAAGAATACGTGCCAAAATGTAAAGTGTTGCTAGGATAATATAATCCAGTTTTACTGTGCAAGACCCTGAATGCAATTCATTACCATGTACTGGAAATTTAAGAAAGGGCATGTCATAAAATATTTTTAAAACCTAGGAATACATTATAGGTAGGAATGCAGATTATCTGGAAGCCTCTAACAAACCAGGAGATTCCGGAGATGAAAGAGAAATATGAACATATTTTTCAACATAGGGTTATATTCAATATCAGTCTAATTTAAGTCACACTCAATTAATGGGTCTACAGTAAGTACAGCTAACTCTGGATATAAACCATAGTATATGTCTTCTTTAGTTACTTTATCAAATGCAAGCCTGCACACTTATTATATAAACTTATATTATTACTTGTTCCACCCAGAATTACAGAATGTAGGCTTTTTAGTAGTGAATTAACAGTGTATGTTAATTTATGTTGTCATTGTCTGAAGCAACAGGTGCCTTGACTTTAAACTAAAAAAGAAAGCAAGGGAAATGTCATGGGTGGATGGGTATTTTTTTTTTATCCCTTTCCTACTGCAGTCCCTTATTCTCTTCTCCCAGTGAAAAACTGCTGTTGAATGGGACCCTTCCTCAAGTGGGATTTGAAACAACAGAACAGATGTTAACATCTGCCCTCCATCCCTACCCAGGAGTATGGGAAATGCTTTCCATTCATACACAGGGTCTTTTGGCCTTGAGATTTTTTTCTTTTAGCTATCATCCTTCTAAAAAATGATGCTCTTGACTGCTTGATCACTATTATCAGTGTTATGCACTGCTTCATGAATGTCTCAACACTAACCATCCCTCTTACTCACCACTTTTCTAAGCTAAAAAGCCCCAAACGTAATTGTTCCTCATAATGAAACTTTGGCCTTAGCTAGACCTAAGTTTTATCCTGGGATCATCACGGGGCCATCCCTTCCTGATCCCTGGATCCCCTGTGTGTCATTTAGATGCACAGGGATGGTCCCGGGATAAACCTTAGGTTTAGCTAAGGCCTTTGTTTCAGCTTCTTGATCATTTGGTTGCCCTCTTCTGCACCTTTCTGAGCTTTAGCATCATCATCATCTTTGGATATTGTGGCCAGTAATATACACAGAATCTCAAATGTGGTTGCACCATAAATTTGTACAAATGGAATATGATATTTGCTGTTTTATTTTAATCCCTTTCCAAATGAACTCACCTTTTTCACAGCTGCTACACTCTGGGTTAACATTTACATTTGGATCGGGAGAGGGTTTCTACCAGGTATTGCTGTCCCAAGCCATGTAAGGCTTTATAGGTTAAAACCAGCATCTTGACTCGGGCTTGGAAACATACACACAGCCAATGCAAGTGGGCCAGAGATAGTCTTATATGTTTAGTCCTTTTGGTCCCAGTTAGTAATCTGGCAGCTGCATTTTGCACAAGCTGCAGTTTCTGAGCTGTCTTCAAGGGCAGCCTCACATAAAGTATATTGCAGTAATCTAACTTGGATATTATCAGAGCACAGAATATTGAAACCAGTTTTTCTTTGTCCAGATAGGGGAGTAACTGGGCCACCAGCTAAAGCTATTAGAAGGCACTCAATGCCATTGAGGCCATGTGAGCCTTAAGTGACAGATATGGCTTTAGGATGAGCTCTAAGCTATGAACTGCCTCCTTCAAGGGGAGTGCAACGCTATCCAGAACAGGTTAAAAACCTCTGTATGGTCAGAAGAACCACCCACAAACAACATATCAGTCTTGTCTGTATTGGAAAAAAAAGACTCCATTGGGGGCTTGCACACTGATTTTCAAGTTAAGCAAAACAGCAAAGGGAGCTACATATTATGTAATTAATGTAACAGATGAGCCCATTTAAATCAGAAAGACTTTTGAATCTTATGATATGTATATATTCACCATTCACCAACAGGAGGAGCTTGGTTTATTTAACAATAGATTTTGTGTAGTTGAAACTTTTAACATGCTATGGGTTGTAATCCCTCACCACCAGCATTTCTATTCACTAGGTAAATTTTGCCTGATCATGATTCCAGCCAAACATAACACGACACAAAAGTTACCAATTAGTTTTAAACAAAGAGAACCTTTTGGGAACAGTACTTTACTAGGATGTCTCTATCTGGAAACGGTGTGCATGTTGGGCAATGATCCATTTTGAAGAGGGAGGGAAGTTGAGCCAAGTGGTCCAAAGACACCACCTGCCCTCTCTAACCCCATCCAAAACATCTTCCACACCCTAGTTCCTTGCACTGTGTGGGAACTGTAGACATGTGAACTTGTTGCTTAGCAACAGCATTTTGTGATTTTTCACTACTTCCAAGCAACTAGAAGCAGGAAGGAAGCATTTGAGAGTGCAGCAACTATACTTATTTACAGCTTGAAGAAAGAAGAATGGATTGGGGTGGCAGAAGAGGAGAACCCACCATGTTTTACTTCTGTCTTTCACAGGATGATAGGCAAGGTGTCACATTTTGCTTCTGTTCCTCCCTTGCTCCTTTTCTCTCCTGAATATACCTCTAAGAGCATTTTCAGATGGGGAAAAATTGTGTTTCCCTACCATTGCTTTGTCTCCTGCTTCTTTCCCACAATAGGGAAGAGCAGCTTCTTCTTTTTTCACACAGGGAAGCAAGGGGAAGCAAGTAGCAACCACATGGCCCATTCAGTGGGCATTTTTATAGCACAGCTTCTCTTCCACACAGCAACAAATGGCACCAATTATTGTCAGAGCCAAGAAGGATCACTGCATCGTCAAAATGACCCGCAAAGTTCTGTGAGTGGCTGGTTGTGAGTGTGTGATAAAATACTCACCCGAAGATGCCCTAACTGACAGCAGAGCTGCTTGAGTGGAGTCCTTGTTCCAACTGTAAGAAAAGTTGCAGATCTGTTCTGTATGCAATGAGTTTTGGCTTTGCCTTTGGTTCCTACTGTATTGGGAGTTGGGGCAGAATATAACATAAAGAATAGGCTATAGATTGAAAGTGTGACCGTATGGCTTTAAAAAATGAGCATAATGAAAGAAATTAACATTTTCATATTGGATAAAATCAGAACTAAATAAAATAGGAGGGACACTAAATTGAAATGAAACACTGTGATTAAAGCTGGTTAAATTATTCATTGAAAAATAATATTTATCCCAAATTTAGTCCTATTAGTATTCAACAATCCTTGCCAGGCTGATTTATATGAATTTGTCATAATTGTTAGACATTTTAGGACAACATATTTCAACCTCAAGTATAATTTCATACTTTGTTA
The DNA here is from genome assembly GCF_023053635.1 of Elgaria multicarinata webbii. Taxonomy (NCBI): domain Eukaryota; kingdom Metazoa; phylum Chordata; class Lepidosauria; order Squamata; family Anguidae; genus Elgaria; species Elgaria multicarinata. The sequence goes on along the minus strand of NC_086173.1, from coordinate 68,508,948 downwards.
CATAGTGGCAGTAGCTGGTCACTAGAAATTCTTCCAGCCAAAATGACACATCTCAAGCAAAGCAACATATCTCATATATTAAAATGCTGGGTTCATGTGACTGTTGGGCTTGCATAAAATGCAGCTGTTCCTCCAACAAAATCATGGTTACATGTACCAGCAATCAAAGGCTGAAGCAAAATACCATTTGCAATTTGAATTAATGCCGTCACACACAGCATTTAAATGATTTAACTGGAATACAAACATGGAAGTGGTTGCACTAGCAACAGGAATGTAGTACACTGATTCATTGTGCTTTGTTGCATTTCTGAGTGAGCACAGATTTCCTGCACCATGACCTTTATAGGCAATTTGTTCTTATATGCTGTATTTTCATAGTATGTTACTGAAAAACTCAGACCACTCCCCTACCCCCTCCCAAAGCAAGCAAGCAAACAAACAAGCAATCTATCCAAACTGGCACTCTAACATGACAACCTTTCCCACATCTTACATACTTATAGATAAATCGTTACAATGCAAGATCTTTTCATTCAAAAAATGGAAAAAAATAATCAGGTTCAAAGCATGGAGAATTTGCGACACACTAAACAAAACACAGCTTACCTCCCAGTTGCTTTACACCCTTGGATTTTGTTAAACTAGATTTAGGCCTTAGCTAGACCTACCTTTTATCATGTGACGGAGGAGGGAAGATCTCGCATTGTGTTTAACACGAGACCCCTCCTCCGTTTACACATGATGCATGACGACATCAGGAGGAGAGGTGTTGCACCCGTCATTTTTATTTTCTTAAAGCGACGGGAGTGCACAAACACTCGTGCGCAAAAGGTAAGTGGTTTTTTAAATTAAATTAATTTCTCCGCTCCCCCCACCCTACCCCCAATCGGTACAGTGGCTCCCAGCTCTGCATGAGGAATTGTACGGAGCCTGGTACACCCATGGCAACGGGCCACACATTCCGCGGTCTTGGGCTCAGCCCCAGACCGTGGAAAAACCAGGCCCAAAGTGTAGGGCTCTATCCCGGGGCAAGGGAGGGATGATCCCTCCCTGATCCTGAGATCCCCTGTGCATCATGTGGATGCACAGGGATGATCCTGGGGTTCGCCCTGGGATAAAGCCCCGTCTAGCTAAGGCCATAGAATCATAGAATAGTAGAGTTGGAAGGGACCTATAAGGCCATCAAGTCCAACCCCCTGCTCAATGCAGGATCCACCTTAAAGCATGCCTGACAGATGGCTGTCCAGCTCCCATCTTGAATGCCTTTAGTGTTGGAGAGCCCACTACCTCCCTAGGTAATTGGTTCCATTGTCATACTGTTCTAACAGTCAGGAAGTTTTCCTGATGTCCAGCAGAATCTGGCTTCCTGTAACTTGAGCTCATTATTCCACGTCCTGCACTCTGGGTAGATTGAGAAGAGATCCTGGCCCTCCTCTGTGTGACAACCTTTCAAGTATCTGAAGAGTGCTATCATGCCTCCCCTCAATCTTCTCTTGTCCAGGTTAAACATGCCCAGTTCTTTCAGTCTCTCCTCATAGGGCTTTGTTTCCAGACCACTGATCATCCTTGTTGCCCTTTTCTGAACCCCCTCCAGCTTGCCTGCATCCTTCTTGAAATGTGATACTCAGAACTGGACACAGAACTCAAGAGGCCTAACATGAGTAAGTAAGTAACATAATGTTACTTAATGGCATGACTATTTCTTTTAAAGTAAATTGCTGCAGCAACCTCTAATCTGGATCAGAACTGGGGAACAGGCCCTGGTATTTTTTTGTATTTTGACTCCACCCCTTGTGCATTCAGCCCAGCCCAGCCCTGGAATGCGCCCCCAAGAACTTCTTTGAAGTGGAAGGTTCTGCACCCCTGCGGTAGGGAAAGAAAGCTTTAACCCTCTGCGCTAGCCATGATTCCCATCCAGATTGTCTCCCTCTACACAGCTGCTCTTTGCATCAGGAGGGAAGATACAGTTGACACTGATGGAAAGTTTCCTCCCAATACAGGGTAGAGGTAATCTGGATCAAGACCACAGAAGGACAAAAGTAATTCATAGTTCATCCACACTATAAATTAATTGTTTCTTCGCTGGGCGGGCTCAATGTATTTTGTCATTCTAGGTGAGGAAAAATGTTTTCCCACCCAAAACTTCTCTTATGCTGAGCAGGATGAATCTAGCCCAGTGCAGCTGAACAGAGTTCAAAACCCTGCACATCACAAATATACAGTGCAATCATATATGTGTTTATTCAGATGAAAGTCTGAGAGGAAATCTACATGTCGTACTGAAGACGCCTGCGTGCGCCTCCAGTCCGCCCTCAAAACGATGGTGTAGACGGAGAAAGAAGAGACAGAGGAAGAGGCAGAGGAGGCGGCGGCTGGGGAACCGGCACGACGGGAGTGCGTGCGTGTGTGTCGCCTGAGCAGCCCTGAGCGAGAGCAAGGAGGACAATGGATCGCGGAATTCAAAGGAAGACAGGAGAGAGAGAGAGAGAGAGAAATCCCTCCCCGCGGGAAAGGCCGGGATGCAGCGCGCGCCGCCGCCGCCTCTTCCTCCCCTTCGCCCTCCGCTGCCAGCAACAGTTTGCCTCTCCAAGGAGCGCGCGGGGAAGATCCCCAGCCACACCAAGTGGCTGCGTGGAAGGGGGTGGCAGAGGAAGCAGGCTGGAGACACACACACACACACACACACACACACACGCGCGCAGACATCTGGGCCCTTTGCACATGCCTCTTCCTGCCCCCGCTCTTTGCTAGCTGGATCTACACAAAGAGTTTCGGGTGGCTCTTACCCCGGCAGCAGGACGCCGACGGGGAGGCGGCGGCGGCGGCAAGGACGCGGCCGGTTCCCCAGCCGCCTCCTCCTCCGCCTCTTCCTCCGTCTCTTCTTTCTCCGTCTACACCATCGTTTTGAGGGCGGACTGGAGGCGCATGCAGGCGCCTTCAGTACGACGTGTAGATTCCCTCTCAGTGTTTTCAGCGAGGCTTTCTCCCAGGTAAGAACTCAACATAAAACACGTATTTAATGCATCATATTAAAATATTTAGTTTATACAGTTTGTCCTATTAATTGGATATTCTGCAACAGAGTTGTAATCTATACAGAAAAAGGGATTGCTGTGTGTTTGTGTGGGGGGAGGAGATGAACGTCACACTCTGCTTTTCTGCCAGTAGTCTGACACACACAGAAGTCGAATGTAATGAAATGTAATAGGCAATGGCTTCCCTACCACTTATCTCCATGCCTAGAAAAAACTTCACCTGCTAACTTTGCTCATGTCATGCTGCTGACATTGAAGCAGGGCCAAGCCAATAAATAAAAAAGGAGGCTGCACTCCTAACCCTGATGAGGTAAGGTCTGTGTAACTCAAAAGCTCACACACAGCTTTTTGAATGTTGGTTAGTCCTGTTAAAGGTATTGTTTTTTGTTTATTTATTGAATTTATATCCTGCCTTTTATTTCTCCAAGGAACTCAAGGCGGAGTACATAATTCTCCTCTCCACTTTATCCTCACAACTGGACCAAAGTCACCCAGTGGACTGCCATGGCCTAGTGGGAACTAGAACCCAGATCTCCTGACTTCCAGTTCAACACTCTAGCCACTACACTACATTGTCTCTCTTTGCTGCACCTAAATTTTATTCTAATGGACTAACATAGCTACCATGGTGCATTTTGTTCTGCTACTTAAATTACATATACAACTTTTTAAAACAGGAAATTAGAAAAGAAAAAAGAAACTTGCTGCTACTTAACATACACACTAATTTAAATAAAAATGCAATGAAAAATCCTGAAGAAATCTCTGTTAAGAACCCTATTTTCTGCTCTTGAATCAAAACTTCATCTTCTTTGTAATAAGCACCTTCATTAACCACAACTTGATAATCACTTTAAAATGACATTGGAGGACTAGCAATTATCCTTAAAGCTTATATTGGGATGCTCAAAAAGCCCAACTGAATAAAACGTAGCTCTCCCTTTTTGTGCCAGTCATTTCCTGCTGTGATCACAAGACTTCTAGTTTTGTAACTACAAGACCAATGATCTCCCGCAGGAAAAGTCTTCCACACACTTTATATTATTATTATTATTATTATTATTATTATTATTATTATTATTTACATTTATATGCCGCCCCATAGCCAAAGCTCTCTGGGCGGTTTACCAAAGTTAAAAACAGTGAACAGTAAAAAGAAATATACAAAATTTAAAAACATAAAAAGCATAAAATACAAACAAAAACAGACAATATCCTTTTAAAAACAACTATTCTGGGGTCAGTTAAAAAACTCAGCATATGCTTTAAATGCTGTTAAATGCCTGGGAGAAGAGAAAGGTCTTGACCTGGCATCGAAAAGATAACAATGTTGGTGCCAGGTGAGTCTTGTCAGGGAGATCATTCCATAATTGAGGGGCCACCACTGAAAAGGCCCCTCAGTTAGAGCATGCACATATTCCATTACCAACATTCTGATTTTTTTTCCTTGCTTGATAAAATCTGAGAACAGAATGCAAGGCAGATTAATAACAGGGTGGAGTTGCAGGCATCCATCCATCCCTAGCAGAATTAAATCCTTTAAAATGTAAACATTTGCAGACTGGAAGATACCATTGCCTGTTAACAGAGAATCCACCCTTCATATATCATACAAGTGAAAGCCAACAACTCTCTAGCCTTGTGTCTGCAAGTCTCCTCAAACCACTTGCTCACTATTGTGTGAATTTCAGTTGCCATCACGGACCATTGGTATCATTCATGGTGTCCCCCCCATCCTGTCCCTTGCCATATAAGTTACTTACCTTAGGTAGATCAGATTCAGTAGAGAGAGGCTAATTGCAAAGTAGTCTTTTAGCTTAATAACACAATTCAAAACATTTCCATTTCACTGAAATGCATGGGAGCAGAAGCGGGGAAAACCTGAAAGAAAAAACAAAGACAAGAATAAAAATGTAAAAGTATAATAGTGCCTATGTTAGATAGGCTTTTTAAACAATGTCTTGTTAAGTACAGCTACAATGTGTAACCATCAGTAATATAATAAAACTGATAAAATGTGAGTGTGCATGCATATGGTTTACAAAATTACTATCTTTATATGACAGAGGTCAGGTGCGTTTATTTTTTGAGGCCAGTTCATATCTCCTGGACTGGGTTGATGGCGTAAAAATATTCACTGTAATTTGTCACAAGTTACAGTTCTAACTTCACAGGATTTTCCCAAGCAAAATTAATCTGAGCTTTCTTAGGAATCACACATTACATGAGATAGAAACAAAGTACATTAGTGGAATTATTTTAAGTACATTTGGAACAAATTTTTTCACAGCATCTCAGTTGTGATGAAGCACTGTTTGAACCATTGTGCACTGTTATACTCTGGTTCAGAAGGATTCATTGATTCTGATACCCAGGCAGAGCTTCAAGCGTGTACAAGGAAATTATCATGAGAATATACCATATAAAACAAATGCATAAAACTAATTAAAAACATATAAAATTGATACAAAACAATAATCAGACATCTTAAAATTCATCTGGGTAGGCCTGCTGGAAGAAACTAGTCTTTATGGCTAGTCTGGAGGGGATCTGCAGTAGTATATGAAATGTTGTTTTTACAGTCATTGAACGTTTTGTTTTTGAATGATTTAAAACGTAGCGGTTTTTAAAACGTTTACTTACATTTTCTCTTTCCATGGGAATGCATTCTTTTTGGCCACACTAAGAAATTAAATCCGTTTGTTCTATTTCCCTGTCTGCCAATTTCCCCTCCCACTTCCACTTCGCTCCGCTTCAATTGCCCCTCCACCTGCAAACAATCCACCAAGATGCCTCCCAAAAGTGAAACTGGAAGTGGCTGCAAAAAACAGGCTTGAAAGAAAAAAACAGCTCCAACTTTGGGTGTGGAAATTACATAAACACCCCCCCCGGAATGCGATTGGCTAATTAAGAAATACAGAAAACCCATTTAATACGATGAAATTGGCCACATCATACCAAATAGAACGACTTATTTCAGAGAAATTCAAAATAAAAACAGGGGAACAGACAACAATAAAACGTCACAAACTATACGTCATATGGCGTAATACTATGAAACGCACACTTAAAAACAGTAGGACACGTTCTAACTTGACTAGTGTAGATCTCCTCTTAGAGACTAGTCTTTACAGCTGCCTTAAACTCTGAGAGAATATTAAGTTGATGAATCTTTCCCGGCAGGCCATTCCACAGTCTGGGAGCAGCTGCAGAAAAGGTCCTCTGGATAACAGTTGTCAGCCCAGTTGTGGCTGACTGTAGTAAATTCTTCCCAGAGGACCTGAGTATGTGGGCGGATTGTACGGGGGAACGTGATCCTGCAGGTAACCACAAGGGAAAGGACTCAGAGAAGAGGTCACTGGTGACAGCAAAAATGGAGGGCTACTAAGGGTGGAAGGCTTCTTGCACTAGCAATTTGAAGGCATTGTGCAACCATTCTGACTTTTCCTACTTAACAGATTTTCTATACTAAGAAAAGATGGAAGAAGTTGTGTGAAAACATGGCAAGGATAGGAAGACAGTGTCATTGGGACCTCTTGTAAAACTCTATGAATGAGGCAGGGTGATGGCATGACAAAAGCCTAATCTAGAAACATCTCAGGTCAAACAAAAAATATATACAGTATGCATCACTGGGGAGTGGAAAACAATGACAGCTAAAGTCTCATCATGGAAACCCAGTTTAGAACCTAGCTCAGGGAAGGATCTACAGTACTGCTTTAAAACGGTTTATAACAGTAGTGACAACTGTTGGGGGCAGGACACACTCCATATACAGTTTTCAAACTATTTTCAAAGTGTCATATGCTGCTTGGTGTAGATCTGGCCCAGGTTGAGTAATACAATTGCAATTTACTACAAGATTAGCAGTTACTTCTTCTGTAAATGGGTGTAATCTTTGTCATCACAAAGTATAGAGAAGAATTGTGCTGAAACTGGATGGGATTTGTGGTCCACTTTTTGGGCAAGAAAAAAAACCAAGATATATAATTTACTTGTGTCATATGATTTTGGGGGAGGGACTATTAGCAAGGCTAGGCATGGTACAAGAGACACCCCACCCAACCCTTAAATTATGCTTTCATGATAACCCTGGGATTGGGAAATGCAGAAAAACTTAAGTGGATGGAAAATATTGCTTGAATTGGCCCTTAAACACAAAATGAGTAGCTCATGGATCCTCCAAGTGGAAGTTTGGACTAAATTACTTTGTTTTTGTGGCTCTATTTTTGACTCATAAAGAAAGGCTATTTTCTAGGCCTTTATACTTATGAGGGAGCCCTAATGTAAAATGGGATGTGAAGTTTTTAATAAATGCATGCCACATTCTTTAGCTATTAAGCAAAATCTGGTATCAGGTTTGGCAATACGTGTTTTAATTCCTTATTAGAAAGATGAATTCATATTTTCTGCTCAGAAAGTATCATAAAAATCAAGATGTGTGGCAAAAATAGTCTTTCAAAGCATTTTGAACTTTCCTGGTATGTTTTTAATAGGAGGAGATAATCCCTTTTTTAGCAATTGTATTTTATTCTGTTGAGGGTTGATGGCTGTAAAACATTGTACCTCCCTTTAAACTTTTCCATATAACTTGATTAGACAGCAGTAATCTCTAATGCTTTCATGTGCAAATTTAGGAATGACCCGGAACAAACGAGTTTCCTTCATCACCATAGCAACCAGGACTATGGAAGAATGCCACTCACCAGGCAATGCAAGTCAAATTTTATCCCTTTGATGTTAATTAACAAATTGCTTTCAGAAAAGTCAATGCATTTTTCCTCTTTAAATGTTTGTGATAAATTTTTAATACCCTTGAAAATGAGGAGGCAGATACTGTAGAGCAGCTCCACTCAGGTAAAGTGTGGGCTGTGACTTTTCGAAGTGGTTCCCCACACAATGTTGTTAATGCAACTATAAACTATGCCAGAGACAGCATTAGCAGGCTGCCCACATTACAAAGCCTGGAGCACATGGCTGGTGCCTTCCCCTGATCAGAAGGAGCCCTACTAACAAACACCCTGAGGTACCATCTTGCTATTAGAATATGACAGATTCATGCCTCAGCTTTGTGGCTCACAAACGTGAAAATATTTTTTGCAAAGAATTGAGAAGCATTTTTCCAGCATTAAAAAGCACATACACAGAATTAAGAGAGGGGGAAAGAAAAATAGACCAAACATTTTAATGTTTTTTTAATCCCTAATCTTCCTTTCTTGAAAAATCCATGTATTGAATTGGATTTGGTAAATAGTGCACATATTTGCCTGCAGTTAATCTGACTGTAACAGATTTCATCAAATGCCCAATGCACAGTTGGTACATTGTTCTAGAGCATGTGAAGGCATTAATTGGACTCCGTTGGTACAAAGAGAAAGTGAGCTCACAAGAGTCTCGTTTCATCTCTACGAACATTTTTTTCTTAAACGAAATCTATCATACATTTGCAAAAGTGTACAAGCACGTATAGAAATGTATATAAATTCTTACAGAGAAGAGTCACAGAATTGCCACATAGAGACCATTAGTAAACCACATACAGACCATTAATAACTATGAACAAGTTTGTTTGTTTTTGCAGTGCCTGTTTTTGAGGGACTTTAGGCATGACACCTCAATGGGCTCCCTCCGTCAATGAGTCTACCTACACTGTTGCCACTAGCTGCTGTTGTTCCTCATTTTCTTTCTCATTTTTGTTACACCTTGCTTGCTTGACAGGCAGAGAGCCAGTGAGCAACCAAACAGAGGCATCTAATGCTCCTTCTTATCACCAAAACTAATGTCTGGAACAAATTGAGAGGCAGGCAAACAAGCAGGTTGCAATGGTGAAAGGGAGGAGCAACTCCAGGGTGCTCTTGTCACTGGGCCCCTACTGGGATGTGGGCCCATCAAGCCTACCCGTGATGCCAGCCCTAGCATTTTGCCCACCCACTGAGCCTCAGCCTTTTTGATCCTCCCTTGATTATGCACATCAGTTAAGTCTGGAACTTTCCATAGTTTGCCATTTTATATGAATCAGGAAACTATGGTTACTAGGTTATTTTATTATTATTATTTATTTATATAGCACCATCAATGTACATGGTGCTGTACAGATAACACAGTAAATAGCAAGACCCTGCCGCATAGGCTTACAATCTAATAAGTTGTAGTAAACAATAAAGAGGGAAGGAGAATGCAAACAGGCACAGGGAAGTGTAAACAGGCACAGGGTAGGGCAAAACCAACAGTGTAAAGTCAGAACAAACTCAATATTTGAAGGCTATAGGGAAAAGAAAAGTTTTGAGCTGAGTCTTAAAAGCAGTGATTGAGTTTGTAGTTCTCAAGTGTTCTGGAAGAGCGTTCCAGGCGTAAGGGGCAGCAGAAGAAAAAGGACGAAGCCGAGTAAGGGAAGTGGAGGTCCTTGGGCAGGCGAGAAGCATGGCATCGGAGGAGCGGAGAGCCCGAGCGGGGCGATAGTGTGAGATGAGAGAGGAGAGATAGGCAGGAGCTAGGCAGTGAAGAGCTTTGAAGGTCAGTAGGAGAAGTTTATATTGGATTCTGAAGTGAATTGGAAGCCAATGAAGAGATTTCAGAAGTGGAGTGACATGGTCAGAGCGGCGGGCCAAGAAGATGATCTTAGCGGCAGAGTGGTGGACAGAGACCAGCGGACTGATGTGAGACGAAGGAAGGCCAGAGAGAAGAAGGTTGCAGTAGTCCAACCGAGAGATAACCAGTGCGTGAACGAGAGTCTTGGCAGAAGAGACAGACAAAAATGGTCGAATCCTGGCAATATTATACAGGAAGAAACGACAGGATTTAGCTACTGCCTCGATGTGAGGAGTAAAGGAGAGCGAGGAGTCAAATATAAAGCCAAGACTACGAGCTTCCTTGACCGGAGTAAGCGTGACATCGTTGACAGTAAGGGAGAATGAGAGGTGAGGAGAAGGTTTAGGGGGAAAAACTAGCAGTTCAGTCTTTGCCATGTTAAGTTTCAAACGACGATGAAGCAGCCAGGCTGAGATATCTGAAAGACATGCCGAGATACGATCGTGAACATCTGGAGAAAGTTCCGGAGATGAAAGATATAATTGTGTATCATCGGCATACAGGTGATATTGGAGGCCGTGAGATTGAATGAGCTTGCCCAAGGGCAGCATGTATAGAGAGAACAACAACGGGCCAAGCACCGAGCCTTGCGGAACCCCAACTGAAAGGGGAAAAGAGGAGGACGAGCTGCCGTTAGCCGACACGCTGAAAGAGCGACCCTCTAGATAGGAGGCGAACCAGTTATAGACAGAGCCACAGAGTCCAAGGTCGTGGAGGGAATCTAAGAGAAGATCGTGATCAACCGTGTCAAAGGCTGCGGTTAGATCAAGGAGAATAAGAACAGAATAATGGCCTTTAGACTTGGCAGTAAGAAGATCATTGGTGATCTTGGTAAGGGCTGTTTCAGTGGAATGCAAAGGACGGAAGCCAGATTGAAAGGGATCCAGAGCAGAGTTATTAGAGAGAAAGTCAAGACAACGAGAGTAGACCAGACGTTCCAGGATCTTTGAGACAAAGGGCAAGAGGGAGACAGGTCGGTAGTTAGACAGGGATAGTCGATCAAGAGTGGGTTTTTTGAGAATGGGAGAGACTGTAGCATGTTTAAAAGCAGAAGGAAATGAACCAGAGGACAGAGAAGAATTAATGATGTGAAGCAAGGACGGGAGGATAGCGGGGATAAGATTAGTAAAGACGCGAGAGGGAATCGGATCACGGGAACAAGTGGAAGGCTTCGATGAGCGCAGTATTTTAGACAGTTCGTCAGCTGAGACCGAAGGGAATGCCGAGAGAGTTGAAGGAGGAGCTGACAGGTGAGGGACAGGAGCTGGAAGCGGAGCAGAGTTGGCTAGATCGGAGCGTATAGTTTGGATTTTAGCATTGAAGAAAGAGGCAAAGTCGTTGGCAGACAGGGAGGCGGGGAGAGATGGCGGATTAGGCTTCAGAAGAGAATTGAAGGACGCGAAGAGCCGCTGAGGGTGCTTAGTATTTGACTGGATCAACGTTGAGTAGTGCTGCTGTTTGGCCAGTGAAATGGCAGAAGAGAAAGAGGAGAGAACAAATTTGTAGTGGACAAAGTCCGCCCAGTCCTTGGTCTTACGCCAGAGGCGTTCGGCTGCCCGGGAACAAGAGCGAAGGTAGCGGAGGTGTGTGCAGAGTGGGTCTGCTCCCCCTCCTAAAATTGGAGCAGCACTCCAATGAAGAGATTCTCCGCTCCAATTTCCGGAGCAGGTCTGTCTTGTCGCCGCATCAGATTACCCATTGGAGAACCTTTCCGTTTTTGGATAACTGCCCTATTACAGCCTATGGGAAGCCGAAATGCTACAGCTCTGCCATTTTAAGGGTAAAGGGATGAAACTTGGCACCATGAGATCTCTTAAGTAAGGATTTAGCCATGCCAAGTTTGAAGATGATTCCTTCTTTCCTTGATTTTTAGCCACAGATGTCAACCTCAAAACCACCCCTTCCTCACCCCTCAGTGATAGCGTCTTCCTCATATGGAAGTGTTCAGTTAGTTGTCCATCAACATGAAACGAGCCCTCATGTCACCTAAAACACCTTCAGATACCTATAGATCCATTTGGGGCTCTGAACAATCTTCTAACTGCACTGTGGGTTTCCAATAGTTTTAAAACTGCTCCCTAACCGCACTGCAATTTCAGAGATCTGTCAAAGGTTTGTTGGTCCTCCGAATTTTTGGTGTGGAGCACCCACCCCTAATGGTTACTAGGATCAAATTCAGATACCAACTTCAAAATATGATTTCTGATCCTGGCTTGTTTTGAAGCTGGTGACCGTATTTTTCTGGTTCAAATGTGAAGTGATGGTTGTTGGAGACATCTGGGTTTAATTACTGCACACCAAAAAGGGAGGAATGAAGGGGCTGTGTGCAGAGGCAAAAGACTCATGAACATCTCAGCTTATTAAGATGTGAAAAGATTGCCTTAACTGGGCCAATAATTTGAATAGGAAGGGAGAGAAACAACTGAAAGCAAACCTCTCAGATTAGCCATAAATCCAATAAATTAATGCACAATTAAAACAAAAACAAAAACCATTATTGCAGAAAGAAGCCTCTCTCTCTATTTCTTGTTTAAGACCAATGTATACTCCCATCATGCATTAACTTTTAAAAACAATCCATTGTTCTGATAGGAACATACCTGAATAGTTTCTGTTCTCCATTTTTCCCCAGGACTGGCTTAAATTTAGGCCTTTTCTACACCTAAGGGTTATCCCAGGAAAATGGAGGGATTGTCCCTGCCTGCTCCCGGGATCCACTGTGTGTCATTTGGATGCATAGGAATGATCCAGAGATGATCCTGGGGAAAAAGGCAGGTGTAGAAATGGCCTTAGAACCTCAAATGATTGTATAAACTGATAAAACTGGATATCAGCAATATTCCTGGAAAAAAGCTGTCATGTTTCACTAGGAGAAGAGATTCTAAGGTTGTAAGTACCTTCCAAACAGAAACACAGAGAAAATAAGGCTTGTACCTAGGTGTTACTCTGTATAGTGGTATAGTGGTAACACTCTGGGAACTTCTCTTCTAGTTTTCCAGGCAACATAAACAGTTTCTTTGGAAACAGAGCAGAAGCAATTGGTCCATAAGAGTTTCTGTAATGTAGAAATGTGTTTATGTGTAGGTGGATATCTTACACCTAGGTTTTTCGAACACAACCAGCAGATGTTGGGTGTGTATGTATATATTGCCGCATATTGTTGCTGCATCAGATATTAGAGTGTGGTTGTTTAGGCAGAGATATAGCACTTTGCCTTTACCTTGCTTTTTTTGCAAACTGGCTCTTGAAAGTGTATTGTTTAATCTCTTGCTCCTGCCAAATTTCTCAGTGTGCTTACTTTTACAGCATGTGGAGTCACCTAAAGTCACCTATGCTGGAGGAACCATTTCCCCCCCACATGTGCAGCAGGATATTTCTACCCAAACCCTTTCGTTGGTTTTGGGAACATGATAGTCTCTCAGTTCAAATATAATAATAACAAAATCAAAAGTAGAATAAAATAAAATAAAATCGCCAGTGTTGAAAATGTGCTAAAATTCCTTTTGAGAACACTGTTCTTTCATCAGTTCTTCTCCCACTGTTCACAAATCAATAAATACATTTCAGATTGACTTTAAACAGAGAAGGAATCAAGACAGTAGGTTTCTAAGCAGTGTTAATTTCTTTGCATTCTCTCCTTGATTTGTTAAAATTAGCAGAATAAAATTAGTATAAATTCCTTTCATGCTGGGAAGAGAGCTCTTGGGATCATTCTAGCACACATCCCATACAAACATGCTTTTCTGTAAAAAAGCAATTGCTGCATCTTTTCTGCAGATGCAGAGCTGCATAAATTAGGAGATTCTACTGTGCCATGTCCTTTAATTATCAATTATTTTCCTTGACCTGGCAGTTTTCATTATTTTTATTTTTATTATTTAAAACTTATTAAAGTGTTCAATTGGGAGGATGCTAATAATATTTACCATCATTTAGTATTATAGTATGAACTTGTTTGAGCCTTGAGAGCAAGTTCTCTAAGTCCTTTCCTCTTGCAACACAGCTACATGGAAGAGATTGAAAGCACCCACATCCAGGTTTAAACTAACCACATCCAAATTGAGAGCTGTGGTTAGTATGAACTATGGTTTATTAATACAAGTCAAGTTCAGAAACCAAAGACATTTTAATAAATGATGGTTTACGCTAGCCACAGTTACATAACCAAATCTGATGCAATGGCAAACTGTGGTTCGGTTAAACCAGAAAGTGGATGTGCCCAATGTCTTCCTTGTAGCTGTGAGCTTAGAAGGAAATGGAAACACAGGCCATGGCTAGATCTACCTGGTCTAGCGCAACGGAGGGGGTATGATCTTACGTTATGGTTATCGCAAGATCTGTCCCGCTGTCTACATGTGGTGCTTGACTTCCTAGGAGGAAGAGGACGTCACTCCCACCATTTTGTGTTTTTTTTAAAAGAGGAAGGAATGCATGAGCCCTTGAACAGCAAATGTGAGTGTATGTTTTTTTTTAAAAAAAAATCTCTGCTCCCCCCATCCCCGATGGGCACAGAGCTCCAGGACGCCCTCCCGCACATTCCACGGTCTCGGGATCATCCCAAGACTGCGGAAAAAGCGGGCTGAAAGGATAGGGCAATATCCCGGGCCAAGGGAGGGATCATCCCTACCTCCTCCCGGGATCCCCTGTACGTCATGTGAATGCACAGGGACAATCCCGGAACGATCCCCGGGATATCGCCCCATCTAGCTATGCCCACAGTATTCATCCCTGGTGCATTCCTGTAATGCTAAACTATGGTTTATGGTTATATCTGAACTAAGCCAGCAGTTGTCAGTACTATATTGTTTAGTGCTTGCAAATGCAGTAAGTAGCATGGATTGTGTTTTTGTGTGTTTGTTTGTTTCATGGCACCACCTCTCAAACTTTTATTTGTCATTTGTGTCACAGAATGCAGTGAATCTGGGGTTTTCTCCATAGTGTTATCATGACTCAGTGGAGAGAAATTATAATTGGAATACTTCCATAGTCTCTGATAATGAAGTAATCTCTGATGTGGTATGCTGCAGAACTGAATAGTTGGAATGGGCCCTATGAGATATCTAGATTTGATGTGCATTTTCTGATACCTATTTGACTATTTATTCATTTATAGATTTTGTTAAATGGCTAATTTATTACTTTGATCTTTCATATCTACTAGAAATGTTCTAAAATGTAAAAAAGAAATAGATGTAAAACAGAAGCGAAAACCTGACACTGAGTGGTTTTTATTATTTGGTATATTTTAAAACTATATTTGATACCCATTTACCTTGTACAATTATAGATACTACTATACCAGCCTTACAAATAAGAACACAAACATATTAGCTCCAGAATTCTTACTACAATGTCTTCCCATATATACTTTCGTTAGTCATTTATGACTCCCTGATATAAAAAGGAAAAGAAAAGACCCAAAACTCTTTATAAGACAGTGTTTCTTCAACTAGGGTAAAAACCTCTTGG
The DNA here is from genome assembly GCF_023053635.1 of Elgaria multicarinata webbii. Classification (NCBI taxonomy): domain Eukaryota; kingdom Metazoa; phylum Chordata; class Lepidosauria; order Squamata; family Anguidae; genus Elgaria; species Elgaria multicarinata. The sequence continues at coordinate 68,493,853 of NC_086173.1, read as the reverse complement.
GTCTCTCTCTTCAAATTACAGCCTTTTGCTGTGTGTGTGTGTAAAAGAGTCACAGAATTACACATAATGTCTATTTCTGCCCTTAGTTCACAAATGTCTTGGAGAGGGATTTGTTCCTTGGAATTCTGATATATTTGGCATTTTTCAATGTGAAGGAATATTTGGAAACAAATTCATTAATCCCATGGTTAAAAATGTAAAACTTTAAATTACTCTTATATCAGGCACCTTCCAGAATTAAGTATTGATGGTGGGTTTTATTTCTGAACAATATGGGTACATGTATTGATTCAGGAAATGTATTTATGATGGCTTGAGTCTTATTTAGTCAAGAGAAATGTTATCTTCATTAAACATATTCAAATACTATGATATTGATTAAAAATCAAATAAGTAAGATAGTCAAGTAAAACATGAATTAATTTAAAGTCTTAGGCTGCAATCCTATGGTTCCCGGGAGAGCATCCAAGGGGACATAGGATTTTTTGGATCCCCCCCTCTGCAAATAAAGAGGGACGTCGACCCTCAGAGAGGGAGACCTGACCTTGCAAGCTTTGTCTGTGAGCTTGCAGAAAGGTCCGCACCCAAAACTTCTCCAATGTAGGGAAGCATGAAAAGTGGCATTCTGTAGGTATTCTATGGGTGTACCAAGAGAGTCTGTGGATCTGCAGAATCCAAAACTCTCATGTGCCCCAGAATGGGGGAAGAACTACACCAACCCTGGAGCCGGCCTAGTTCATTTCCTTCCCATTGGAATCCATGTGAGGAAAAGTCAAGATACACAAAGAAGAAAACAGCAGAAAATGCCAAAATTAACAAGAACTCCCCCTACCCAACCAGCACCACCTTCTGCCTTGCCTCATGCATTGACAAGGCACTGAAAAGCAGAACTTCCACCATGGCGTTTTTTTCCTGCTTTTCCAACATAGGATTGCTCTGTTACTGAATTTTACTGAATATTTTCATTTGAGAAATACCTCCAGATTAGTGATTGTACTTTTAAAGGACTACAAAGAGTGAAGTCTGCGCTCCTCACAGGACAATGATAAGAACTGAGCCTACCATCAGATGTGTGGGTGACTAACCACTGCATGGTTTGTTGTTTCCTTCTGATATAAAAATATCAGGGTTTTTTTAAAACACACACACACACACATAAAACCTTTCAGCCGACTTTAGGAAACCAAGGGTTTAGATCACATTTGTAGTAATAATTACCTAAACTAATCTGATAAACATGTTTTGGGATAGCAAGACACTAATGTACCCAAAATAATTGAGTTAAGAACTGCAGGGTATACAGTAGAGCCTTTAAGAAATTGCTGTTTGAACATAGTCACCATGATCAATAGGTCCATAATTCACTCTGACCTTGCATTCAGCATGTTGCCATATGTCCTACTTGAAAGTTTCCTCTAGTCAATCCATCAGGTGATAGTTTAACATCCACTCTAAGCATTGACATTGCTGGCCAAACACTCATGTTTCCTTTTTTCCTTGAAAAACCATGGGCCGGATGCATGCAGTGGAACTCATAGGCAATTCACACATGGGATTCCATAGCAACCCCAAGGAGAAAGTATAGTCACAGTCATTTCATTCTCTCCCTCACCCATTGGGGAGAGGCTTAGGCAGTATGAACAGTGGCAAAGTACTCCTGTAGCACCACATTCTCTTCTCTTTCACCACTCACAAACATTTTCTGTGGATCCAGGTCTCTTTCTCTCTTTACGGGCTGTTCTTCTACAGATACAGGATCCATCCCATACCCGGTTCCAGGCAGAATAAGACCAATGTCCACCCTATGACCAGCAATCGTAACTAGGTTACTTCCAGTTGCTCCTCTGCAGCAGTGTCAACCAGTGCAGGCGCCATGTTGGGATGACTAGTTGGCAATCTGACACATGTGTGTTTATCTCTGCAGGATCCACTCCATCCCTAGTGCCGCTCAATAAAGATGATCAATGTGCCACACATATTAGTTCTATGTTTGCGAATGGGGGTTAGTTGATAGGGGTCCTTCCCCTCCCTAGTGCAAACTGGTTTTCAACTGACCTTAGGATGGGACTCTTGGAGAGATGGGATACCTGGGCTCCTCCACTTTCACTGGTGTCGGTCAATAGATGGACCTCTCAGGGTGCACAAGGGAAATGGATGCAGCTACTAGGGTGTATGAGGTAGTCAAAGGGTGGGATTAACAAGGAAGATATATAAAGGGGAGAACCATTGAAAGGGTATGGGAGGCCTGCTGGGGTGCTGCCCAGCAGGGCTAACCTTTCAGGAAACTGGGTGGTGCAGGATTGGTCCCATGGATTGCCAGGGGGAGACTGATTGGGTCCTGAGGCTGGTGTGCTTGTGTGCAGAGCACAGTATTCGGAATTTTGGAATTTTGCCTGGACTCCATTAGGAGCTGTCTGCTTGCTGCCTGAGCTACTGTGGCTCATGACTTGGGGGCACCATGGAATTCTTGTCTTTCTTGTGCCTGTTGAGAGGTGCAGTGTGATTGGCTCTCTCTGTTTCTGTGTGATGTAGGTATCCACTGTCTGTGTCATCAAAGCCCAAAGGGCTGGTATTTCTGTAGAATTTTAATTTTTCTTTCCACCATGATTTTGCCTCCCATCCTGGACTAAGCATGCAATGGATATGGTAGCCATTACACTGGCATAGTGATGGTAAGTCTCCAACTCTTGCACAACTGCAGAATGGGATAGTTCAGTTAGACCTGCCCTAAATAAATATGTTGATGAATTTTAAAAAGGAAAAAAACCACAGCAGGGTATTCAGTCAAGCTTAACTTTTGTTTAAAATTTAGACAAAAATTGGACTGTAGCAGCTTATTTTTGTTAGAAAAGGATGATGTAACTTTTCAGTGCAATCCTATTAGAAGTTAGCACTATTAAGTTAAATGCAGCTACCTCCAGGTAAGTGTGTGTATAGGACTGCAGTCTCAGTAATTTAAAGGGATATATGTACAGATTTCTGTAGGTTGTATTAGTTTCAACAGCCTAATGGGCAGCTTAAAGGACATTGCTAGTTAGTAATAATGAATCCAATCCATTGATAGTTGTGCACATAAGAACTGGTGGGGCCAATGTTGATGTACATCCACATACTTATCAAAAGATGCATGTAGCCAGCTGTGCAGGCGCAGAGGAGCTCAGTGAGCAGGTATTTCTGTAGTGTTTACATGACTTACACTAATTCAGAGGCATGGCTGCAAAAAGCGTCCTAGGTTGGACTTAGAGGTCTCGGTGCTGGTATGAAAACCTTCGACAGGTAACCTCAGGCCCATCGCTGGAACAAACATTGCTATTGGTCAACTTTTATCCCTTAGCACCTGATACAGGGTTCAAAAGCCATAGAAGAATATTTGTCTATCAACGAAGGGTGTTTGGCAGGGCAAGGAGGAGCATGGGTGGTTACTATCCTGAAACAGATCCTCCTACCGGGTGTTCAGGTAACCCTGGAGCTCAAACTAAAAAAGAGGAAAAGCTGCCGTTCTCCAATTATTATTATTATTATTATTTATTTATTTATTTATTTATTTATTTATTTATTTATATAGCACCATCAATGTACATGGTGCTGTACAGATTACACAGTAAATAGCAAGACCCTGCCGCATAGGCTTACAATCTAATAAAGTTGTAGTAAACAATAAGGAGGGAAAGAGAATGCAAACAGGCACAGGGAAGTGTAAACAGGCACCGGGTAGGAAGCTGACAGTATAGGGTCAGAACAAACTCAATATTTAAAAGCTATAGGGAAAAGAAAAGTTTTTAGCTGAGTTTTAAAAGCTGTGATTGAGTTTGTAGTTCTCAAGTGTTCTGGAAGAGCGTTCCAGGCGTAAGGGGCAGCAGAAGAAAAAGGACGAAGCCGAGTAAGGGAAGTAGAGGTCCTTGGGCAGGCGAGAAGCATGGCATCAGAGGAGCGGAGAGCGCGAGCGGGGCAATAGTGTGAGATGAGAGAGGAGAGATAGGCAGGAGCTAGACCGTGAAAAGCTTTGAAGGTCAACAGGAGAAGTTTATATTGGATTCTGGAGTGAATTGGAAGCCAATGAAGAGATTTCAGAAGTGGAGTGACATGGTCAGAGCGGCGGGCCAAGAAGATGATCTTAAGCTTAGGATGCTATTTTAGCTGCAAATGGTGGCATGCTGCCAAAAGCTGCTTTATAGGATTGAGTTGCTCACCAGATATTCTCTTGAACCTATGAATTGTTCACAACCTCAGGGAGTTTAAAGCCAAAATGTTAGCTGGTAAAGCCAAAGAATACAAACTGTACTGAAGTCAACCTATCAACATTTTGCAGCCAGCTCAATCTTTTGTATTCTAGTTGGTTCCCTTTCTTTAATTACTGCATATTTAAAACTAATAAATGCCATTTCGTAGTATGAGTGAATCTCTCTCCTTCTGATAACATGCTTTCCCAAGAAAATTAATCATTTTCCCTCTGTAATGATGGCATCATTGGCCCACTTTTCATGGATGGCATGCTGAATCTTTTTAAGGATGTACTGAGGTTACAATATGATTAGTTCTATTTTTATTATCAGTGCCAGTAAGAGACAATTCATTCTATCCTAGGTTGGAAGTACAAAATACTGGCTATAGGACCAGCCCTTCCCATGATGTCGGGTGAAACCCCCACCTAAAGGATGGTGGAGTGGCAAATTGCATGCTACCCTGGGAGGACGTACTGCAACCATGCCCCCTTTTTTGCTGCTGTCGTCACCATCTTCAACACCACTGCCATGTCTCCTACCCACCTGCTTGCCATTGCCACCACCAATACTCGCCAAGCACCACCTTCTGGAGTCAGCCATCCAAGTAGGACTGGAACAACTGCAATGCAGTGACAACAGGGTTACACTTCCATCTCTCTCTCTCTCTCTCTCTCTCTCTCTCTCTCTCTCTCTCTCTCTCTCTCTCTCTCTCTCTCTCTCAAACCCAGCCTGAATCACAACTGGAAAGGATCCAAATAATCAGTGTCATCCAAGAGTGCTTGGAGCTGGTTGGCCACCATCTGCTCAAGGACAGTGCCCAGGAAAGGAACATTAGCCACTGGCTTAAAGTTGTTAAGATTTTCAGGGTCCAGAGATTATTTCTTCAGGAGTGGTCTCACCACTGCCTCTTTCAGATGGTACAGGACTAAGTTGCTCTCACAAGGAGGCATTAATCGTGTCTCTGGCCCGACTGGCTGTTCCCTCCCTACTTCTTTTTACAAGCCAAGAGGGGTAAGAATCCACTATGGAAGTGGTTGCACAAACCTGTCTAAGCACCTTGTCAATGAGCATAAGCTGATGTGGCTGATGGTGGCAGGGATGGTAGTAAGGGAAATAGATGTGGGGAATGAGAGGAAGTGGGTGGCAGCAATGGTGGAAGGTTGCAGCATATGTGCTTACTTGCCTTATGTGGTGGGAGAGTTTGTACTGGTGCTGGTTGGCTGTTCTTTTCACTTAGTAGCTAACTACCGCAACTTCAAGCAATAAACCATCTCTGATGTTCCAAGCAGGCACTCTTCAAATCATATAGCAGACTTTCACAGAAAAGCAAGGCTGGAAATATGTTTTAAAATTTCTGTTCTGTTGCAGGATGCTTAAGTGTCCTTGGGATATTTTCTTTATACTGCGTTCAGTAAAGAAAGAGCAGTCTGAACCCAGGGGATTAAAAGGTAACAAATGTCAATGCACCACAGTGTCAAAGACCTGTTTCACGCTGGTCAAGATAACTCATCTAAAAGTCCTTTTCCACTTTAATGTTGGGAAGCTTTGATTGTTCTGAAGATACTCCTTATTCTTCAGCATTTTAGGTTATGTAGTAAACAGGGTTGGGGTGGGAGGGAGAGGAATGACATTTACATGCACCAATACATCACTCAAATCACAGCACAGGAAGCAGATTCCAGAATGTAGAAGCTGACCTCTGCACAACTAGGCTGCTTCCAAACTAGTGTGGAATTGCCATGCCTTTTTCACTCACCTATTATCAGAGAATCCCCATATTTGGATTGTTGGAGTTTAGAATTAAGAGCACAATTTCTCTGAGGCTCTTTTGGTTCTAATGTGTTATTGGCAAAAGGGATGGAAAAAAGATCATATTGGAAAGCACTTGGGTTTAAGTGCTTTAATGGTTTAATTTGTTTTTAACTGTGCATATTTATTGTTTTATACTGTATGTTTTTATCTGTACGCTGCTCTGAGATCGTAATGATATAGGGTGGGATATAAATGTTTTAAACAAACAAACAAAAGCACTTTTTGTTGTTAATAAAACTGCACAGTTCATTCAGTATATCAAAAAGGTACCTATAGTTTTTAGTAATGTGCATGTTTATTTAAACTGAGGCCAGATCTACACCAAGCAGGATATAACACTATGAAAGTGGTATGAAAGCAGTTTATAAGAGGCAGGAGCCACACTACTGCTTTACAGTGGTATTGAAGTGCACTGACAACTGTTGGGGTCCATGACACGACACATACCGTATACTGCTTTCATATCACTTTCATAGTGCTTTCATGGTGCTATATCCTGCTTGGCATGGCTCCTGCCTCTTATATACCACTTTCATACCGCTTTCATAGTGCCATAGACTGCTTGGTGTAGATCTGGCCTTTAGCCAATCAATCAGTTGAAGAGCAAGTGATTAATCAAGTAATAAAAAATTGTATTCATTTCATAGGCTTCCCTTCCTTCCCTCTCCAAAGCTAAAAGGAGGAGTGTACACTTACCACCATCATGACCCGAATAGTCAAAGAACAACAACAACAAAAGTGAGGTTTGTTTATGGCATTTGTGTTTTACATATGCATTTCATTAGCCATCCAATGATTTCTCTTTTCAGAACAAATGAGAAATTGCAAACGCAATCAAATATTCTCAACTAACGCAATGTGGCATTTATTGGCCCAAATACTTTAACCTTAATCACCCATCTTGTTAATCTGAATCCTTTCCAGGCAAACTAAAAATGGACCACTGTCCAGACTGAATCGACAGCTGTATTGGAGAATTGGATCCTTGACGCCCTTCTGCTGAAGCATCCAACACTGCAGTGGCTTGCAGAATAACAATTGCCCACCTATGTAGCAAAAGAACAATTTTTATGGTACCAGCAAGTAATATGCTTAAACGAATCCATTAGGAGCAACCACTCCAAACAAACTATAAAATATAACCTTACAAATATTCTGGAGAATGTTTAATGGGGTGACAGTCATCCCAGGGAGAGTTAGTATAAAAATGTCACAGACACTTAAAGCTCAGTAAGTAGAAGTGTAAAGTGAATCTAGAGAGGGACCTTTGCTAGTTTCCACTACAAAAACAGTCAGTCTAAGAATAATAAATGGTGAAAGCTACTTGATAACAAAGCTAAATCTAAAGGAAATGCGTACCTGATTATGTCAGCTGACTGCTACCAACATAATATCGATATGTTAACTTGGCAAGTAGTTAGAAAGCATTTTAGATGACAATAAGACTATCTGAAAATATGAGCCAGATCCTTAGTTCCCATAATAAATTATGATCTTACATGAAATTCAAATGAGTTATGTACAGTGTTCAGTCCATGTTCTGATATAGAATAATAGACATATACAAATAGGATCTGCAACAAAATGTTGTAGAGTTCTCCTGTTACAGTCAGCCAGCCATGCCCTCCTCCAGGTGTGCCATTCCATTCACCTTCCTACCAATTTTTTTCCCCTCAACAGCCAGTCACTGTGGCCTTGACAATCTTCATTGAGCTGTGTGTGTGTGGGAGAGGGGGGCAGGGGATCTTTCCCACTCTTAGAGTTTTGTCACCAGATTTCTTTGTACTTCTGCAAACCTTGGGATTGAAGTAATCCACAGTGTGAAAGTGCAGCTGGACTGGTATTGTCAGTGAGTAAGCTTCTACACCTCTTTATTTCTGCTAAACATATACTCCTATTGGCTGGCTGGGCTTCCAGTGTGTGTGTGAGAGTGTATGGGCTCCTTGTAGTCATCCTCCTCCTCCTTCTCCTCCTTCTCCTCCAAGCCATTGTTGCATTGCCTTGACTCCAATATGCCCGACCAACAGTGTGTGCTGCTGCTGTGGCATTTTATTAATATTTATTTGCTTAAATATTATTGCGGTGCTTCATTTTCCTCTCCCTCGCCATACAGACCAAGCTACAAGAGGTGTCTGAAAGGACATTTGAGTTCCGACTTTAAAAATTCCCTATAAATCACTGCATGCAGGGATCTGCTCCAAGCTTGGCATGTCTAAAGCCCTCTTTAAAGCTGTCACAGTGCCAATTTTCATGTGTTTATCTTTAAAACTGAGGCAGCTGTAAGCAAGCATTTCGGTTAATTCTCATTGATGAGAATGAAGCGGTTACCTGAAAACGGGTAATTTGATGGGGTGGAGAGAGGGACCTGTTCCAAAAATCATGGCAGAGAATCACCTCAACGAAGCTCAGCCCCATATTTCGATGTAGAGAATACCTGCTCTGCAGACCCTTAGTGTACACTGCCCTCTCTGCTTGGCAGTGATAGTGGAGGCAACAGCAGTTCTCAATCTTAGCACCTCATTAGGCAAGCAGTACTGTTCATATCTTGGGGAGGGAGGATTACATCTTGCTAGAGTGCTGGGAACAGGCAACACTTGATGACCAGTCTATTTTCTTGGGTGAGTTTCCCAGAAAGAAAACTGTGTTTTTCTGTATTTGCAGTTTCTATTCTAGAAGCAGATAAGGTAGATGCTGCTGTAGCTTCTACACATTCTACATTTTCTGCAACATCTTGCATGTGCAATTGAAAGTGTAATTCAAGCATAGAGGAGCATTCCAGAGCAGGGATGATTACTTTGCTGCTGAAATTCTTGTCCTGTGGAAAACACATTCACTGCAACAATAACAACAACAGAAAAAACTTTCTGTGCCACTGACTACATTCCCTTGTGAAAGGGTATTCAGTGCAGCGGGAATTGTCATCAATACACTTCACATGTCCTTGGATTCTGCAAATATAAACAAAACATTGCTTTTGAAATCCTGGTTGCAGAATAAGCCAAATGTTATAAGCTTGTGTTCATTAAGTTCTTGGATTGCTTATTGGTTCAATGCCTAAAATAGCCAAAACAAGCAGCTTTTCTCTTTTTGCTTCCCAGAAAATATGCCTACTTAGAAAAATAATTTGAAAACTTGAATATATTGAACATGCAGATTTAATGGTTTAATCAAATAGTTGATAAATAAAACAAAGACAGAGGTGTAATCAACTTTTTTTTTAAAAAAAATGAGGTGACAGCCTCCTTTATATGTATAGAGCAAAGGTTGAAATTTTTTATATCACTGCAATATGGCTGTGTAATTTGATTCTTACCTTGAGCAAAGAATGCTCACTCTCATAAGAGGATCCCTAGCTATCCTAAGTTTTTAATTGAAAGACTGACTTCATGGTCTTTAACAGCGCCATTGAATTTCTTGAAGACAACAGGAACAGCCTGTATCCCAACATGGTGGTTGCATGTGTATCCATCCTCAAAATGCATCGTCAAAAAGTCATCTTTCTACCGATGTAAGTATACGCAAGAGAATTAAATTAGGTTCCTCATTCCCTAATAATCTGTAGATGCCATAAATTGCTATGGCAACCTTTTGAGTATGGTTTGGAAGTGTTTCCCCCCACCCCTTTATGAAAAGCCTAGCTACTTTTTTTTATTATTTACAAATGGATTTTGATTACAGTCTATCTATTCAAGTAAATTAGGCTACACCTTTCAGAGGACATAAATGTTCAAGTTGAATGCATTTTTATACAGTGGTTAAAAAAGAATGATTTCTGGGGGGGGGGCAGAAAGAAGGATGTAGACTATACAGATAAAGTGAAAAGGATGTCCGCCACATTTATTGAAAGATCTGCAACAGGGAAAATAACCGAAGTAGGCATCCTGTCTTGGCTGGCATCCAGCTGTGCCATAAATTGGATGAGACATTCAATGCCAGTTGAGTGGGACTTGTGAAGTCACCCACTCCCAAGCTTCCCCCATTTGGGTAAGGGAGGCCTTCCCATGTCACCTCCGCCCCTGTGCCGCTAAGCTCCAAGTGGATGAGGTGAGTTGGCCTCAAAGGTAACCCTTATCTCCCAGCTGGGGCTGCAAAATCCTATGCTGAAAGCCTCAGGCATTACCTGTCACCACAATGGTGCTTCTTAATGCTCACCAACCCTGTTACCCCAAAGGATGCCCACACCTACCTGCCAAATGTGACCAAATTAACTGGAACAAAATCCACCAGATCCACCTAGTATGTTCTCCCTACCCCATTTACACTGTGAAGTAGGTGAAAATGCACATAGCCCAGGCCAGTCAGACTATGAGCCAAAAATTCCCACTCAGCCCCCAAAAGGATGACCAGCAGACACCCACACTGCATAGAGGGAGGGAAGGAGTCGCGCGTCAAAGAGGTGGAAGGGAGGGGCATTGGCAGTTAAGATCACTGCCTAGATCATCTTCCTCTACCAGCAGCACCACGCCAAGGCTGCCAATAGTGAGCCTCCCCGTTGTGTCCTTATCTACCACCCTCAATGGTTTTCCCACACTCAAGCAAGCCAGGTGCGGGATAGGGCATTTTTGATAAGAGGTGGACACTCATTGTTTCACTTTATGCTGCAAGGAAGACATAAACCATGACTTAGAATCATAGAATTATAGAATAATAGAGTTGGAAGGGGCCTACAAGGCCATTGAGTCCAACCTCCTGCTCATTGCAGGAATCTACCTTTAAGCATACCTGACAGATGGCTGTCCAGCTGCGTCCTGAATGCCTCTAGTGTGTGGAGAGGCCACAACTTCCCTAGGTAATTGGTTCCATTGTCGTGCTACTCTAACAGTCAGGATTTTTTTTCCTGATTCTAGCCAGTAGTGTTGGCAATTCCCTCTCAAAGGTTTTTAAATTATAAACCAGATCTCAGCCAGAGCATTGCTGGTGTAACAAGCATTGCTTTCATGCATTAGACCCACGAAAGGGCAACATGCAGTGCTGTGGCCTGGACCCACCAGCCTCACCTCCTCAACATCCACTCATTGGTATGGATTTCTACAGTGATATCTATGCATGGGCAGCTGATCATGAATAAGCTTTCACATAAACTGGGAGCATCTCTAAATTTAGGGAAAATCACAATGCTTACTGGTTCTCTGTGCTTCCCGCATCTTTGGCATGATTATTATGGGCTGCATTACATGGGTTGAGAGTGGCAACCATGTACTTTGAATCCATTCAGTTGAGACAGTGCCATCTAGTGGTGGAAGTTCCTGCTTCCTGCCCCCAGACATTACCACATTAAAAGTAGTTCTTTTAAAAGCAGGATTTCCAGGGGAGAACTCCTGGTCATTGACAACATCGTGTAATGGATCCACAAACTTCCATGAGTGGCCAATCATGAGCGTGCAATAAACCACCTGTTTAGAGGAGCCCTGAGACTCCTAATCACTCAGGGGTCTTGATTGCATGGAAAACTACGTGCATGCCCAAATGAGGTTTGTATGGCTCCATCTGTATCAGAACCTCTTACATTTCAAACTGCATTTTATTAATTTCTGTCCTGAAGATTCTTAGTACTGTTCATTTTGGAAGTGTTTCTGCATACAATATAAGAATGGAGATTTTATATTTGATTCTAAATATATCATTGTGTTTTATTTATTGAATGCACTTTGCCTTGTGGGGGCTTTATGTCCTAAAAAAAGCAGTTCAGAAATCTGCTAATACGTAAATACATAATGAACAAGGAACTCTTCATGTGTACGCTTCCTCCCAGCAGACATCTACACCCATATGTCACCATCTAGGGGACAAAGTCAGTAGCATGCCCTATGCTGGAGTCATGACCAGTGATGTGGCCCCAGTCATTGCACAAAATTCCCTTCATGCAATTAATGCATGATAGGGACTAGTGGCTAGATTGATCTGTTCTGGATGTATTGGGAAACTGCTCCACTTTGTTGACTCCTTTAAGTGAAAGATCGATAATATTACAGAGAAATCCAGCCTGGTAGATCTCTGTACATGAGTTTGAACCTTGTATTTTTATTAGCATCACTCTGGTACCTTGGCTAAAGAATCCTTTCTGTTCTGAAAAGGCATCAAGAATGAGTCTTGGAGGCTGAGAGAGCCCTGGATGGTTGAAGTTCAGGCAGAATCTTATTGTCTATGTATATCTTCTACTGATTCAATTAAAGGGTGTTGGTCCCATTGAACTGTAGATACATGCAAATGCCTACCTGTACCTGACTGCAAAATCACCACGCAGCTAGCCTGCCCACAAGGGTGGCTTTAAATTGGCCAATCAATGGTGGTTTCTGTAGAAAGTCAATCTTAAGTTATCAAGGAAGTATATTTAGGAATGCAACGTTACCATCTCTGTCAGATTCATTGGCCAGTACTGCCATTGTGCCTCTGATAGTTCCTGTGCACCCACAGGAACGTGCACTAGTGCAAGAGGAACTAGCATGTCCCCCAGCAACTCCAGAAATGAGCTCCACTGACCTGACCTGTTTCAGAAATGTGAGTTTCCACTATTTCCAGCTGTTTCTGGACCACTAGTGTTCTCCCCCCATTGCACTAGTTTTTCATTGCACTAGCTTGTGGGAAGGATTGGATGATGCCCATTATCACAATATCGTTGTGAAGCAAGCAAGCTACCGTCACAGACGGTTCAGGGGAAAAAATCACTTGTCCAATCCGATGGATTTAAATGAACGTTTCAGAGGATATGAAATTCCAGATTAGCCACCAAACCGCACTGGATTTCTCAAGACATGGGTGTGACCAAGCGACTTTAACAAAACATTTAACTGTGTATAGGATTCCAGCTTTGAACAAGCAGCGTCAATACCAATTAAACAATAATGGCTGGCAAGTTGAACACATAACAGTGGAGAGTCATGTGTATGAAATAGAGATGTCATTGTCTTAAGCTCAACTACCATGACTCAATAGGACAAAAGGTGAAATATCATTTTATGGAAAACCAAAGGAGTTAGAAGTTGGGAGTTCAAACGGCACATAATTGGTTACAATCTCTCTTCACCACGTCAATTTTCTCTTTACTGACTGGAGAAGAGTCTATTTGCAGAGGGAGGGAATTCAGGCAAATTCACAGAGGGGCTGTAAAAAGAAAAGGATGGGAGGTCCTCATCAAACTGTGGGGTAGCTATTTCACGTGAAAGGAACTGTTCATACAACTATTGTCCATCCCCGTATAGTGGTTTGTCTGTTTTGGAAGTGAAGAGCTTTCATCTTTTCTGTGACAACTTTTCAGCTCTCCTAATGACACCCTAACCAACTCTGTTTCTTACATTACAATACATGTGCTCTTCATTTAAAAATGAAAAGGCTGTGCAGTTACGAGAGGAGTACATTTATAGCCTGGAAATAGGCCAGACCTGTTTGAACTAATTCTTTCCTGACAACTTTACACATTTAGCACGCACACAGAAAGCCCTTTTTTGTCTCTCTGGATTGGTTTGAACTCTGCTCTCCGTAGTGACAGAAGACGAATTAACACGCTTTTCAATCCTGCTTACTTTCCTTTACTGTGTCATTTTGATTGGTCCATTCTTACACAAAGAGGTCTAAGAGAAAATTGAACCCTACAAGAATGGTGAGGTTTGCTGAATTTTTTACTTACATTCTCAGGTTCTTTCTAAGTGTAGGTATGCCAATTGTAAGGGGAGGTGAAAAAGAAATAATAAAAAAGCACAGGAGATTAATGTGCAACTGTGCCTCTGTAGGAGCTCTGCCTTGAAGGTTGCCATGTCCCAGTTTCTTTGCTCAAAGTTCTACACTGATGTGACCTAACACACCACATTATTTATGAATTATAATGAGATCTCGCTATGTAATTGTTGAAAGGATATATAGAGAGGGAGCTATGAAAAGGTTCATTCAAACAGCTTGTGTAACATAGGGCTGCTTGATCACAAGAGAACAAACGGGACCCAGGTTTCAGGATGTGGATAAGTTTCCCATTTTCTATTTTATGTTACATTTTGCACATTCAGGCAGAGCCTGGAATCAGATATACAGAGCTATAGGTTGGAAGGGTTGTTCCTGTGAATCTCTAATATCTCTAAAATGGTAACAAAAAGACTTTCGAGGTGTGGTTTCCAAGCCAGTGCTGTAACCCAGCGGTGGAAGTCCCTTGGCCCATGAAATTCTCTTCATCTTGTTGGCATTTTACACACACACCCTTTAAGACTCAGTGGTACCGACTGCTTGGAAAAATCTGTACTTTAATAAAAGTACCCAGTGATTAGTGTTAGCTATATATCAGACTTGAAAAGCCTCATGTGTGTGCGTGTGTGTATGTGTATTCCTTAGATTCCTTTTTCCTGTTTTCTTTGATAGTAGTGATAAACTGAGAACACCAGCCTACACTAAACATTATGCTGAAGTGGATGAAATATCCCCCCCCTTTTCTTTTTTTTTACTGTTGGGACTTCATAAACTTCTCTGAATGCCTGGCCATTTACATTACAGATTCTTTTTTGTTACAGTTATCAATCAGCACAATGTGCGGAGATGTGGCTCAAAAGATAGCGCAATCTATTATATAAACAAATGTTTTAGCATTCAGTCATTCATTTGCATTAAGCAGGTTCAGCTGCAATACTTCATAGAAAAAAGTGACCCAGCCACAGACATTCATGTAGTATTTTCATCCAGCTTAGACCACTGTAATGCATTTTATGTGGGGCAAGCTTTCAGGACAGACCAGACATTTCAGATGGTTCAATGTACAGCCACAAGGCTGTTAACTGGAATATGCAGAAGAAGGAATACATCTCACTAGTACTTAAAGGGTTTCACTGGCTGTTTGTTTCCAGACACAATTCATTATACTTCATCACAATTTATCCCAGGCTATTCATGGATTTTAATGGTCTTTAATCTGCTGCTGGTGTTTTACTGCATTTGTTATTATTTTAAAATGTTGTGGTACACCATGGAAATGAAGGTTGGGAAGTGGCATAAATAGATTTTAAATAAATGAATTAAAAATATTTGTACATGTATCAAGCCCTCAGGATTTAAAGTGTAAAAGGCTGTACTGAGAAAAGGAAAGAAATAGTTCTGGCATTCCTGTCTTTGTTAGAGCTGTGAAAGGTTTAGAGCAGCCTGTGAAGCAACAATTTTTGTAGGAGAAGAAAGCTTTTTTAAAAAAATGAAAATCCTAATAGCTATTTCTTAGGCAAAATAAGTGAAGGCAAATTCAGCCCATCCTATACTGCTTTTTTTTTTTTTGGTAATCCTTTCATACTAGGATCCCACGTAATCAATTAAAATGTATTCTTTTGCCTAGTTTTGGACTACAGTTCCCATCAGCCCAAGCACTATAATGACGACACATGCATCTCTAGGACCTGTCTCTTTTCAGAGCCTTTCAGCACAAGGAAATTATTGTGCACACGTGATTCTTCGTTCATGATAGACTGTGGTGGTTTACATGATGTTGACATCCACCAGGGCCTGTACCATGTTTTGCAATCATTATAGTGAGGTTTTCCCTCTAATGAGTAAAGTCTGGTATTTCTGTGAATTGTGGCATGAAAACCTGGTATATTTGTGCAATTTGGATTTACCACTGTGCCACCTAGTTGTTATTTTTAATCATTTTTTATTGATTAAATAATTTAAGATGACATGTAGATCTAAAAATATTGAAGAGCTTTCTAATACAAAATTTAATGCATCTGATAATTTCCTCCCAAAAGATGGTAACTATTGGACATTTCCAGAACATATGAACAAAAGAGGCATTATTTGTATGACACTTCCAAGTATTAGTTAATTTGGACAAACCTTTATTACACAGATGCTGTGGAGTCCAATATACCTAAAATAATATTTTTTGCTGGATAAGACATAACTGGAGATCTACCAACATATCAGATATTGATGCCAAAACAGTGGGCCATTGATTCAATAAAATAGGACATTCCAATTCCCTATTCCATTCCTGCTGAAGCCCCAACTTCGCTGATAATAAGTGTTTATAAACATGAATTGTGGATCAATTTACCTCTTCAGCCTAAATAAGTCCTTCCAAAAACAAAGGAGATTTTGAAGCAGTAAAAGCCACAGTTGGGCCAAATCTAGATTCTAACAAGTGTTGCAGTTGCAAATACTGTCATTCAGCTGTGGCAGGTAATTTAAATTTATCATGCAAAGCTGAAAGTAACAAAAACTCATTATCTGCACCAAATAATTGATCCACAGTAAAAATCATATCTTCTTTCCAAATCGGCCACAAAAACATTTTCTTTCCTATTTTAAAATCTGGATTTCTACATATAGTCAGTTTAGCATGAGAAAATAGATCAAACTGTAATTTTGATGTGTGATGTTATAAGTCACACATCTCTAACTGCGAAGAATGTGGGAGGAGCCCTTTCCACCTTAATTATTATTATTATTATTTATTTATATAGCACCATCAATGTACATGGTGCTGTACAGATAACACAGTAAATAGCAAGACCCTGCCGCATAGGCTTACAATCTAATAATATGCCAAGAACCTCATGCCATCCATTTGGAAAGAGGCTCCAGATATTCATCTTAAGTGTATTAACCTTGTCCCATAAACTTAACTTTAAGGATGCCATCTATTAATATCTCATGAAATAGCATTGTTCAACTTATTTAGATTTAGCTTAATCATTTGAGATATATCTCTGGGAATAACTATTCCCAAATAAGTGAATGAATCAGGGCACTGACGAAATTGCCAGTTGGCTAATGCATTACAATGTATCTTATCTTCAATTGGCATTATTTCTAACTTTGACCAGTTAACTGAATAGCCAGACAAATTACCAAAATTATTAAACAGTTTCATCAATGCCAGAAATGATGAGTTTTGAAATAAACAATAAAAGATAATCTGCAAACCGAATAATTCTGAATTGTAAGTCAGCATGTACAAAACCATGAATACTGCATGCCCCCTAGTGGTTGTGTACTGGAACATATAGAAAGGCAGAGAAAGAAAAACCCCAGGGGGGAAATGTGTAAATTTGTAAAAGAGCTGATCATAAACCCACAACGAATCTGGAAGCAGAAGCCTCAGTAAAGTGGTGGGTTAAAAGCCTCATGTAGAAAAGCTCTCAGTGTTTGGAATGTTGAGGGGTAGCTAGCCAAATAGCTTATAAGTAAATTCTCCAAACACAGCTGCCTGGGCCAGAACTACCATGTAAATGGCATCTTTCTGCTAGCAGATATGTGTAGCTCTTCCTGCATTCATAAGGAGCAGCATATACAACACTAAAATCAAGTACATATTATAAAATAAAACTGCCCCTTGTTGTCATCCCTCCTAAAACAAATTAATGGCATACAGAATACAATTCACGAGTTATATTAATGAAGAACCAAAGTTAATGAATAAGGGGAGATTTACACTAAATGTGCACATCACACACACACACACACACAGGTTTTACATTCTTTTCTTCAGAAATAAGTCCAATTGATTTCAATGGAACTCACATAAGTATGCCGAAGACTGCAGCCGTAGTCATCAACTGCTGATTAGATCCCCAATGAAACACAAGTAGAGACACACCAAGGTTAAATAACTGCACTGATCTGCTGTGAAAATCGGTGTTCAGTAGCCCACAAAATTTCTCATTTCATTCTCAGGATGGAACAGTCGCAGAAGAGTGGAAGGTTGCCATATAAATAGCATAGGCACACAAGTTCAGCAGTTCTTTAAGAAGGTTACCCCCTCCTCCATCAATATCCTATTAGTTTACAGGATGCACTTAGGAAATATAAATATATATTCCTTTTAGTATGTTCAAAAGCACTTCAAATCCTTAAATAAATGTTATAAAGTAGTATAATGATTTAAAATTGAAAATAACAAAAGATTATAAACCCAGAGAAAACTAATTCTAAAAATGCTCAAACACTTGCACAAGAAGCAGAAACAAGGTTTTGCAACAAAATGCACTGCCATCCAGTTACATTTGTTGTTGTTGTTGTTGTTGTTGTTATTATTATTTCTTACCTGCCTCTCCCTCTGGATCAAGGCGGGGAACAACATCAAATATAAAAATACTATAAAATATATAAAACTGATTAAAAACATATAAATAATAATAATAATAACAACAACAACAATAACAACAATTCTTACCCGCCTCTCCATTTGGATTCAGGCAGGGAACAACAAAAGTAATACATTAAAACTAATACATTATTAAAATAACAGCCAGACATTTTAAAATTCAACTAGGTAGGCCTGCCGGAAGAGATCAGTCTTTACAGCTTTTTTAAATTCAGGAAGACTGTTAAGTTGGTGAATCTCTCCTGGCAGGCTATCCCACAGTCTGGGAGCGGCAGAAGAGAAGGTCTTCTGGGTAATGGTTGTCAGCCTAGTTTTCACTGACTAAAGTAAATTCTTCCCAGAAGACCTGAGTGTGCGGGGAGGATTGTATGGGAGAAGGCAATCACACAGGTAACCTGGACCCAAACCATGTAGGGCTTTAAAGGTATGCTTTGCCCAGAAGTTAATTGGCAGCCAGTGAAGTGATTTTAAAATTGGTGTAATTTGGTCACTCCTAGATGTACCGGTGACCAACCTGGCTGCCATATTTTGAACTAGTTGAAGTTTCCAGACTGGGCACAAAGGTAGCCCTACTTACAGCATATTGCAGAAGTCGAGCCTTCTGTCTTCAGGTCTTCCAACTCTAGGAAGGGCACAGCTAGCGTATCAGCCAAAACTGATAGTAGGCATTCCTGGCTGTCAGATCTATCTGGGCTGCCATTTTGAGCGCAGGATCCAGGAGCACCCCCAAGCTGTGAATGCAGTCTTTCAGGGGGAGTGTAACCAGAACTGGTACCAAGTGGATTGAGTTGAGTTGAAAATATTACTAAGGGTGGTTATTTATCTTGGGACAGAAGCAGAGCTGGTGCAAGCACTCCCACTGCCCTGAGGTGAGACAGCACACATGCCATCACATCACCCCTTCCCTACTGCCTTACCGTTACAACATCATCCCTCCCCACTTTCTCCTTACTTTTACTGCTGAGCTGTGTGGCTGGAGGAAGTAGCTGGCATGGCTCTTCAAAACGCTGGCCAGGCAAAAATGCCTGGCTCTGAGGAAATCTTCCTCAGAGCCAGGGCTGGGAGGGGTGTCCCAGGAGATTTCTTTGGTTGATGCAGCTCTTCAGAGGACAGATACTCTGGAGAGCCCTGCCGGGCCAGCATCTCTCTTGCTGCTGCAAATATCATGGAGGGATAGCAGCTGGGAGGACTCTCTGCAGCCTCCAATGGAGGCAGCAGCAGTAGTGAATGGTGGGGATAGGGGTGGGGGGAATCATTGCCTGAGCATTGCCTCATGGGATGGCTGGCCCTGGAAAGAAGATTGGGTAATACAGTGGCATTGATGTTCCAGTAATAAACCCTGTATAATGTGTTTTGTATTTATAATAAGCCTGAACATATTTATTTATTTATTTATTTAATTCCTTTTATTTTTTATTAATTTATTAATTTGATTTATTTATTGATATTTTATTTATATCCCACCCTTCTTCACAAAGAGCCAAGGCAGCTCTACTGGGAAGTGAGTTTGATGGCAAGTGTGTTTAGGAAGCAAACCCTTGTAAATACTAAGTTGTGTGTGTGTGTGTTTTCCTTACAGACCTGAAATTTTAAAAATTTGTATACTTTTTAACGTTTATTGTTTTAACTTTTGTGAACTGCCCAGAGAGCTTCGGCTGTGGGGCGGTATATAAATGTAATAAATAAATAAATAAATAAAAATAAAGTATTCACTATTTGAGTTCTATACCATAGTAGCTTTCCAAGGCTATGAGTGCATGTATGAGTGACAGCTCAATCATCACTCTACAAACCAATGAGACATATGGAATTCAACTACGGTAAAAAGAAAAGAACACACAGTTTTAATTCTGAATGTTACTATGAGTCAACACAATCAAGAATCATTGATATTCTTATAGATGATACCTTAGAGTCTGACAGTGCTAAGAAACACATGTTGAAGACAAATGACTTCACCCCAGAGAATTTATAAAGAAATTTCAAAGGTAGATCAATAGAGCCAGCATGCTTTATGTACAGTGAGAGACAGAGTGCCAAGGAAGCAAGCAAAAGTTATAGCTAACAGGGCGATAGGGGCATTTGACTGGGGACCACATAACCGAACAGAGTGCATAACAATAATATCTGTTCATTTTGTAGATTATAACAAAAGTCCAAGTCCCATTCACACAAAAAGTGCCATGACAGCACAACATCATGGTACCACAAAGCAGTTTTGGGCACTTATGTTGGTTCCAGATTGAACAGCCTTCCCCAACTTTGTACCTTTCAGATGTTTTAGACTTCAACTCCCAGCATTCCTGACCAGTGTCCATGCTAGCTGGAGCTGATGCGAGTTACAGTCTAACACATCCCAAAGGCATAGATTGGAGAAGGCTATATTAGCATGTTCCTTACAAAGAACCTCCCTATAGAGCAGTCTTATGGAATGAGGATATCAAGCAGTTACCACATTGTAGCTTGCTTGCGTGAATTAACCTAAGTGAACAAAACAAAACAAAAACCTTATGAGACTGAAATATGACAGCAAATACCTGCTATATGGGTCAGCTACATATACCCTTCAACAGATGAACAATCAATATCAAGACAATAAAAAAAGCAACAATACAGATGCCATGTTATTTAATTTTTATTTATTTATATTTTTAATCCATCCAATGACCAAACGTCTTTGGGTGGATTACAAACAGCTAAAAGATTAAAGTGCCATACAAACTATTAAAAAGATAAATACAATACAAATATTTTAAAGAATACATTACAAAACAACAACTAGTGCAGGAATTAAAAAATCAGCGATAAAAATATAGAATTAGATCCCTAAATTCCTTGAAGAAAAGAGAGGTTTTTCACTGGTGCTGAAAAGGTAACACCAGGAAAACCTCTTTGAGGAGGTCATTCCATAAGTGGGGTGTGACAACAGAGATGGTCTTTTTTCTTTTAACCTTCTATATCACTTCCTTTAGTGGGGGCACTCAGAGGAGGCCTTCAAAAATGACCTACATGTCCAAGCAGGTACATAAGGAAGGGGGCATTACTTTAGATACTCTGGGACCAAACCTAAGTTGATAAAAGGTCCTCCTGGCCACCTGGGCCTGAAATTATCTAAGCACCTCCAAGCTACCAACCTGATCTTTCAGGGGAAGTACAACCCTCTCCAGGACAGGTTGAACACTGCTCAAGATCCACCTGCTAACAGTATCTCCATCTTGTCTGGACTGAGCTTCAGTTTGTTGGTCCTCATCCAGTCCATTACCCTGCCCAGGCATCAATTCAGAGCATCACTATCTCACCTGAGTTTGATGAAAAGGAAAGGTAGAACTGGATGTCCTCTGTATATTGATGGCACCTCAGTCCACTGATAACCTCCTGAAGTAGTTTCATGTTAAAAAGCATGGGGAATAAAATTGAACCCTTCGAAACCCTGTGATGTAATTGCCATGTAATTTAACTGTTTTAATAGTTTTATTGCTTTTAATTTCAATATTGTTTTAACTTGGTTTATGGTTTAATTTGTTTTTAGCTGTGTATATTTACTGTTTTATACTGTATGCTTTTATCTGTATGCCGCCCTGAGATCTTACTGATATAGGGCGGGATATAAATGTTATAAATAAATAAATAAATAAATAAATGGAATGGAACAATACATTCCCAGCACCACCATCCAAATAGGAATGAAAACACTGTAAAACAATGCCCGTAGTTACTAACTGAGATAGCGGCTCTGGAAGGATACCATAGTTGATGACACTGAAAGCCACTGAGAGATCCAAGAGAACTAACAGGGTCACACACACCCTGTTCCTCTCTTGGCAAAGGTCATCCTATAGGGCAACCAAGGCAGTGTAAAGCCAGATTGAAATGGATCTAGAAAATTAACTTCATCCAAGAATGCCTGGAATTGATCAGGAACCATATGCTTCAGCACCTTGCCCCAAAAGGAGAAACATAGCAGTTGGGCTATAGTTGTTCTCTACTTCTGGGTTCCAGTTAGGTTGTTTGGTTTTATTCTGGAGTAGCCTGATTACTGCCTATTTCAAAACATATTTTAAAATGTTTTGAGTATTTTAGAGCAAGTTCTCCATATTTCATTCAAATATATTTTACTAAACCTATTGTATTGCCCAACTGCAAGGGGGGAAATGTTGACAATTACTTTGATTCCCAGGTCTATAAATTCCATTTTATACCTATCATATGCCACATTAAACAAGCATCTCATTGTTGCTCTTTACAGTAGTCTGGATGACAATAATTTTAGATTTATTTACACAGAAAAGCATCTACTTTATTTTTAAGGTGTGAAATACTATATTATATATCTATGTGTATTATGCATCCATTTTAAACAGGTTGCTAGGCAATTAAGTGACCCCCCCCCCCCAACAAAGCACAAATTGCTTTAGTGCCTTTCAGATTGTTTGCAGCTTCAGTCTAAATACCTTCAACATAAAATCACCAGACCTGGGCTCCTGAAAATGCTGTCTTCATTTCATGAGTAATGTGGCATTGGTAAATCAAGGTGTCCCCATTCTTAAGGACAGATTTATGAAGATATGGATACCAGAAGTATAGACACAAACAAATGGCCAATGACTAGGCAAAGAAACCAACATACAGGTAGATAAAAGGCTATCTTTGCTTTTTAATCTCTCTGCAAGAGAAAAAGAATTGCGCAACAAAATTGTGATTAACATACAAGCAATAGAACAGCCAGTGCTATTAGGAATGAAAGAGTGCAAATTGTGCTCTTCCCAACAACCTATGGATTCAAACTGAGTTTTCTGAAAGAAGCAAGTGGAGAACTTGCTACAAGGGGAAACAGTAGATAAGTAAATAAAAGTGACAGCAAGACCTTTTAATCTTTCTGTTGGGCTCCTTTAGGAATGAAATTATCATGATATAGGAGCAGAAGAAGAGCTCTTCTGGATCATATTGAAGTTCTATCAAGTCCAGCATCCTGTGTTTCACATAGTGATCAACAGTGAATCAGTTAAGTAATTTTAAACCCTGGAATTAATGGGCAATATTCAACAGGGCACTGTGGCCCCACTGATTCCATTCTGCAAGTGATGCCCACAACTAGTGCAACAGGGAATTTGTGTTTCCAGTAGGAACTGCAAAAGAGCAGAAATGCTTGTTTCTGGAATGGGTCAGGTCAGTGGAGATAGCATAAGAGAGCTCTGCCAACCTGTTCTGATTCAAAAATGAGCATTTCTGCTAATTTTGGGGCTTCTGTTTCACAAGAGTAGGGTGACCATATGGAAAGGAGGACAGGCCAACTGTATCTTTAACAGTTGCATATAAAAAGGAGTTTCAGCAGGTGTCATTTGTATGCATGTAGCACCTGGTGAAATTCCCTCTTCATCACAACAATTAAAGCTGCAGGAGCCCTGCCCTCTTTTGTATCTGGATCCTGTGGCTTTAAATGTTGTGATGAAGAGGGAATTTCACCAGGTGCTTCATGCATACCAACGACACCTGCTGAAATTCCCTTTTATATGCCACTGTTAGATACAGGAGCCCTGTCCTTTTCATATGGTCACCCTACACAAGAGTGACCCACCACTTGCACAAATCTCTTTCTTGTGCAACAGAATTGGTAGGGGAGCAGCACCTCGTTGGATACTGCCCAATGATCTTACAAGTCCCCATTAGGTATCTGTGCCCCCAACCACTATTCCAACTGCTTCTATATTCCTGATTGTGTTTGAACAAAAAACAAATAAAGCCCCAAAACAAAACACCATTTGCCAACTCTGATAAAACAAAGAAATAAATAGATGCAGAAAGGTAATAGAAAAAGGGAACAGAAGATATAGGTAGGAGTAGAAAGGGTAATATTTATTGCTGTTATCCGTCTTTGTGCTTAGTTGCAGTAGGATATGGAGTAATGAAGATTAAGGTCTTGTACAGTTACACCCACAAATCCAGTTTGTGACAGTGAGGGTACACAGCAAGGGACATTCATCTAGCTATGTCTGGACTTGTTGGGGAGGAAATTACCACCTGATTCAGGATCCTCATACTTCCAGAAGATTGGCAAACATCCCATATCAAAGGAGGTCAACTGAACAGCTTGAGAATCACTGACCATGTAAAATTATCCTACAATTACCTTGAGTAAGTGGGATGTGAGCAATGGAAATGTATGCAGACTTTCCCCCGATTAATATGTATGTCTTTCAGTTAATAAAATCCACACTCTGCCCTTAAAACTATTTGATTAGAGTATTTTTAGGAGAAGGGGGTACAATAGGCTGCACATAACTTATCAAGAACTTATATCAGACATACAAATTTGTGAACGGGAGGAAAATCCCTTGCAACATCAGCCTCTTGTTTATTTCAGAGTGAAATGAATCTCAACTGGCTCAAAATGCTTTAAACATCATATATATATATATATATATATATATATATATATATATATATATATTGGTGGTAGAATCTTGGCTAACAATTTAATGTGGGGGTGTTTGGAAGAAAGGTTGGGGGAAAGGATGCTAATAAGAGGTTGTTGTTGTTGTTACTGTAATGTCACACCATTTTTCCTCCAATGAACCCGAGGTAGCATACATAATCCTCCTCCTCTCCATTTTATCCTCACAACAACAACCCTGTGAGGTAGGTTGGGCTGAGAGTCTGTGACTGGTCAAGTGGGTTTCCATGGCTGAGTGGGGACTAGAGTCCGGATTTCTCAACTCCCAGTCAACATTCAAGCCACTACACCACACTGGCTCTTAAACACAGATTTTGCAGTATTGAAGCAATTGCTTTGTGCATGCCACAAGGGTCTGAAGAATTAAAATATTAAAAATTTTGGCGAAGGAAGAAAAAGAAAGATTCCTATGCACTTGGTGAATTTTTCACATACGGTAGATGCTTGATGTGCCATTTAGAGATCATATGCAACGTTTCTTTTCTGTTACCTAGGTTGGTGCCTACAGTATGTTCAAATATGCTCTTTTTTCTCAGATCAAATAATTTAATTGCCTCCAACTGGCTTGCTGCTGTCATCTTGGGAATCACCCCCATCTTAGGATGAAGGCCATCTGTTTGAAGCCAATGCCATAGTGACTGCAGGGTTGAATAGCAGTTTCCATACAATCTCAGTGGGATCCCAGATATATTTATGTGCTTATTGGGAGTCCCTCATATTCAGGATTGGTTGAACCACAACAACAAGCAAACAAGTCAACTTATCTAATTCAAACCTCCCTCCCACCATGTTTTTTTTTTTTAATAACAGAGCAATGTTCTCAGTATTATTTACAAAAACATATGTATTGTTATAAATGTATGTTGTTGTCTCTACTGCTCCCCCCAAACCACAAATATTTCTCTCCCCCCACCCCGATAGGAATGGTATTTTATCAGCACTGCTACTATTAATAGCATAATCCTGCCAAATGTTTGGAAAGCTTTGGTTGGTTTAAATACCAGGGCTTTCTTGGAACTAATTGCACAGATATGACTTCAGCCATCATACTGAGCCAAAGTTTGTTGGACCCTTATGTCACTGTTACAGATTTAGGTTCCTCCATCTCACAAAGTTCACCTATGTTTGCATGATATAAATTGTATTACTGAGAACAAAGGAAAAAAGAAAAAAAGAGAACCATTTTTGTCCTTCAGCTTCTATCCTGCTTTGTTGAGAACACTATATTTAACTGAAGCTGCAATCCTATGAGCAGTTACTGGAGTGTAAGGTGCATTGAACACAATAGGACTTGCTTCTTAGAATTTGAAGAGGAGTGGGTTGCACAGAGAATACACAGAAATAAAAATGAAGGTTTTTGCAAAGGTTATTTCATCTCTGTACATTGTAATGTGAGACAAAGAGCAAGAGATTAGAAGTGGCAAGGTAGAAGAAGGGTTATAGACATGTCACATGTTTGAAGAAGTAAATGTGTTTTGCAATATTAGTTTCCTATAAAACCCGGTCTTTGACTTAATATTTGTTTCTGGGATTGTGAGTTAAGTGTTTCCATTGCAAAGATGCTTAGTAAAGTGCATAGATGTGAATATATACCACATCTACTCTGGCAACAAGATATACATCATTCATTCATTCATTACATTTCTATACTGCCCAATAACCTAAGCTTTCAGGACAGTTCTAAACAACTAAAACCAGAAAAAACAGGATGATAAAACACAATATAAAACGTTTAAAAGTTTAAAATTCCAGTAAAAAACCAAGGAAAAGCCAGCAGCAGTGTAAAGATTTAAAAGTACAATAATGTGTTTTTAAACAAGCAAAACTGAAGGACTAAAATGCCTGGAAGAATAATGTCTTCACCTGCTGCCAAAAACATCACACTGTAGGTGCCAGGTGAGCTTCACTGGGGAGGGCTATTCCACAACTGGGAATAATAAGCCGTCTCAGAAGTACATATAGCACCTTGGATATTAGAATCATGTTTTTTTTCCATCTAGGTCTATTTACATGATCCTTTGAGCCAGTGGTATGCTGCTTGTGTGCAACACACAACACACACTGTGCTCAGGATGGATAGACTTTTGGCTTGCTAACCAGCAGAGGGAAGGAGCCAGGATGGGAGAAGTCCAGGGCCATTGAGGGTGGGGTGCGGAGCGAGATTGGGGCTTTTTATTTTTGGTTTTTTGTACTTACTCTTGTGCTGGAGCACAAGTGGGCTCCGGCTCCTGTGTTTGTTTGTTTTAAAAATGGCAGGCGCGATGGGCGCTATGTCCCTCCTCCCATCCTGGATGTCGTGCTTCCATTTAGACCCACAGGGATGATCCTGGAAGCAGGTAAGTCTGGGATTGCCCCCTCCCTCTACACCCTTTTGGTGTAGAAAGGCCTTACATTGTACTTCATCCCTACTGTACATATAACTGGGGGCAGACCCACATCTAATGTATGCTTGCAGCCTCCGAAGAAGGGTTTTAAAATTAGTTATCTGATAAAGACTGGGGAGACTAATATTTAGGTTTCACAGGTTATGGCTCCAATCTAGTAATCCATGAGTAGGCAAGTGAAAGTGAATATAAATGCTTGCATCTACCATTACCAACTGTAGGAAGTGCATGCATAGGTGACTTATTTTTCTTGAACAAGTCACCTTAAGAACCCATGGTTTGCTGTTGGATTGTTCAGGGTGGTTAACAAGCTACACTACATGGTTAACAAACCACCCTACAGAAAATTTCTTGGGTACATAGACAACACACTAACCCATGGTTCAACAAACAACCCACAATTCAATAAACAACCCATGGTTCATCAAACAACTCACAGTTTGACAATAACCTATGCTCAACCACTGAGTGTGAGTTAGGGTATTTTGTGAGCAGCCCCAATGCAACTGTACAGTACATTTGATCCATATTTCAAAATATGGGGAACATAAAAAATTCTGTTCTTTAACCTACTTTATAACCATATTCTAGGGGCAGATAATCTCTTTATTTTCTTGGCAAAGGTCTCATTTGCTGACTTTACAAAATTTTGTGTGAAATAACTCAGGGGTGGAAAAGGATTCACCAGATCAAAGAAAATTCTAGTTTTCAGGTATTATTTAAGGCCTGTCATCTTTCACTTCTTGTGCAGGAGGGAAGGCATTTATTTTGTTTTAAAAGATGTGTACCCACTTTATCCACGAATGGGTGAGACTACTTCCAAGAAATAAAAATATACTACAATGTAGAGATGTGCAAATCAGCAAAACTTGAAGTCATTGAGGTTCTCTGAATTCCACCTTGAAGCTTGTTTTGACTCATGTCTGTATGATTATGAGCTTAGGTTTTATTTCTCATGGAAATTCATACTTTTTGAAATGTGCATATTTCTCTCCCAGCGATTAAAATGTCTTTGTATGCATTTTTCAAAAGTACACTTTTTTCAGATGCATGTTTTGCTTCTGTGAATCACATCACAAGTTCAGAAATGTGTAGTCTTCAATGGCAGTTTGAATTCTGGTCTGTGTTTGGGCTTGGGAAGGGCGAACTAGGTAAATTCTGGTAACAAAATGAACTGAAATCAATTTCTTCTATATCTTTACTATAATACCATCTCACAGTCATAGGCCGTTGCTAGACGAGGAGTTAGCGCGGTGTAAGGCCCAGTCTCCCTGCTGTGCATCCAGATGACGCACAGGGGATCCCGGGGTCAGGCCGGGCTAAGTCCTCCCTTGACCCGGGATAAGCGGATCTGCTTATGGCCCGGCTTTTCTGCAGCCCCTGGCTGAGGCCGGGGCTGCGGAAAGTCTAGCAGGGTGCATGGCTTTTCCCGGCTGCTCGCTTACTTGCGAGTAGCTGGGAGAAGCCACGCACTGGGCACAGCATTCCAGAGGAGCGCTATGCCCATCAGGCTGGGGGGGGGAAAATCATGGGGAGGGGAAAGATGGGGGCTGTGGGAAAGAGCGGACCCGGCAGGAGAGGGGGGGGAGAAGAACGGGTAATGGGCATGGTGGATGGGGACAGGGCATGGCGAGGGGGGGAGAAGAATGGGGACGGGCATGGCGGACGGGGACAGGGCATGGCGAGTGGGGGGGAGAAGAACGGGGATGGGCATGGCGAGCAGGGGGAGGACGGACGAGCGAGCGGGCAGGGGGGCATCAGGCATTGTGGGGGGGGAAATCAGGGGCAGGAGGAGCGGGGAACCCTTTATTTTTTTTAAGAAAAGGGCTTACCTTTCCGTTGGTGCGCTCCTGCGCACATGGCCCTTTAAGTCCTAAATAAAATGGAGGATGCGACGGGGCTTTCCCTTACCCCGTCGTGTGTTACGTCTAGAAAAGGGTGATGGCGCACGCTAGTTGCAGCGCGGCCTTGCCCTGACTCACCACCGGATCATCTGGTAGGTCTAGCAAGGCCCATAGATGGCCACTACTATCTGCACCTCCCAAACCACCAGATGTTTGCAGATGGCAGCACCGTGTCAGTTATTCATATGAACCTGAGTGAAATGCGATTTTAAAATGTGTTTGAAAACTCATTTGTTTTCAATAGCTTTTGGTATTTTAGCTTGATTTACTGTTCTTATTACTATGATTATTCTCTTATTTCTGTTTTGTGAACCCCTTTTCCCCTTCATATGTTTTAATGTGATTTTAGGTTGTAAGTCTCTAGGCAGGGTATCGCTTTTTTATTTGTATATTTTGTACAGCACCAAGTACATTGTTGGTGCTAAATAAATAAATAAATAAATAATAATGTAGCTTGCTTTTCTCCAAACTGCACAGAGATCTGGACATATGTGATCATAGCCCCAGTTTTATTTGATTTTTAACCTACCCCCTATTGCTTCTGGGGAAAATAATAATGTAGTAGGATCAAAGATCAGGAGGCAGGAAACTAAGTTATCTCTATATGCAGATGCCATTAGGCTAGTTCAAGCATTTGCCTGAAAGCATGAGGGTTTAAACTGGTTAGGGGGGTAGGGCTACCCAAGCTGACCCCATCGCCTATGTCCCCTGCCTCCTCAGTCCTTATTTTCCCCAAATTGTGCAGGGAGGGCTGAAGGGCTGTTTTACTCATGCTTGCTTGAGTGTGAGGATAGATCTCTATAGCGCATAGTGAATCCGTGGAGCCCTCTCCAGCAAGGTGTACTGATGACTGCCAACTTGGATAACTTTAAAATAGAATTAGACAAGGTAATGGGGGATAAGGCAATCAGAGTCATGATGGCTATTTATTGCCTCCATTATCAGAGGGTATATGCCTCTATATACCAGTTGTTGGGACACACAACCTGGGGAGTGCTATTGTCCGCATGTCCAGCTTGTGGGCTTCCCCTGGGCCTCTGGTTGGCTAATGTGGGAACATAATGCTGGACTACATAGGTTTTTGGTCTAATTCAGCAGGGATCTTAAATACTACTGATCAAATGAAGAAAAATTATAGACATTAAAAGATTTGTTAGTAGCTTGAAAGGGGAAAGGGGAAAACCAGAGGCTATTAAAGTATGCTTTGGGACTTATGAAAAAGTGTTTATGTCATCTAGACACTAAGTAGATTGCTTTCAAAATAACTCTTACTGTATCTGGTAAACATGCCAGTCATATACAACAGCCACCAATTTACAGAAATTAATACGTTCAATTATTTAAAACCAGAAGATGGATATGCCATGGGGAAGAATGTTTTTATTTACCTAATCAGCAAGAACAACAACTGAAAGCTGAAAGGGAAGAGCGGCATCAACCATTTGGGCTTTTGTTAAGAATCAGCTTCGTATGTCTAGTTCTAGGCCACAATCCAGTTCAGTATTAGGAACACGTAAATTTATGGTTTAACATTACTTCTGACCATTTATATCCATAATTAATTGTGCTCTTAAACCCTAGTTTGGATGTTCACAGCTATATGTGTGTACTGCCTCTTTTAAGCAGTATATCTGAATTGCTATATGGTGATATGAAAATGCTGCCTATTGTATTTCACCTGTGATTTGCCATATACATGCAGGTCATCTCTTAATGCATGTGTGAACTGTCCATATGTCTCATTGAAATGTGCAATTAAAGGAAGTTTTCGGGTAAATATTTATTTAACTAATTAAATCCTACTTGAACGTACTGTTGCAATACAGTTTGCCAACATTATTTTTCTGAGGATTCAGGCCAGAGGATGCTTGATATTCAGTTATCAGACCTTGTTCCTCAACCAAGTGCCCTAAACTACTTGTGTCAAAAGAGAGAATAAGGACAAAAAGAGAGGTAAGCCTTAAAGAGATACAGAAGAAAAATCTATTAATACAATGGACCAGTTTGCATCATCACCATGGCTTATATAAGCTGTAGTGCGAACTGTGCACCATTTGCCTTCTGGTATGTGGCTTGACATGCTCTCCGAACACAGGTGGCATGGGTTGTTGGAGAAGAAAACAAATAATCCATGGGCTGTCGTTTGGTTATTTGTTTTCCTCTCCAACAACCATGCCATCCAGGTTTGAATAATATGACAAGCTGCTTGTTGGGAGAGTGATTCGGCAAATGGTGCCCGAGATGTGCAGGTACATGCTGGTTTGTTTAAACTGTGGTGATCATGTGAACCATGTCACTGCCTTGGATCTCGGCTTCAGTGAACAAAAGAAAACTCAGAGAACTGGGCTTTCTTGTCTCACCTTTCCCAATACAGCCCCCTATTTTCTTGAAAAGGCTTTTGAGGTTTGTGTGTGTGTGGATTTGGAATGGCTTGGGATGTAACATGGGTAGGAATTGCAGTGGGAAAGGGGAATCCATCACAATCACATTGCCAAGCTGAAGTGCATTCTGCTTCCACATAAGTACCTTTGGATCTAGCAGCCTTCATTAGGGCTACTACTGAAAAGCTGCCCTTTATCAATAAATTCTTCCATTTTAGTTCCAAAAGCCATGTTTCTCAGGCACCAGGATACACTGTTGGTATAGACATTTCAGGGAAGGCAGCAGCTGAAATACTTTGGGCAATGTTTTCTTATTTACAAAGTGTTTCAGAGGTTCATCCTTCGTTTGTTGCATTTTTATCTATTTTTGGTGCGGCACCCCGGCCCACCGCCTTTGGATGCAGCCAGTTCAGGGCGCTTTGTTAAGGAACAAAGTCTAGTAAGACTCTGGCAAAGTGTGTCTAGAATGAGTCATTCACATGCAAATGTGAGAGAGGATTTAGGGAGGTCCCACAAGAGAGAGAAAGGGCAGAAGGGATGGCCTGAGTACAAAGGGGCCTCTGCTATTAGATGCTTGTCAGCTAAGTGCTTCTCAAAAAAGTCAAGGCTTGGTTTTCCTCTCCCCACCTCCACGGAATGATGCAATTCCCTTTGGAGAAGGTCTTATTCCAATCCTTGTTATGGCAGCAGATTAGTTCGCCTGACAATGTCCGTAAATGTGGATGTACATATAGAAAAAAACATTACAAGGAAAGGGGCTTATTGACCTAAAGATATGGCTTTAAGGAGATTCCTGAAATATACTAGCAGTGGTCAGCAGCAGGCCTATAAAATGTTTTAAATGCATTGTTCCTATGAATGTTTTTATATGATTATGGAAGGGGCATGCAAATACACCATGATGTGCTTTTGAAATCACATTGTAATATATATATATATGGTTTGGATTCTTGTGAGCAGAATATTACTCATGGGGTGCTCCTAATGGAAGAGGGGCAGGATTCCTTCCTCTCCCTGCAGACCCCTGTAACCCCAGAAAACCAGCTCTAGATAAGTGTGGGCACTGGTGTAAAGATCTGCTAAGGGAAGGGGAATATCTCTTTTCCTCCCCCTCCTTCTAGTGAAGGGGCCTCCACTGGATCTCAGTCCTTTCCATGAAAGGAAGGAGCCCTCCTGTTCATGGAAGGGACACTCTAGATCCAAGCCTTTGCCTGTTAACCCTTGGGGATGTTTCAGAATCTGTTTGCGTCTTGCAATGAAATCTAGCGATCCTAGATGTGCACTTTGTACATAATCCACTCCAATTCAGACATATGCTGGACACAGCAGGCAAATAGTAAATTGGTATCCGTATTTGATGCCAATTTGCATCGTTAACTGGAGCTTTAATTACACCATGTTAATTCTCTCCTTGCACTTCCCTGAGATTTTCTGAAACTTAACATTCTTTAAAGGTAGCTGCTGTTGTGGGAATTACCTTGTTTTTCTAAGCAAAATTTAGCTGATTACTATGTATTTACATACTGTAATTTAAATGGCTAATTACGTAATTAGTGTAAATACATGTAATATGATTTATTTCTCACAAAAGCAGGTAAAGTGCATTGCTCCTTGCTTCCAACTCTACAAATTACACTAGCATATGCCTTGACTTTTCCTTTATTCACAGTTCACACAACTGAAAGAATACTATGATTCCCTGTTTAATCTCTCTTCCCCCCCCCCCCCCGAACTTGACAATCAAGTCTTCTATTGGACAGGATCTCAATTCCTGTCCAATATATCTTGGACAGGAAAAACACAACTGCATTAGTTATAATTGATATAATTGAGATTAATGGAATGACTTACTGATTTAAACAGAAGCCCACATTCTCAGTTTCATGTATCTGTACTAGCAACTTATTCTGGATAGGATTCTTGGACTTCTGTGCCTCTGCTGTGTGTCACATTGGTTGGATCTCTTAATTGACTAATATGACCAACATTGTGTTGTCTGGGTGTCCCCCACCTCCACATCCTATCATTTGATATTTATTTTATTTAGTATAGCCTTAATAATCCCCACCAATCTGGCAGGTATTCTTTATGCCTTCAATAGCTTTTCAGAACCTATAGTTTGATGCACCCAGTTTTGTGTCTGTAATATTTTTTTTAATGACACATTCCTTATGGCCCTGACGTCTCATTACTATATGTGATAGTTTGGGGTTTTTTTTTGCCTATATGGCCAGTTCACATTGTGATAGTTCAAGTCATTTCTCTTGCACAATCATACATATAAACGTCTACTCAGAAGTAAATCCCATTGAGTTTAATGGCATGTTTCAGAGACACACAATTTTGAGACATGAAGAACCAGCTATTTTTCATTATTATTGTAATAGAGCAAAATAATAATAAAAAATTGAGCCCAACATTTCCATAACTAATAGATCAATACTTTAAAAATTCTAAAATGTTGTACATTATTTGCATTTTGATACACACAGGTATCTATATTTAGATATATGAGGCAGAGAGATCTAAATAATGATCTAAAGATGTGTTTACCTCAAACCTTTGAAGGATTTTGTTTGCTTGTGCACTGAGATGCATATTAGCAGAGAAATGAGATACAGATGAAATGAAGAGAGGAAAATTCTCCTAATTTTTAAAGTGGATCCATTTTTGGCTCTACATTTTATTTAGTAATAAGAGGGTATTTTATGAAAATGGATGTTTTATTGGCTTTAAAGAAGTGGCCATAATTACAATTTTATAACCTTTTAAATTCCCCTGTGTTAATTAAGGAGTTGTTAATGGCTGAATTAAAAGTATTACTATGTTAACTATTCACAGCATTTATATATACAAAATTTAATGTCCTGCAATTGCTAACTGGATATATAAACACTACTGCGAAGATATGTTAGGTGATTTCTTAGGTGCTGTATTAAGGAGAAGTACAAATCAAGCAAGGATTTTTTTTTATAAGGAAAGAAATTGAACCAATGTCGGAAGCCCACCCTATTAATCAGATACAAAAGAGGGCAGGATTCTTGCAGCTTTAACTGTTGTGATGAAGAGGGAATTTCACCAGGTGCTGCATGCATACCAATGACACCTGCTGAAATTCCCATTTCTATACAACTGTTACGGATACAGGAGCTCTGTCCTCCTTTCCATATGGTCACCCTATCTTACACCAGCTGTTGTACCAGCTACTGATCTTTGGGTACAGCAGGTGCCTCTTTGCCCCATGCACCAGCATAGATAATTTCTGATGGTGATGGGAGACTGCCATCATATCCAAACCCATCCGCCAGCCAACACCTGGGATTTAGGAATGATCAAGCTGCTTTTATGAATGGCTGGAAATCTAATACATTTTCGCTTCGTACTGGAGAAGCATAAACACAGCAAGCAGCTGAAAAGGCTCGCATTTGTTTCAGTGCAATTTTCCTTAAATAAATGGCTTCAAGAATGTGATCATGCCTTCTATCAGCCCCCTCTTTTCCCTTAAGCTAAATGGGTTGGGCCTTGGAGCCAAACAGTGACCTGAAGGTCTCCTGTTTCCTTGCAACAATATTAGAGTGATAGATGATAAATTATTCTAGGAGCTGTAATGTTGCATATTCAATGTTCTTTTTCCCTTCCCATTATTAACTCCTAGAGTTATTTTGTAAACTGGATTTAAAACTCTTTAAATTTTTCAGTGCCTCAGATATTGACATCTAATAGATTTCTCTGTGCTCTTTAGTTAAGATGAATAGTACAGACTGGAGCAACGGCATGTTCGGATTCACAGAATGCTGGGAAAGAAATTCCCTGTTGATGTTACTCTCCATCATGGGACAACCAAGAAATTAAGATTTCAAGTGTATGTTTAATTTAATTCTCAGAGTTAGGAATTACACAGCTATCTCCTTCATGAAAGCATATTGATCAAACTGCTGAGACAGTATTTAAGTAGTCCTGACATAAGAGTTCCTCTGAGACTTTTTGTTTAGTTTCTATGTATTTTTCCTCCTAATTGAAATTTGTGGTCTGTGGCCAGGGATCAAAGAGCCATTTTAGGTTTGTGCCCAAAAGTATTTTCAACTTTTTGAACTTGCAGCAGTGGTCTACCCATGCTACATGATGAACACCACTCGAAACTTCTAGACTGACAAAAGTAGTTTATCACTCAGCTTGAGGAACTGCAACTTTAGAAACACATAGTGAAAGCTTCCTTGTGCATGAGAAACTACTTGCACAATTACATTTCTTGGGAGCCTTTTGTCAGGCACGGCAGGAAACAATCCGTTTTGTTCATTGGCAACTGCCTTGCTATGTTAAGCTAATAGCATTCATACTCCCTTCAGGTGCTAAGAGGTGTTTTCTTTTTCTTAAACTGAATAAAGATTTTGTAGATGGTACAGCAGATTTTTTTTTATTGTCTCACATCATGCTGGTGGGGGGGGGGAGGGCTTGGAATCATGACATCCTTATATGTATATGAATGTGGTTTTTTGCTCAATGCAGGAATCCACCCTAAAGCATCCCTGACAGATGGTTGTCCAGCTGACTCTTGAAGGCATCTAGTGTGGGAGAGCCCACAACCTCACCAGGCAACTGATTCCATTGTCGTACTGCTCTAACAGTCAGAAAGTTTTTCCTGATGTACAGCTGGAATCTGGCTTCCTTTAACCTGAGCCCCTTATTCCGTGTCCTGCACTCTGGGAGGATCGAGAAGAGATCCTGGCCCTCCTCTGTGTGACAACCAGGGCCGGTGCCAGGCTTTTTTGCGCCCTAGGGAAGGTGAGCTGCTTTCACCCCCCCCACCGTATCCCCCCCCCACACGCTCCACGCGGCACGCTCACCCCGGGGCAGGGACGGGGCTTACTGTTGGCAGGCGGGCGGCTGCCGGAGCCCCAATCCGGCCCGAGGCGAGCGAGCTGGGCAGCAGGAGTGCTATGCGCGGTGCCTGACTCCTCTTGTCGCCCGGACGCGGCGGGGGCGTCGAGGTGGGCTGCTGCCCTTCGCCTCTGTCCTCCGGGTTGGAGCAGCAAGTGGGAGGCCACATGGCTGGGGGGAGGGAAGGGAGGGAAGGGTGGGCGGCTGGGGGGGAGGGGAAGGAGGGGGAGGAGGAGGAGGTGGCAATCACACCAGGCGAAGGAGCCGCTGGCGCCGAGCAGGTAAGCGGTGTGCTGTGAGCTGTCACCCCTCTCCGCCAGGCGGCTCCACATTCTGTGGAGCCCCTTCCCTCTGTGAGTCTACCTTCTCACCATTATTGTCACAAGCTGCTCTTGTTCTTCCTCCTGTTTCTCATCATTGCTACCACTTGCTTATTTGACAGGCAGAGAGCCAGTGAGCCAGTTGGCAGTGGCATCTACTGCTCCTTCTTCTTACCACCTCATCTGGTCTAGAGTGGGCAGGTGAATAAGCAAGTTGAAATGGTGAAGATGAGGAAGAATTCCCGGGGGTCTCTTGGCAGTGGGTCTCTTCTGGGATATGGGTCATCAGTAGGTATCTACCCTTGATGCTGGCCCTGTGCTATAACATCAGATTGGCTAACTCACACCCTTTTCCAATTCATGGAAGAGGAGCCATGGTCTTGTTTGAATTCATGGCTTGCTCTAATAGATCAGTCATGCCAGAAGTTAGGCATAATTGAAGCTACATTGATCATAGGTTTTTGAGAGACCTGTCTGAACATGCAGAAGGAAGGGTGCTCTACAAATGGTTTGCAGGGTCTTCTAGAGGCATAGTTTAATGCTTGATGAGCCTGAGTAAAAATACATATATGCTGAATTTACTGTGATGAGTCAATCCTTGTAGAAGATTCATTTCACTGCTGGTCCTTGAAAACACAGGAAACCGGTACATTAGATAGTGGGCCTAATTTCCACGTACTTTAAAAGGTCATGTAGTGTAGTTACATGCACACCGTTCATATCTGACATATGTGCTTATATTTTGTTCTTGAATACAAAACACAACATGAGAAACCTCATAAGAGATGTGGGACAACA
Source organism: Elgaria multicarinata webbii (assembly GCF_023053635.1). Lineage (NCBI taxonomy): Eukaryota > Metazoa > Chordata > Lepidosauria > Squamata > Anguidae > Elgaria > Elgaria multicarinata. Next base: position 68,456,632 of record NC_086173.1, on the reverse strand, counting down.
GGTAGCAAGAGATTCCAGAGATATAGCTATAAGAAAGGATAGCTACATTATTGGGGCTCATCAAACAAAACAACCAGAATGTCAAAACATCAAAGTGATTATAGCCATGCTTGTTGTTAGCCAAAGATATGTATTATTAAAGTTGTGACAATGCACTCCCAAAAGACTTACATAATCCTAGATTTTTGGAACTCCAATTGCCCAAATTTGGCCTGTATCAAAGGTTTTACAATTTAATCAGGGAAAGGAACACATGAGAGACTTCATCAGTAGACTGAAAAGCTCAGCAAGAGGTTGAAGTTGGGGGTGGGGAAATGTGCCGTGAATATTTTATTCAAGTTAATATTCTGGCAGCTAAATTTTAAGCAAGCTGTAATTTTACAAGCCACCTTCTGTTAAAACTGCCTACATGGAGTTATGTGGAACAAGCCAAGATTCAATCAAAGCATGGGCTGGCACTGATACATGCTTTCACTCCCAGCTTACGGAGGTCAACATTCTGCTGTTTTGTTGAGCTCAAGATGTTTTTAAAGAACACAATGATGGTGATTACTTCACAAAGAGGTCCACTGGAAAAAAAAACAAAAAACCCACTGCAGTTAGATGTGTTGGCTGCATAAACACATCCATATGCTCTTGAAACAATAAAATGGAATAATACAGATCCCTAATAACTTTTCATTAATTTCAGACGGCACTGTCTTAACCTCATTTACAGATATCCAAATGCACTTCCTTATGCTGGATTAATATGACATGGTATAAAGGAGGCAGTGATGTAGAAGATATTCAGAACCAATGGGACTGAACTATTAGAATTATCCTCCCATCTGCCTCCATCATTTTCAGTTAGTTTAGTTTGTGTTTTAGAAATAGTTTTACATAGAAGCAATGGATTAGAAGATTGTATGTTGTACTGGATACTGGAGTGCCAGAAAGCTGGCTGAAAAAGTTACATAAACCTTGTGGATTACGACGCTCTGTAATTTGACCTCCATAAGGTTACCTAGTACTATCCTAGTTTATTCAGTATATTAGCTTCAGCCCACGTACCTGTTTCCCTCAAATTATCCCATACAGCGCTAAGCTGTAGCCATTGTTGTTGTTAGCCTCGGGCGGCAGCACTCCTAAGATCCTTTGCAAACCAGGAAATGGGTTTAAGGAGGGAAATGTAAAAAATCATTAAAAATCAACAGATGACCCAATCCGATTCAAATTTGGTATGCTTAAAGCTCTCCGTAATATCTCTTACTGCACCAATTTTGATGTCTTTATCTTTAAAACTGACGCAGATGTAAGCATTTGTTTATTTTTTCTTTAAACACGATCCTGCGCCCCCAGTGGCCGCTCGGAAAACAACAAATGATTAGCTTGAAAACTAGTAGCTAAGTACCTCAATTCTTCTCCCTTTATAGCATAATTAAAGCAGGATGCATGGGAGTACTTCACAGTCAAAGCAGATTATAAACTGGCAAACTTCAGAGTCCTTTGCACGCAATTCACAGTGATTGAACAGTATAACGCTGGTATGATAAAGCTCTTTGTCAGGGGATCTATACTGAATAACCTATATGCATATCTTTTCCTTTAAGTTTAGTTACAAATTATTCTGAACAACACAGATAGAGGATGGGACAAAGTGCAAAGCATTTCTTTCCCCATTCTTTAGAATATCTAAATATATTTCCTACTAACATTGGCATAGCACTTGCACTTTCTCCATGGGGGTTTGCCTACCCTGGGATCCCTTTGTCACCATGTGAAGATTTCATGGGCTTTTTAATCCAACTTATTTTATTTCTGTATATGAATTTGATGCTGCTACTTTCAGCTATGTTGCTTGTAATGGTTTGGCATCAATGACTTTAGTTGTAACTTCAATTCTTTTTGTGGCTTTTTATTTATTATTATATGTATTTATTTCATTTTTATCCGCCCAATAGATGAAGCTCTCTGGGCTGTTCACAAAAATTAAAACAAGCTGATATATAAATGTCAATAATAAATGAATAAGTTACCCAGGGAACATATTGAACAGTGGAGAGTAGAAATCCCTAAAATAAGTGAGTGAGTTCTGAAAGGAGTAGTAGTGTGGATTCTCCTTCTTGGCAAGTTTGTGAACAGAGAGCTCAACTCATTTTCACTTCCTCTCCCCACTTGTTCAGAATGGCTGAAGCCATTTTCACAGTTCCTAAATAATACCTCTTCTATGTTTTTAATACATCCTAATTCTCTTTTCATAGGATCTAGGGCCCTTTCTACACATAAGGATTATCCCAGGAAAATTGAGGGATCATCTTTATTTGCTCCCAAGATCCCCTGTGCGTCATTTATTTATTTATTTATTAATTACATTTCTATACCGCCGAATAGTTGGAGCACAGGGATGATCCCAGGATGATCCAACATCAAATTTATATACAGAAATAAAATAGGGGGAAAAGGCAGGTGTAGAAACGGCCTAGGACTAAAGACAATTAGTTGGTTTTCAGAGAAAGGTGGTGTGATAGAGGCATCATCAGCCATGGTGTGCATAGAAATGCCATGACTGTCTTGCAGAGCTTCAAAACCAGCAAAAAACCCTTTTGACAACAGTAGGCCAAAAGAAATGAGACACAATAGACAACGATACTTCTATCATATCACCTTCATCTGCCTTTAAAACTATTTCATGTGGAAACATTAACATCAATTGCCTCACAGAGGAAAATCATGTTCCTCGTTAGTAATCGAAAAATTGGCCCACATTGTTTCAAAGGCAAGTTATTTAGTTTTCTAATTAGCATATATTGAATTTAAAACATTGTGAAACAGTATATCTTAAAATGAACTGATTATTATGCACTCACAGTGGTCACGGATCTATTTATAAATCCTATTCTGTCCAGGCTCCAATAAACAAACTGAAATGCAGCTGTGTAATACATTGATAACTTTCATTTGTTCTAAAAATGCTCAACTGAAATTATTCATTATATCCAAATAGTCCATTGGTGAAGACTATACTCTCTTGCTTTGCTTATTAGTGTGTGTGTGTGTGTGTGTGTGTGTGTGTGTGTGTAGAAACTAAAAAAGAGCATGATGAAAGGCAGAAATCACAAATGTAAACATTGTGCTAACTGAGGCACATTTTAGACCATCGTAGGAAAATGTGTGATAATGTTCATAGAGTGCTGATATCAGTTTAATAAATGTGATGTTTTACCTGCTAAGTTGTGAAAATAGATACTTTATATTCAAGCTCACATTCTGATACTTTCTATAAGTGGTGCCAAAACACACTTATTTATGAAAATAAAATATAACAGAACTAATCTTTGACCCTTATATTGATAGATAGATGGTACCCAAATTTAATGAAGTATATGTGTGAGTTGCCAATCTATTGTCAGAAACCAACCAAAGTGGAAAATGCTTGCAAATTTGAAGTAACTTACATGGCTTCTTAACAAAATATAAAATATATGGCACTGGTTCATTCTGAATAAGGCCATTGGCCAAGTACTCTGGTTGGCTGTAGCTCTCCAAAGTTCTCAGGCAGGGAGGTCTTTCCTAACCTAACACTGTTTTAACTGGAGATGTTAGGGACTGTTCCTGGGAACTGGTAGATGCAGAACATGAATCAGCCACTGAACACTGGCTTCTTAAGTGCGTGTAATATCATTTCAGATTAGCATTTAAAATAAGCAACTATATTATAATCTCATTTATCTGGAGGAAAATTGGAAGAAATTGAAAATGTTTGGTTTACCAGGCCACACCAAACATTAAAATAAAATGAGTGATATTTACAAAGTGTTACACTGACATGGGCTCACTTGAGAAGAACACACTGAATATGCATAATTGTAAGGTCAGAGTAATCTTCACATAACTAAAGCTCTAAATTATATGTTTTTCTTAGCTATTTGGAAGGTTGCCTATCATATGTTATCCTATAGATATTAATATTAACTCTTAATTTATTATTGTAGAAAGTGAATGGTTCTCAAAGCCTAATCTGTTTTGATTATATCATAGGGATTTTGGAGCCATCATTTAAGAATATGCCTATTCCCAAAATGGTGGTGAGAAAGATTTGTTTTGTGTGGTTTTTTGTGTGTGGTGTGTGTGATGGATTTTATCTGGATTATATAGAAACAGTATAATCAAAGTAACAATTTAATTTATGAAATAGACTCTTTTGCTTTTTCTAATATTATTTGCGGTTAAGAATAAAAATTGAATTTCATATATAGGAAACAAGTAAATACAACAAAACAACAGATGTAAAAATATATGAAACTTGGATCCAATGTTAGTCATATTTAGAGTAGAGCCATTGAAATCAATGCAACTTAAGTGCATGACTAAGTTAAGGCCAATTGTTTTCAATGGCTCTACTCTAAGTGACTAACACTGGATCCAACACAGTAAGAATAATTGAGTCTTTTCCATTTAATTTTTCTTTCTATGTTAACCTACACTAAATACTGTATAGACTACCAGATTCAGCTAGACCCTAACTATAGATGGAAGCAGCCTTTTTAGTTATTCTGGCTAAATGTGCATTCCCTTCTTTTCTTTTTTTTAATTTCGGAATTCTCTTGATTAGGTGTTCATGTAGATGAGTAGGAGTAAACTGGATCCAGTCCCTTAGCACTCCCTTCCCTGTGAAACTTCATTGCTGAGGTTTCATCTTTTTTTTGCATGCCCAGTTCTGCTGGATTGAAGCCAGAATATTTTCTAGATTAGATACTACATTTTCTATAAAGTAAGTACTAGTTGGTGAATATGTTTTTTATTTGCATTTCATTGCAGAAGGATATGGCCCTAAATTTCATTTTTGAAACATAAATACCATTCAGATGAACTATTTTGAGCCAAATGTCCAAAGCACGTAAAGTACACAACAATTTTTAGTTGTTGACATAGTTTTCCATATCTGACAATGCAACAAAGCTTGTTTTCCTATGTGTTTATAATACTTTTAAAATGGTAAATTGCAGTGCTAATTGCTATTTCTTTAATTCCACAAGAACAAGATAATGAGGACTCTTCCTTTGTAATTCTAGTGTGATATTTTTGTGGGTGGTTTTAAAGCACATGGCATGCAATTAGAGATTATGCAGTCAGAGCTTTCATTTTTCTGGAGCACACTATTCATTGTGGAATGTTGTTTTATTTTAGTGCCTGTCTATCTATATGTGTGGTGTAGAGATGAATTTGGCTTGTTATTTTGGTGTTGCTTGCCACTGATTACTGTTTATACTTCAGAAATAATGTGGTCACATTCCTTAAACCATTTACAAATTAGTGAGATTGGCCTGGTTTGCATATCACAATAGCCCAGAATGAAACATGTTGTCCAGTCACTGTGAGTGGGAGTGGCTAAACACTCTATTCTTGGGTTGTTGAGGAGGAAAGGGCAGTTAACAGAAAAAAGAAAAGAAAAAACCTTGGTCATGCAAAAGTGTTTCTGAAAAAGTATTGGCAACTAATTGTGCCTGCCTCTGGCCAGGCTAGAATGGCTGCCATGTGTTAACCATTTCTGTTTCCAGACTCCCTTTCTACTCTACTAGGTGGAATGGATTTTCTTTTTTTGAAAAATTAATTGTTGATGAAAGCCTATGAAAGCTCATAACGTGGCACTCGAAATGTTGAGGGTAAGGGGAGAGGGAGGAGGGAATAACTTCCAAAGCAGCAGAGAGAAAAACAGAGGGAAGTAGGTGGCCCTAAACTGTTTGTCATCACTTTCCCACAACCTCACAGTCACCTCTGCATATCCTATTCTCCATCCTGTCCTCATGGTTTATCTGCTTTGGGAGAATGAGCATTTCACTGGTACTTTCTGCCTCCTTAGGGAGGATGTGTCGTTAAGGCTTGCGAGCCTTAACTCCCAATTTCCCTCCTTTTTGGTACTTGGTTCAAAAGTGCAGAGCCTTAACGTCATTTTGTAAACCGTAGGTGTTTTGTTTAATGAATTATTTTAGAGTCGTTATAACAGGGTGGTGTGCAAAAAACCACATAAACAAGTACCGTATTTCTCCGATTGTAAGACGCCATCGATTGTAAGACGCACACTAATTTCAGTACCACCAACAGAAAACAACAACCCTAAGACACACCCATGATTCTAAGAGGCACCCCATTTTTAGAGATGTTTATATGGGAAAAAAGTGTGTCTTAGAATTGAAGAAATAGGGTATATGTTGGTATTCTGCACCTCCAAATCTCTCTCTCAAATTTTGTATCAATGTAATTCAAATGTATGCCACAAATACCCAAATTACCAGATTAATATAAAAAAATCACAATACAGCATGGGGTGGCCACATGCGTGATATCTGCAGGGTCAGGGAGAGGCATCTTGCTCTGCGTGATTGTCTGAACACACCTAAGGTCTTGTTTAACGGCTTTTGAGCTCACGACTTTCTGCTGCGCTCTGCATTGAAGAGGGCCATCACTTTCATAGGAAATTCACAGACAAAATTAGAGAATTGGTTCCATGATATTTTATGAATAAGTTTAGAAATGGAGGAGAAAACCAAACATATATTGCACAGTGCAGCTTTGGCTAGCAGAGATTACTCCCTGCTTAAAGTGACAGTATTTTTCATTTAACATTTATAGGTTTACACTTGGTCATAATGTGTGTTTGACCACTGATTTGTTGGGAGTACCCCTTTACTCCTCCCTTTCCCCCTTTGTTCATATGTTTCCTTTCTATCATTGTTGACCCCATTCCCCTGTGACCTCCCACCAACCCACCTCCATTTATGCACTAAGAGGATTGAACTCTTAATATGTCATATACTCCTCTCTGAGACACAAGATGACATATCTCTTTGTCCTGCAAAGCCTGACCACCAAACCCTAATCCCTATGTGTTACTGACTTAATGTATCTAAGTGCTAGGGATAAGTTCCCATTTTCTATGTCTCTCATCCTAGAGCAGGGGTGGGCAACTCATGGCCCTCCAGATGCTTTGGCCTAAAACTCCCATCATGCCTCACCATAGTTAGGTTAGCTAGGGCTGATGGGAATTTTAAGCCAAAACATCTATCGGGCCGCAAGTTGCCCACCCCTGTCTTAGAGTCACAACTTACTCTTTTTAGGTGTGCGGACTTACTTTGTGTGTGCTTAAGGGTTATTTAGACAAGCTGAACTTATACATATTTGTATATAAAATATACATACATATTTTTATTTTACATTAAAATAATTAATACAGTTTTATTATGTTAAAAACCCTGAGATTTTAACTTTTTGCCTTGCATCTTTCCTTTAACCATAGACCCACATTTCTACATGAACATGAGCTTAACTTGATCAGGTTATTGAATAAATTGTTATTATTCTTGCAGATTTCTCAGATGTTTTTACATTTTCCCCAGACTATACTACCAGATAAACATTTCATAATTAATTATTCTCTTTCTATTTCATCATGTGTCTTTACATCCAAATGAGGATTCATTTTCATTTGGTCCAATGACCCTCTCTTTTAAGTTAATTATTGTAAATCATTAACATAGTTTCTCCTTAATCAAGATCAATTCTGAATTTTCCAGTACTGGGGGTAGCCAAACCTCAGAAGATGAATGTTTTCTCATTGGCGATACTAACCTAGCCTTTTATTATATCTTTTGTTATTCTTTTATAGTGCATGATGCATTGTTCATTTGGTTCTACATTCAGATCCTAGCATGCTGTCTAAAAGTAATTCAGGAGAAAAGCCTGTATTTTCAAGCAGGAGAAAAGTCTGAATTTTAGCTGAAACCTCTGCTCTTCTATTTAATAGTTATGTACTCAGCCCCCTCTCTCTCACACACTAGTGATACGTATGCACACACATACACACAAACTGATTGTGAATTTCAATTAGGGCTGAGCACAAGTGACCGCTCAAAATTCTCCACCTTATTTATGGGTAGAGAAATGGGGGGGGGGGATTTCACAGGATTTCTCCGGGGGGAGGAGAACTTCTCCAACAATTTCTCACAGGTAGGCATCACCATTGGCAAGGGTTGGACAACATCTTCTTCTTCTCTCTCTTTCTTTCTTTCTTTTTCTGAAGGTTTTTTGAGTTTTTTTGCAGTGCCACTGCAAGTGGCAACAGCATCAACTGAATTGGCAGGCTGGACCCCATTTTGCATCCTTCACAATGCTCTATATACCTAGCATCACTCCAGGGCACTGAAGGGAGGCAATGCAGCCATCACACAAAATAATGGTGAAGAAAATACAGAGAAAATTCTGAAAATGATCCTTTTATTTCTGAGGGATAAGAAAAGCAAAATTTCTGGAATTTCCTGAAAGTTTTCTTTCCCCATGAAAGAGGCTTCCATTTTTCTACCTCATTCTCAGGACATTTTATAATTTATTTTGAACTAGCTGATATACCAGGCATTGCTTGGGCCCTCTAAGATATGTCTGTGAGGTAATAATCTTATATTAATAGTCCAGTGCTAGGCTTGCAAGTTAAATTTTAAATAAATTAGTTCTCGTTCTCTCTCTCTCTCTCATATTTCTGGTTCATTGTACAACCAGATGTATCAGCATGCAAATGTCAACTTTCTAACTCATCTAGAAGCGGGTAAACATTTCTGGACATACATTGAACACACATACTTTCTGCTTTATAGATAGAGATGTGTTGGTGGTGTTTTTGACCTTATCTAATCACTATGAGGTGGCTGAGAGTACTGTCTTTATTTTTCTTTCTATTACACATCTCACCATTGCTCTACAGTCTTCCAGGCTGTCATTTCCTGATCTGAAAAGGCTTTTGGGAGGAATAAATTCATGATATCTTCCTCTGAGCAGGAAGCGCGGGAAGCCAATGAGGCTACAGACTGTCAAAGAGATGACTGTACAATGGAAGACAGAATGCTCACAGACACTGCTCCAACATCTCATAAGTAAGGTAAGCATAATAAAACTGAACCACATTCCATATACCGCTTTCATAGTGTTATTTCCTGCTTTTTATTCCACATTTGTAATGATTTGACTCAAGATGTATATCCAGGAGAGCCTCCACGGATAGAGGATGCTCTGCTTTTCAGACAGCCACCCTCCATGATTAGAGTGACAAATGTGACAGAGGAGTTGGGTGGGGATGAAACATTCCTTATTTCATGGTTGGCCCTATTCAGGTTTAGAACACCTAAATAGGGCTTTGGTTTTTAAAGAATTGAAGATTCTTCTGAATATAGAGCTGAATGTTTTTCATTTCTATCGATCTTAGGATAGATGGATTTCTTATTTTCCCTATCAAAACTACAGTCCCTACTAAAATACTCTCTGTATAGATGTGCATGTGCATTCACACACACACACACATAGTTGGCTACCTAAGTTTGATAGGGGAGATATAAAGATCTATCGTGTGTAAGATAGTAGAACTGAAAAGCAATCAACTTCATGTATATATGCCATTTAAGACATTAAAAGAACAGTTTCTGAAGAAAAACAAGAAATCATCTATTGTTTTATCAAAAACCTTCTTTTAATGTTTGATGCCCTAGAGAAACTCATTGATCCTTCAGAGATTTTCAAATTGGAGGTATCATATCCCCTAGAGCTAGCAAGCTGATATACATTTTGATATATTTTAAGGAAAGAATGAATGTGAAAATGTCTCCCAAATACCCAGATAAAGAATAGTCATCAAAATAATTCTCTGCAATGCATTTTTTAAAGTAGCACATGAAAGCAGTCATTTAGGGCAATTAAATTATGTTCCTACTGAAAGCATAGACACATAAATTAATAACCATATATTAATAGCCATAAATAAATAACTGTAAACGCAAAATGAGCAAACTCATCTGAATACTTCATTTATCTTTTTCATCGGCAGTGGCATGGCCACCTGCTGTTATCAACATCTTTTGAAGTGTAATCATTTTATCAATGCCAAATGACAGCTAGTTTGATTGCATATAAGAAAGATCACTAAATCAAAGCATACCAACCCCCATAAAATATTCCAAATTTAAATATAGGATAGAAACAATACAATATTCAGAATAGAAACCTGCAGTTTACAGCCACATGGAATATCAGTGACAAATCACACAATCTGATAGATGTTTACAATGTCAAGTAGTTAGCTGTGTTTTAAACAAGCAAAACTATGTCTGAGGTTACACAAGTCCATGCCCCTTGATTATTAATAAGTGTAATATATTACTGGTAATTGATGGTAGCCATCATCTGATCAGACTTATGTAGGCCTTAGCTAGACCTAGAGGTCTAGCAGGATGGAGAGGTGAAGATCCCGCAATATTTTCATTGTGAGATCTCCCTCTCAATTCACACGTGGCACGCAACGACCTCAGATGGAGAGGTGTTGCGCCTGCCATTTTTTTACTTAAAGGGCCAGCAGCACACAAACGCTCGTGCGCAAAGGTGAGTTATTTTTTTTTAAAAAAAACTTTCCCCACTCCCCCCACCCCACTCCCGATGGATGCAGTGCTTTCATCAAGGAATCGCGAGGAGCCGGGATAAACCGCAGTGCCTGGCCACACGTTCTGCGGTCTTGGGCTCAGCCCAAGACTGTGGAAAAACTGGGGCTAACGGGGAGGGTGAGATCCCGGGGCAAGGGAGGGATAATCTCTCCCTGATCCTGGGATCCCCTGGGATTTCACCCTGTCTAGCTATGGCTGTAGAGTACATAGACAACACTCACCAGTCAAACATAACAGATAAATATTTGGGGAAGACATGTTCACTGACTTCTACACCAGTTTTCCCATCTCTTGCTCTGGGCACTGCTAAATTTCAAAGGGCAAGAGCATACTTGAGGAGAAATACATCAGCTGAAATTCTATAACTGCTGAACTTCAGATAAAGAATTAAGCAACACCATATTCCACCTCAGTCTAGCTTAAAACAAGCTAGAATCTTCCCATATTCTCAGATGTCTCAGGACCTTTTCACAATGTGTGATTGTGACTGTGTCAGAAGAAGCAGTGCGTGAAGTAGCCTTCATTTAGCCTGTCGCAAATGTTCCCTTATTGCTAGCTTCCTACTTCTAATTCCCTACATAACATTTATGTGTGACCTGTTTATTCCCATTTGTTCTAAATCATTTCTAAAAAACATTTAGCTTATATAGTTCTCTCCCATTTCTTTGCAAGTCCCACGGAGCTATTTCTGGAGTATAATCATGACTCCTGTCAGCTTTCCTTTTTGCCTGTCTAAACCGGATGAGCTTCCTTAACCTTGTCTCATATGATAAGTTCTGTGTTCTTCTGCTCACATTAGCAGTTCTTCTTTCTATTTGTCTTAGCTACAATGAAACAACAGTATCACACCTGAATCTCACATAACTACAGATGAAAGCACAGACTTAATTAGACTAGGACATATAAATATCGTTATAATGCAAACCTGTTGTGGGCAAAATTGAAGTGATTAATTCTGATGTGAAACAGACTCTAGGAAAAGAACTCACATTGTATATCCTTGGTAATCTTCCTCCTACCTTGCTTATTATCCTAATGCTTTTCAACTTTCACTGCACTCTTAGAAACTACAACATGGGTGTAGTGATGGCTAATTAAGAAGCATGCTGTAGATTGCAAAGTGAGGAGTAAAAATGGAAATGAAATGAAGGCCATCATTTTGATGGACAGTTTTGCTAATTTGTGGGTGGGGGAGAAAGAGATTATGAATCCTCAACTCTTCTATCACAAGATGCAGCTATTTGATTCAGTAGACCCAAAGGACCTTTCAGCAGCAATATGCTGAACGAAGAAACAAATGCAAAAGCACACAGGAATTGTGAATTCGTTCAGGAGAAGTTGAAGAGATGTGGGGGACATATCCGTGTTAAGTGTCAGGTCTAGCCAGTCTCAAACAGGAACTAGGTGCTACAATTGCTTTTAAGATCACTCTAGCCCGAGGCCTTATTCCCATGCAACAACTGCTTGCTTAATTCTACCTCTTTCTGTTATTATAGGTTCTCCCTGACAGATGTTGGTCACATAATTCTTGATAAACTGTGGCATCTCATTAAATAACTAATTGACTGTGTCCTCAGGCTTTTGGGGCATCCTGTGAGAATGTATGTTTCTATGCACTCTGTGTCCAGATAGTAGGATACTGTTTGTTTGTTCATCTAGTGAGGATGAGGTGGTCTCAGTGGCGGTGGGTCCAAGCCATTGTGGAAATCCACAGGGAAGGTCCAGGAAGATTTATTTAGTTGTAGCCTGGTCCAGCCTCAATGTGAGTTAAAATATTCAAACCACATAATGTGCCATTAAAAATCAAGCTAAAAGAAAACATACACTAAAGCTTACCCCATTTAAAGACTTAGCCTTAGCTACCAGAATCCTGAGCAAATAAAACATAAAGAAAGCTACCTCATACCAAGTCAGACAATTTTTTCCTTCTACCTCAGTAACATCAGCACTGACTGGCAGCAGGGTGTCAGACAGGAGTATTCACCATCCTACGAAGGAGCCAGAGACTGAACATGGGAACTTTTGCATGGAAAACATGTGTTCTTCCACTGAACTATGGCCCTTTCCCTGGACCAAATAAAAGGCCTTAAGTACTTCCACAAGAGACTGGAGTTGTGCCACTGAAATTTGCACTAGGCCTTCCCCCTTAATACTGTGCATTAAGTTTCACATTAATATATGAAGGCATTAGCAACAGCCAGAATCAGAACAAAAACACTGAAGACCAGGTAGAAATCATGGAAGGCAGCCTTGGTCACTACCATAGCCTGCAATATATTCAAATTAGAAAAAAAAATGTTCATAGACAGTCATTTAATTTTTCTCCCCAGACCTGCAATTCATGCTAACCAACATTACTTCAGTCTTACCAGGATACAAAAGAAGATTAATCTCCATCTTGGAGAAAGTTAAGCAGTGGCCTCCAGTGCTGCCTCACAGAAACTACAATTACCTGAGACTTCAGGTTATATTAGGATAGATGTATGGCTAAGAAATAAAATTATATTCTTTAGTAGGAGTCCTTAAGACACATAAGTATATTAACAAAAAGTGGAGAGTAAATTGATTGGCAATGCTTAGAAATGTCTAAGAACATGCAGAGGGGATCTTATGCTTGTTTAGTAGCAGGTGCTGAAAATGTTTCTGGAAATATACATTGCTGAAAATGTTCAGCCCTATACAGGCATTCAAAATTTGTAACCACAGAGGGCAAGAAAACTAAAGCAAGAAAGCTAATTAGATCTGATAGAAACATTCTCTTGATCTATTATGATTGGATATTCTAAGTAAGGAGTTCTTTTTTGGAATAATTGGCTTGTTCTATTATGTGAGTATGTGTAAAAACAAACGAATTATATATATTTTTCTTTAAAAGTTTGTTTCATCTGCTGTATGAACTGGGTTCATTAATCATGTCATATTTATAGTATCATAACAATTAGTTCAAAGGACACTTTTGGTGTAATACTATGTTTTCAGATTGGTTCATCTAATCATCAGACACAATAGATTGGACCCACAATTTGCCTCCCATGGACAAAAGAGAGTTTTCTATCCCATAGAGAGATCCTCAGTTCCCTCTTACCCTGTAGTTTCCTGTACTCCCCAGAAATCTGCTTTGGTGGGTTGGGTACCCTCCCCCAGAAGAATAGGAGAGTTAACTTAGGGAGGAGGATGTGATAAGGGAGAGGGAAATTGGAGGAAATCACCTCCCTCTCTTCCTGCCAAAGGAAGAGTTCTGAGTAGAACTGAGCTCAGGTGATGCTACTGCTGGCACAAAGAAATGTTGGATCTAACCCAAGAACTGGAAACTGTCAATTAGACAGTCAGAAGCTAGCATGTGAAAGAATGTCAGCTTTCCATTATATTCAGTCAATACAACAATCTCTGCTCCAATTCATACAAAAATGGGGCTAGTTATCCTTTTTTTCATATCGTGCTAGGGTAGGAATATACAGGAATTTTGTTTTGATACATTTATGAGCAGAAATTGTGTTATTCACATCCCAAACACAAATACATTTTTTGGCCAAAGCTCACCTATTTCTGAGCTTGCAGTGGCTTTCTCAAATGCCTTCAGTAGAAAAATGTGCACTTCAAACAGATGCATTTTTGGGCTTCAGTCAACGGAGAAGCACTTTAACAAACGTGTACCCAAATGTGCACATTCCCCATTTGAAGAACAGCAGTAAGCTTGCATTTGGGAAGGTGTGGTGAAGCGGACCAAGCATTGAGCAGGAAGGCGGAGAACCTTGACAAGCTCAAGCTCCACTGATCCTCCCATGCCGATGCTGTAGGTAATGTGTGCATTTGCACGGGGGTCTGTTTATTCTTAATATTTGTGTGGCGATCTTATTATTTTCCCTAAAAGAGGGGGCAGACAAAGTGAACAAAACAAGTTTGCACTTGTATTGAGGCCTCTGCATGGTAATGTGTCTAAGTGCATAATCAGACGGGGAGATATCGGGTTTCCCTACCATTGCTTCCCCTCCCCCCCAGCTTCTGTCCAGACAGCAGGAAATGGTGGTATGTTTCTCTTCAACCCCCCAAAGTCAGATTTCCAGTTCTTTTTTTGTTGAGGAAAAAAGACGAGAAGGAGCAGGACCATGGGAGGCAGATGGCATCATCAAAAGGTCCTATGAACATCTTTAAGTGGCCAGTAATGAGCGTGGTATTGTATACTTATTTGATGATGCTCTAACACTTTTCAAAGGAAAATGCTGGTAGGGGAAATGATGTGGGGATGCTCTTTTTGAGCATAAAAAATTATAATGAAAATCATGGCTGGCTAGCACTAGCAGCCACCACAGAAAAGCCCCTCTCCCTATCTCACACTTGGCAGGGAAATGTTGAACATGGCCTCTGAATAGGATTTTAAGGTCCAGGTAGGTATACAGTATGGGGAAGAAACTGATCTTTCAGGTAAGCTGCTCCCAAACTATTCAGGAATTTAAAAGTGAAAACCAGCATTTTAATTTGGGCCCAGAAATGGGCTGGGAGCCAGTGCAGCTGACAAGGCATAATAGTAATATGATCGAGATCCAGTTGGTAAACTTATGGTCCCGTTTTGCACCACATGCAGTGTCCAGACCATTTTTAAGGGCAGCTCCATGTACAACAATTCTAGTCTAAAGAGTAGATTACATGCTAGGAAGCTGTTCTGAACTTGATACTCAATTAGAACGACTAAATGGACTAACAGTGCAATCCTATATAGACTGACTCAGAAGTAAGCCTCATTCAATTCAATGGTGCTTACTCCCAGGGAAGTGGATATATGGATTGCAGCCTAAGTGGGGAACAGGGTTTTCTTTGCATGCAGTGAAATACTGAGTTGCAGCTGCTTATATTAAACAGTTTTTTTCCTGATTAACATTATTTATGTTGTGTACATGTATTATGCAAAATAATTTTTTATTTACTCTTGGGTTCATCCAATTAAGTACCTGATTTACAATAAAGAGCAAACATCTCAAAAGTGCTATTAAAAATCAATGCAAGTTTGATTGATGGCCTATTTTCATATTCTTCTATTCCTGGAAATAATGAAATTGGTAATTGATCTGCCTGTTTCATTTATCACTACAGTACTCCCTGTTTTATCCCTCATCCACTACCAAACTAGGATCAATCGGTCTAAGGCCTTGATCCTGAACTATATTCATTGTTATACTTTACATTCAACCAATTCTAGAGTGGTGCATTGGATCGAGTTGCACTTTGGCTTCCCACACCAAATTGGGGAGAGTCAGACAGATTTGAGATTCATTTGAAGCAAACTTCATTTTGAAGTTTTCCCAATGCTTTGTGAGCAGTTTGGAGGGACACAGAATTGTAGACAGCGTGTCTCCGATAACTGTTGTCTTTCCCCACAAGTTCTCCATATAAGGAAAATGCCAGAGTAGGAAGAGAGGAAATGGCAGGAGGGGGGTGTATGTAATTTTTTTTTTTTGACTGACAGTACTAGCTTCTATCCAGGAGATATGTTTAGCAGGACTCTCCCTTTTACCTCCAATCACAGTGCTTTTGGGAGGGACATAGAAGGAACTAATCAGAAGCTGTTCCAGTGTTTTCACTGCCTTTTGTATGTCTGTCACAGCACAGGCTACAATACTAATCAGGCTTGCAGTAATGGCTTGAGAACCAGCACCAACCTAGAGATGCCTGTACTTAGGGTGTATACTCTAGTATACTTAGCTATACTAGAGTGACCAGATTTAAGAGAGGGCAGGACACCTGCAGCTTTAACTGTTGTGATAAAGAGGAAATTTCCCCAGGTTTCCATATATACAAATGACACCTGCCGAAATTTCCTTTTCAATACGACTGTTAAAGATACAGGAGCCCTGTCCTCCTTTTCATATGGTCACCCTACTGTACTACTGCAGATTGTTCAGTAGGTGGCTGCTGTTGATACACCAACCGCCCAACTAGGTATGTGGAGTTCCACCAAGACCCCACATCCTAGTTATTCTCCCCCAGCACTTTCTCCCTGACTGCTAAAGGTAGCGCCTGCCAGCAATTTATCATATATAATAGGAGCCATGACCAAGCTCTAGGCGGCCAGGGAATGTAGCTAAGATGGTGGGGTAAAATTGGTCTTGTTACTTCTTCTGTCTTGGTTCCTGCTGCATAATGTAATTCCCAGTGATGAGCTAGGCTTCTTTCTCTGAAAGCAAGGACACCCTCCTTTCTGCCTGGAAGGGCTTTTCAAGCAAATAGTTTTCATGGTGTCACCAAGCACTATTCTAACACAATGACCCTGATCAAATGACGCATTATGCCATGGTTAGGCCGCTAACCCCTTTGCAGCAAATGGTTACTGAGCATGTTTAAACTTTGGTTTTGTAGCCATCATGGTTAGGAATAGTTCACATGACACGCTATATCATGGTTCACACAACATGCTAAACCATAATGTTTAGCTCAAAATGCTTAACAACTGTGGCTTAGCATGTCATCTAAACAGGATCTGTGCGTATAACATGGGGCTAAATTAAATGCTAAATTAAATACAGAGTATGCAGATAATCCTAGCTTTTTCAAGTAAGCCTGCCGGGCCCAAATCTGGACTTGAACCAATACACATGGGTATCCAACTACATCTCTCCCCCTAAATTCAACCCCCGCATGGTGTCTAAGGGCTTTGCTAGACCTGCCAGGATAAGCCGGCAGGGAGGCGGGGCGACGGCGCGCTGATGTTAGCGCACGCTGCCCGGGTTTCCAGACGCAGGACGCGCAGGGACGTCGGGATCCCTGCAGCGTCCGCCATTTTTTTTAAGTTTAAAGGGGCCACGTGCGGCCCGAAGACTGCGGAGAAGGTAAGGTTTTTTTTTTAGTTACCCCCCCATCCGTTCCTGATCTCTTCTTGATCTTTCTCTCCCTCCATGTCCCGTGTGTCGTCTCTCCTCCTTCTCCCTCCGTGTGTGTGTGTGTTCTGTGTCGTCTGTGCTTCTTCTCCCTCCGTGTGTGTGTGTGTTCTGTGTTGTCTGTTCTTCTTCTCCCTCCGTGTGTGTGTGTGTTCTGTGTCGTCTGTGCTCCCTTCTACCCCCCCTGGGATCTCCCCCCCCCGGCCGATGGGCACAGCGCTCAGCGCTGTGGCCAGTCCGCGGCTTTTTGCGGCTACTCGCGAGTAAGCGAGTAGCCGCAAAAAGCCACGGAAGTCTCTAGACGTTCCACAGCTCCGGCCTCAGGCCGGAGCTGCGGAAAAGGCGCGCCATAAGCGACTTCGCTTATGGCGCATTAGAGGAGGCTTCAGTGCGGCCTGGAGCCGGATTCCCCTGTGCTTCATGTGGAAGCACGGTAGGGAAACCGGCTCTCAAGGCGCACTAAGGCCTCGTCTAGGAACGCCCTAAGAAAAAGGGTACCAGTTGAGTTTTTGCCCTCTTTCTAGTCAGGGAGGGGGTTAGTGGGGAGTAGCTGAGTAGGAAAAGCTGTTAGCTTTTCAAGTTCTGTTCCAATTTCATGAGAAGCACATTTTAAATTGTCAGATCCATTGAGATATTCAAAGCCCTGCTGGGTTTGTGCCAGCAGAACAGAATTGAGGTAGGAGTGGGGGAGGGGTGTTCTCTCTCTCTCTGATTTCCAGCTTGCCAGCTCCAGGGCTAGCATAATTTTTTTCCTGTGATGTTGAGGATGGATCCAAATCTTTACTCAATATGCCCATGCCAGGCCCCTGATCCTTCCTTTTTATGTGATGTTAGAGCTTTGATGCTGTGGTGTGGAACTTTCAATGGAGGCTGGGAACAGGTTGGATCTCATCTGAGGGCAGACTACTCTCCAATGTTGCTTTTGGAGGGAAAGATCAAATATATCCTTGGCTGGAGTTTTAGTCCAAGACATTTTCAGGTTGGGAAAGGTTGGATTAGACTATCTTTAATTATGCTTTTTCATTGTACATGTTTTTCTGTATGTTTCAGGAAATGCTTTGTGTATAATTTCAGTCACCTCTGCCATGAAAGTGCACATAACATCCCCCCAAACTTGCATTTTTAATGCACTTCAATTATGTGAGTTGGAAAGGATTACACGGTGCTACTGAATCATCTTATGTAAGCAAATTTTAGATGACTGTCCATTGTGTTTTTATCATATAATCCCAAAATATAAAATTATATCAGATGCCTCCTCTTTTTAAAATCTTTTTTTCTAATAATCCATCATTTCCAATCAGAAGATTTTTCTTTTTTTAATTTTCATACTAAAGCAGCTTTACTGGTTTATTTATTGTGCCTTTATAGTTTTATCTTCTGTACAATTTATTTGTTCAAAGGGTTCTGATCTTCTGTCCTTGACACTGTTTTGTGAATTAAAATAGTGAATGACCTACAATATAAAGTATGGAGCAGCCAAAAGAGCCTACAAAAAGACAATGTTCATATGTGCTATTTTAATCCTCTTTCTATAGCTATAATTATTATGGGGGAAATCTTGTTACCATTTTAATTTCACATACACACACACGCACACACACACACACACACAGCCCTTCATTCACAAGGAATCTTACGATGGTGTACATCATATTATAGAAAAACACATACAATATAGTGACAATGATAAATTACAAGATGAAGGGTATAAAAAGTATTCACCCAGGAAACAAACACATCTTTTTTAAAAAAAGGCTTAAAAATTAAAATGCTGGTACAAACAGGAATGCTTGCACTGAAAAGAAAGTAAGGAGTGCACCAATCCTACCTGTCTCAGGAAACACCAATCCTATATATTCTCTGTGCCACCACAGGGAAGGATTCTCTTTTATAAATGCATAATGTATTTCTCCCCTTATGCAAGTAAGCCCGTCCCCCTCCGAAGATTTAATACATAGGCAGGATAATATGGAAGGGAAATTAAGCTGTTTAGTGCTCTAAAGAGGTTAACCAGCACCTTGAACTAGACTTGTGGTCAATTTTAGAATTAGTGTAAGATACCTTCATGTTGGTAAACCAGTTAGAACAGTAGTAGCTGAATTCTGCACAAATTAATACTTCTGAAACATTTTCAAGAGCAGTCTCATGCATAACACATTAGAGCAATCCAACCTGGAGATTACCAGAGCATGGATCACCATGACAAGGGATATCCTTACTCAGGAAAGACCACAGCTGATGGAACTAGCCAAAGCTGTTAATAGACTGTATGAGCTACAGAGGCCACTTGGCTCTCCAGTGACAATACTGGATCAAGAAGCAACCCTAAGCTGCACATCTATGCCTTCAGGAGGTGTGCAACCCCATCCCGAACACATGGCACCAAATTCCCAGACTCAGGATACACTGACACCCCCCACTTCCTTATCAGGATTCAGTGTATTGGATCCGATCTATCCAATTACATAGTCCAGACAGGAGTTCCATACCTCTTCTGATTTTTATGATACCAAGAGATAGAGCTGGGTATCATCAGTGCACAGATTATACCTCATGACAAATTCCTGGATAACCTCAGCCAGCGGCTTCATATAGCTGTTCAACACCATGGGAGACAAAATGGAACCCTAAAATGGAACCCTTGCAGAATCAAACATCTGTTTGAAACTCAAGGTGTGAGCAAGACATCATGTCTCTGTGGCCTGCAGCCACAACACACAGAGTTGGTCCAGAAAGATACTATGGTGGATGACATCAAAAGCTGTTAAGAGGTCAAGAAGAACCACACAGCCCTGTCTCTTTCCTGATAAAGATTATCCATCAAGGTGATCATGGAAATTTCAATGTAACACCTTCGCTTAAACCTGGATTGGAATGGGTCTATACAATGCATTTTGTCTAAAAGCACCTGGAGCTTGGCTGCATCAGCCCCTGAAGCATTTTGAGCCAAACCGAGGACATTTGTGACCAGGCGATAGTTGTTACAATCTTCCAAGTCTAATGAGGCTTTTTGAAGTAGTCTCAAAACTGCTATATTCAAGGCAGCCAGGAAAAAATGGAACTGTGAGCAAAGTGAACCTGGCAGTAAAAGTGAACACAGGTAGAACTGCGTACTGACTTATCAACTATTGTGCTCATTCAGGACGCCTGAAATTTTGGAGAATTAATGTGTTTGGGAGACCAGTTGGCAATGCAGGAAATCTGTTTAGATAGAACTGCAGGATATAGGGTGATATCCATTGTCACATTGCTAGTTGCAGAATAGCTTAGAAAGTGGCTTATTTTTCACCTGTCCCTGAAATTTCTCAAAATCAATCACTAAAGGACAAAATAAAATAAATACATTATTTGCTGGAAAAGGAAACTTTGTTGTTCCAATCTCACTTCAAATTAAATTAAGTTGCTGAACTCAATCTCTAGTTAACAATAATTCATATCAAATCTCTGTTCCTGAGCATGTTGAAAAAAACTACCACCACCACCCCCTGTGGTGTTCAAAGCTTCCATGTATTCACTGAAAATGGAGAACTAGGTAATTTTTATGCTTCAGGTCCAAGTACAAGAATAAATTCAAAAAGGAAAAAAAAGTTGATTTCATTGCCTCTAACTTAGCAGCATGACATTTTACTTTATAGTATTCTGAATCTTTCACCTCCCAAGAACAATGAAGTTCAGAAAAGAATGAGACAGAAATCTCTGTATCTTTAAAGAATATAATTTCAGAAAATGTTTCTCTGGAAATGGTGTTAAAGTGGGGAAAAAAAGTTGGGATAAAAGATGAAAAGGGTCTCTTCTGCTCGCTGTGTATTGATTCTGGTTTCAGTCTTATACGAAGGGGAAAGAGAGTTCTAAATGGAATGAATGGGATGTCAAAATAATGTAACAATATTTAAGCCGAGCTGTCCTTCAGTGTACATAGCATCATGCCTATCTACAAGATGTGGCTTATCTATTATGGATATCAAGTTTCTCCATTTAATAAAATCTGCAGGAGTTCAATAATATTTTTGTATGCTTCAGCTACTTTTATTAGATGATTTATCCAAATGCTTTATAAAAGCAAGTTCAGATAAAACTTCTGTATGCAAAGAATGGCTTACGGAAGCCCAATTAATTGGATCCCCTGCCCCCCCGTTGTTGAATTCAACCAGCAAACTAACCAGGCTCTTCTAATAGCACTGGGAACATTAGACTTTGCTTCCATTCCCTCACCCTTCTCCTGAGAGTTAAATCAGAATTCAGAAGCTCACCTCTCAACATCAGAACAAAGCACTGACCTGAACATCAAATACTAGGCCAGAGTCCATAAGAACAGGGGAGCTAATAGACTATGGCAAGACTCCACTGAATCAACTTGTCATTTCCATAATTTGTTTATTAAAAGTCTAGTAAATGCTTGAATTACTTGGAAAAAGCTGCCTCTCAGTTTCTGTGCCTACCCTAATTAAGTAATTATTTGAATTCAGAAAGTGCTCATGGACCAAAAATGCAATTGGCTTTCCATTTTTCCTGAAATGCAAACTGTTAATGAAACCATATGGACCCGTGGAAGGTCTCTGATGGTTTTAAGTAAGACACATTGCAGATATCATGTGAAAATAACATTGTAATGATTGTTGAGCTGAATATGAAATGAATTACATATTGCTGAATACAAAATGATTGTTACACTCAGATGGTACAATGCCCAGAGCTGCACTTGCTGGATGAAAATTACATAACTAGTTACTCGGTAAAGGAGCTGAGCAGTGTTCCAAATAGGCTTGAGTGTTGGCATTACATTAAACCTTGTAAAATTCAAAGTGCTAGTTTTAGCCTACAAAGTCCAAATGAGCTTGGAGCCAGGTAGTTCAGAGAATCATCTTTGGAGGCCTTTCTGCAGGTGTCTCCATCAAATGAGGTGAGGTGGCATTTTCTGTAGTGGTACCACATTTGTGGAATGTCCTCCCCAAAGATCATAGAATCATAGAATCATAGAATAGCAGAGTTGGAAGGGACCTACAAGGCAATCGAGTCCAACCCCCTACTCAATGCAGGAATCCACCATAAAGAATCCCTGAAAGATGGTTGCCCAGCTGCCTCTTGAAGGCATCTAGTGTGGGAGCGCCCACAACCTCACCAGGCAACTGATTCCATTGTCATACTGCTCTAACAGTCAGGAAGTTTTTCCTGATGTCCAGCTGGAATCTGGCTTCCTTTAAATTGAGCCCGTTATTCCGTGTCCTACACTCTGGGAGGATCGAGAAGAGATCCTGGCCCCCCTCTGTGTGACAACCTTTGAAGTATTTGAAGAGTGCTATCATGTCTCCCCTCAATCTTATCTTCTCCAGGCTAAACGTGCCCAGTTCTTTCAGTCTCTCTTCATTGTTTCCAGACCCCTGATCATCCTGGTTGCCCTCTTCTGAACACGCTCCAGCTTGTCTGCGTCCTTCTTGAATTGTGGAGCCCAGAACTGGACTCAATACTCTAGATGAGGCCTAACCAGGGCTGAATAGAGAGGAACCAGTACCTCACGTGATTTGGAAGCTATACTTCTATTAATGTAGCCCAAAATAGCATTGGCCTTTCTTGCAGCCATATCACACTGTTGGCTCATATTCAGCTTGTGACCTACAACAATTCCAAGATCCTTCTCAATTGTAGTATTGCTGATCCAAGTATCCCCCATCTTGTAACTGTGCATTTGGTTTCTATTTCCTAAATGTAGAACTTGGCATTTATCCTTATTAAATTTCATTCTGTTGTTTTCAGCCCAGCACTCCAGCCTATCAAGATCACTTTGAAGTTTGTTTCTGTCTTCCAGGGTATTAGCAATCCCACCCAATTTTGTGTCATCTGCAAATTTGATAAGCGTTCCTTGCACCTCCTTGTCCAAATCATTAATAAAAATGTTGAAGAGTACTGGGCCCAGGACTGAGCCCTGCGGTACCCCACTCGTTGCCTCTCCCCAGTTTGAGAAGGTTCCATTGATAAGTACTCTTCGAGTCCGATTCTGTAGCCAACTGTGAATCCACCTAATAGTTGTTCCATCTAGCCCACTTTTAGCTAGTTTGTTAATCAGAATGTCATATGGTACTTTGTCAAAAGCTTTGCTGAAGTCAAGATATATGACGTCTACAGCATTCCCACAGTCTATAAGGGAGGTTACCCGATCAAAAAATGAGATCAAATTAGTCTGACAGGACTTGTTCTTGACAAATCCATGTTGGCTTCTAGTGATCCCCGCATTGATTTCAAGGTGTTTACAGATTGACTTCTTTATAATCTGCTCCAGAATTTTCCCAGGGATGGATGTCAGACTGACTGGTCTGTAGTTCCCAGGTCCCTCCTTTTTGCCCTTTTTAAAGTTAGGGACAACGTTAGCCCTCCTCCAGTTGTCCGGCACCTCACCCGTCTTCCACGATTTTGCAAAGATAAATATGCTTCCCGCCCAACCTGAAAGTTTGGGCGGGAAAGCAACGGTTGTGGGTTGGGAGGGGCTGGAAAGGAGCAAGAGCTCACGTGGCTCTGTGTGCGAGCCTCGTGTGCTTGGCGCGGGGCCGCGGCTATAAAAGCCGCACCGCCCAAGGCTCGGCCTCTTTTGGTTTTTTTGGCTCCCTCCCTCCCGCCCGTTCCTAGTTTGGGATTAGCCAGCTGCTCCTTTTGGAAGGAGGGTTAAGTAGGAATTTTTCCCCACAATGTGGTTTTCGCCTACTTCATACTAGGAGCGTTAGGGCGATCTGGGTTATAAGTAGGTTAATTTGTGAGCAGGAAGGTGCGGGAATCTAAATCTAGGACAGGGACGGTGAGCCCACTGGCACCCTTGGCGGTGAGCTGCATGGCCAGAGGACCTGCTCCTCGGGGTTGTGCGGCTCGCGAGTCAGGCTATGGTGTGCAGTTGGAGACCATACTGACTGCATCTACCCACTGTCCCTTATGGCAGTGGGCGGGGGGTGCAGTGGGATGGTCTCTCCACACTCTCAGAGTGTCGTACAGGCAGGGAGCCGGTGAAACGGCTTCTTGCCTGGAGAGTGGCTCGCCCTTTGGCAGGCAGTAGGCCTGAACAGATGTGAGATTCCCGCACTGTCACACTCAGATCCGGGGAGGGTTGGATTAACAGAATTATTCAATAAAGAGGCCCTAGTTATACCCAATGCTCTGGTGTCTGTGTCTTCTTTCATGCGTCCTCCCTTACCCACAATATACAAAGGTTCTGAGAGTTCTTCTGCTAGCTCCTTCATTACTCTAGGATGCAGTTCATCGGGCCCTGGAGATTTGAACTCATTCAAGGAAATTAGGTGTTCTTTGACCATTTGTTTATCAATCTCAAACTGCAATCCTGCCCCCTCAACTTCTGCTTCACTTTCTCCAGGGGGGTCATAGAACCACTTTTGGGAGAAGACTCAGGCGAAGTAGGAATTGAGCACTTTAGCCTTTTCTTTGTCATCTGTTATCAATTTGCCATCCTCATTAAGCAGCTGAACCACCATTTCTTTCCTCTGTCTTTTGCTACTCACGTATCTGAAGAAAGCCTTTTTATTTCTTTTAGCATCCCTCGCTAATCTCAGCTCATTCACAGCTTTAGCCTTCCTGACGCCATTTCAGCACTTCTGTGCCACCTGTCTGTACTCTTCTTTTGTAGCCTGGCCTTCCTTCCACTTCCCATATGTATCTTTTTTTTGTTTTCAGGTCATCTCTAAGCTTTTTGTGGAGCCACATTGGTTTCCTCTGTTGTCTTCTATCTTTTCTCCTTGTTGGAATTGTTTGTAACTGTGCCTTTAAAATTTCATTTTTTAAATACTCCCACCCATCCTGCACTCCTTTTCTCATTAGGCTCCCTTGCCACGGGACCTTACTTATCATAGTTCTGAGTTTATTAAAATCAGCTTTCCTAAAATCCAGAGTACGTGTATGGCTACACTCAACTTTTGTCTCCTTCATAATCAAGAATTCAAGTATGACGTGGTCACTTTCCCCCAGAGTTCCCGTAACTGTCACTTTATCCACTAAGTCATCCCTATTGGTCAATATCAAGTCAAGGATTGCCGATCCTCTAGTTCCTTCCTCCACTTTCTGTAGGAGAAGGTTATCACCCACACATATCAGGAATTTCTTGGAAGCGCTGCTTTTGGCAGTAATCGTCTCCCAACAGATATCAGGGTAATTGAATTCCCCCATCACTACTACATCACACTTCCTTGAAACACTGGCAATTTGTTTCTCAAAAGTTTCGTCCTCGTCTTCTCCTTGATTGGGTGGTCGGTAGTAGACTCCGATTATCATGTTCTTTTTATTCCTTGCCCCATTTATTTTAATCCAGGTGCTCTCGATGGAGCTCCCAGTGTGATCCGCCTGTATTTCTGTGCAGGGATAGGTATTTTTAACATATAGTGCAACTCCACCTCCCTTTCTTTTTCTTCTGTTCTTTTTGAACAAGTTATATCCTTCAATTGCTATATTCCAGTCATGGGAGTCATCCCACCAAGTTTCAGTTATACCTATCAAGTTGTATTTGCCTTCATGTAATAAGAGTTCATGTTCATTCTGTTTGTTTCCCATGTTCTGGGCATTAGTATATAGACATCAAAGACCATGTGTTTTATAGTCTGGCTTTGTTCCTACATTGTTGCGGACACTATTTTGGGGCACTATTGGAGCTGTTCTCTGTACTGTGGTGCATTGGCCTTCATCCATTGTTGCCTCGAAGTTTACGTCTCCCGCCCCCGTAAGATTCAGTTTAAAGCCCTCCTGATCAAGTTCTTCATGCTGTGGCCGAACACATTCTTTCCAGCCCTTGTGAGGTGCAACCCATTCCTTGCCAGCAGTCCATGTTCCAAATAGCGTAGCCCATGGTCCCAGAATTCAAAACTCTCATGTCGGCACCACCTTTGTAGCCAGTCATTCATCCGGAGTATTTTTCTTTCCCTTTCTAATCCTCTTCCAAGAACCAGGAGGTTGGATGAGAAAACCACCTGGGCCCCAAAGTTCCTCAGTTTCCTTCCCAGAGCTTCAAAGTCTGAAATGTTTTCTTCGTAGCTCTGCTTGGCGACATCATTTGTTCCCACATGGATGAGAAGAAAGGGGTATGTGTCCGTTGTAACCCTTTGGTAACCCTTCAGACACATCTCTAATCTGTGCTCCAGGGAGACAGCACCCCTGGCGAGTCCATGGGTTTTCATGACATACTTGGGTTTCAATCCCACGCAGCAGGGAGTCTCCCACAATGAGTACTCTTCTCTTCTTCTTGGTTGACCTACCTTATGCCTCTTGTTCATTGTTGCACGGTGTCTCCTGTACTTCTTCCTCTGCAAACTGTCCTTCAGTCTCATCCTTCAGTAGCTGAAAGCGGTTGCTTAACTCTAATGGTTCCACTTGTGCAGAATGCCTTCTAGTTCTTCTGCTCCTAACTGTCACTCTTTTCCAGGGAGTTTCCTCTTCATTCGTTTTCCTCCCCTCAGCATACTCCACTTCTGCTTCAGCTGGCTGTTGCTCTTCACTCTCATGTGCTTCTCGTTGCTGTTGCAGTTCCACCATTCAGTGTAAGACCTCCTTGTCTTCTCTTATTCCTTGGAGGGTGGACACTCGCCGCTCAAGTCCTCTCACTTTTTCTTCCAAAAGTGCCACCAGCTTGCACTTGTTGCAGGTGTACACCATGTTGAGCTCAGGCAGAAACACGAACATTGCACACCCTTTGCAGGTCACCACCTCTAAGGACTCCTTTCCATCCATATTGTCGATTTCTGCTTTGTTTTTTTCCTTTATGATTATAGTGGAATTGCCTTTGCTTTGTCCTGTCCTCTCTGAAAGTACACAACTATATGAGTATGTCTTAAGGGAAAATAAGATTTTTTGGTTGGGTTTTTTTGGGGTTTTTTTTTCTCTAGATGTTTTTCTTTGTTTCCCCCCCTCTTTTTTTTTCTTAGAGGCCTCTCCCCTGCCGAACTCCCCCTGTCAAACTCCTGTTTGCTCTTCCTGTTCGCTCGCTTTCTGGGAACTGGCTTACTTTTCTAGCTTCTACTTCAGCTGGGCCAGCTGCTCTTCCCTGCTTCTGCTCAGCTCCAAGTCAGGAAACAGAATGACGTCACTGGGAGGCCAACAACAATCAACAGCAATCAGGCCACTGATTGCTGAGAACAATCAGCAATCAGGCCACACCCCCTTCAGGCCCTGCAGCAACTCTCCACACCTACCCCTTTCCTTCTTCACCCAGCACTCAGGAACACATGGCAAGCACACGGCCTCTTCGAATTGGCAGCCTCCTGGATTTCCTTGAGGCTTCTCTTCTCCCCCTTACCTTGGTCTCCTCTTCCCCTACACTCCCCCTGTCAAACTCCTGTTTGCTCTTCCTGTTAGCTCTCTCTCTGTTCGCTCTCTCTCTGGGAACTGGCTTACTTTTCTAGCTTCTACTTCAGCTGGGCCAGCTGCTCTTCCCTGGTTCTGCTGGTGCCTAAATTATGGTCTTTTGGGGACCAGGTGAAACCCTTTTAATTTCCCCAAGGTTTTCAGTCATTCAGTTTTAAAAATTGTTTTGTACATTTTTCAGTCATTGCACTGCTACTGGCTCTCTCTCTCTCTCTCTCTCTCTGTGTGTGTGTGTGTGTGTGTGTTTCTTTTAAGGTTAGCTGTGTTACATGAGTGGTTGAAGGAGCGTCCGTCAATGCAAAGAAGATTGCATTGGATATTGTTCTCCTCACTCCACTCCTCTGAGCACTGATAAGTCCCAAGGGTTTAGTTGCTCTTGGAAAGAGGTCACTGGTTGTTATAGGTAATATGCTAATTTATTTTGCAATATGTACATTTATTTACAGAATGAGCATGGGTTAAAGCACAACTTTAAAACTCCCAACAAAGGGCCAAAGTCACTTGCTCCCACATATAGATATCAGACTGCATCCCAAAATGTTCTTAGTTTACAAAGCCCAAATTCAGTGCTCTCTGTGTCCCTCTTCAGTATTTATTGTATTTATTGCTGTATACTGCAGTATTTATTGCCTATTTTCACACAACAGGCAACTAGCCTACATCAGGGGTGGAACAAAGAGCATTTGCTTTCATCCTATTGAGAAAATTTAAGAAAATCTGGTAGTAAACTCACAACAATATCATGAATGTCATTCATCCTCCATAATTCAGTAGAATTTATGGATCATGGAATAGTGATATTATAGATTTAAGACCTCATCAAGGTGGAAAAATTAGTTACCCCACCCTCTCTCTCTCCATCATCACCTTTGTATTCCACCATCCACTACAAAATACAGTAGTGTTCTATGCTAAAAAGGATACAGGTATCAGTTATATGAATAAAGGTAGATAATATATCCTGATGTGTGAATAGATTGACATAACATTTATTACCATTCCCATTACTCTATGGGCATGTCTACACCAGGGGAGGAAAGGGGGAGGATCTCATGATATGCTGATCATGAGATCCTCCCCCTGTGTTCAGATGTGGCATGTGACATCCAGGGAGGAAGCAGGACATCACACCCACATTTTTTTTTTAAAAAAAAAGACAGGAGCTGGAGCGTATCTGCATTCCAGTGAAAAAGTAAGTGGTTGGTGTTTTTTTAAAAAAAGCCACAACCCTGCTTTCTCCACCCCCGATGGCCCTGGACTCCCTCAAGTCTGGCTCCTTCCCTCTGATGTCCCTTGCTACTCACGGGGAAGAGGGAAGAAGCCAGGATGGGTGGCCACACCACCCACGGTCCTCGGGATCATCCTGGGACTGCAGGAAAACCTCAAAAAAAGTGTATGGCAATATCCCAGGGAAATGGAGGGATCATCCCTCCCTTCCCCCAGGATCCCCTGTGTGTCATGTGGACACAAAGGGACAATCCCAGGATGATCCCTGGGATATCTCCTGGTGTGGACATGCCCTATGTATGCACAGGGCTGAGAATGGAAGCCAGATGAAGAGAAAATATAGAATGTACAATGTGAGAAATTTGTACTATTTTTATCCATGCTATTTACAAATTTGGCCTTCAAAATGCCATGGCATCAGATCTAATAGGATCTCACAATAATAATTATGGGATCTAAAAACAATCTTTTCCCCAAGTTCTTAAAAAGGAGCACTCCCTGCAAAGTTCGCAGTGGCTATCAGAATTCAGAGTTATGAAGAGTTTTCAAGACTTTCACCCCAATCCATCAGCACATTCTCTGCTCTCTAAACTATTTGCCTTGTTTATCAGTTAGTCAGTTCCTGCTTAATAAAGTCATGAAAAGCAATGCAGAAACTGTGCAAAGCAAATTATCTTTCTTGAAACTACTCTGTCAGTGGATTTGCCTACTTAACATGTTGTGACAGCCTGAAGTACTTGAAACTGTCTGGAGATATACACAAACCATTAAAAACTCCATGAAAAGCAGCATTTGAAATAATAGCAAGCATCAATATCTCCTGGAAAAATGCAGTGTACTAAAATATTAATAACAAAACAGCTGTTTAATAGCATCCTACAAAACATTTACAACATGTTGATGGTATTTATAAAAGAAAAGAAGTTTCATTATATTTGAGGGGGAAATGATGTCCTGTTGTTTTCTAGGACATATTCAAAGCACCGATCTAAAACAGAAGGTACAGAATTTAGCTACATTTAAATTTTACAAATGTAGGGATGAAGTTGACATTCCTGTGTGTAAGATTTGAAGCACTTCCTTTGACAGACTTCAGCTAAACAAATACTAACTAAAGCTGCTTATTCTGTCATTAATGTATTTGTCTGCCTTCAGCGGATTGCTTTTTAAGAATCACAGTAATCCAGTGGTAGTCATGAAGCACGTCTGAAGTGTACTATTCATAGACTCATTTTGAACAATTACTTGGAAGTAAATCCCATTGATTGAAGTTTGGCTAAATTCCTTATTTAGGTGATAATAAGGTATATTATAGCTCCAGTATTTACCAGAAGTTACCCATATACCATAATATTATGTTTATAAATTATTATGTGTCAAATTACAATGTAGTTGTCAATAAAGAGCATATGAACAGAACAAAAAAAGGACAACTGAGGTGATCAATGCAGAATTTCTCTCCCTGTGTAAATCAGGCAATTTTTTTTTTAAAAAAAACAACTGTATTGACTTCATTTCATTTCATAACAGATACTTAGTAACTGGCATTCTTTGAGGAAATTGCAAATTATAACAAAAACATTTTAAATCCTAGAATCAACACAAATACAGTTTTTATAAAAGAGCATTAGAATAATTAATCATACATAGCTAAAAAAATAATATCAAGCAACAAATAATACAGATTTAAAACAGCCATGTTTAAAACATAGTATAATGCGAGATTGAAAGTAACAGATTTTAAAAGCTGGTGCTAATAAAAAGGTCTTTGCCTAGCACCAAAATGGCATCTAAGAAGGGACCAGCCAGGTGAGCCTCTCTGGAGAGAGCATACCATACATTAGGGGCAACTGTTGAAAAGGCTGCTGTTCTTTTGGCCACCTGCCCTTGCAGATGCACTCAGAGAAGGGATTCTGATGACCTCAATGCATGGGTAGGTACATACGGCTGTGAACAGTGTTTCTAGGATCTGTCAAATAGGTTATCCTAGCCAATCAAGGATAATGTAATAAATGGGATGACACAGACAAATCAATGAGATCAGACTATGTGATTATATTACTGAAGTCAGGTAAAGTCAATTGAGAGTGAGAGGAAGTCATTATAATGTTATCGGGCAAACCTTTCTTACAGAGCAGCTCAAAAAGAAAGGGAAATGGCTTTTGACAGTCAGATGTGTCGGCAAATAACTGTGAGTAGTTTGGGCTCAGTCCTTCTGCTGGACAATATAAACCTTCCTACCCTTATTGAACATGCTATTCTAATCACCATGAATTGTTTGGTCATAACAGTAGCACTGTTATTATAAAAGAAGAGAACTGGGATTCCAAGAAGCCTGTTTCAACAACTGTCCAAGAAAGTAAAAGCATTTCCAGAATGGTGCCACCTTAAACATAGGATGCCTCCCTGCAACTAATGAGCTGCTATTACATGTCAGCAGTTGTTTTACTTTACACTCACCAGTGAATTATTTTTAAATGTGGTTCTTCAAATGTTGACCTTAAAAGATAATCAGGAATTGGTGTTTTGAAATAAAATGTCAATGCAGCTACTATAATCAAATAGGTGTGGATGCTATTCTACTAAAAACTGACTAATTCCTGATGTACTTCGTAGCCTTCCTCTCATTTTTAGAATAATGAATTGCGCATCTGTGGCTCATTCAGGCATAACATCATCAGATAGCTTCTTTCTTGAGAGGATATCAGTTTGACACCAAAAGTGAAAGACGTCTCTGAGCTAACTGATATTTTTAAATATGATTTCCCACAATTTTTGCAGATAAAACATTAGTCTGTTTGAGTTTTGTTTTTGTTTGTTTTTGTTACACTTGTACTGTTTTCTTAATGAGAAATTGATGAATGACGACATCTGGCAAGGAGCAAAAACATATGGTCTAAATAGCTGTTTCTACAGAGGTTAAAATTGGCTTTGCAGTTTTCTCTGGTTGCCACTGTGATTGACAGGATCATAAAATAAATCGCTCATTTCTCTCCCCCTCTGAGCTGGTCCTCTGTATCATCAAAGACACTAGGGGGTAAATTTGCAATGCGGTGCATAAGGAATTAGACACGCAAGGTCTATTAGCATAAATGGGATTTGTGCACCTAATTCCCCACACACCATGCAGAAAATCTACCCGTAGGATAAAATATTAATGTTTTCTTCACTCTGTTTTTCATTTCAGATGTAATTGTGTTTTTTTTTAACATGAGAGGAATGCTTGCTAAGTTACCTAAAATATTGTGTAAGAGAATTTGGGCTTGATGCTTAAAAGAAGAGAGGATCAGCATATCCATGATTTGCAAAACAAGAAACAGAGAACAAAGAAGACATAACATGGTCAAAAGGAGAGTGACCTTACAGTTCCAGCTGCTATGACAAACCCACCCTAGGGATGTATGAGAATTTTGCTTCAATTCATTAAGCATTAGAATTTGCCCTGTTCGCAACCCCAAATGTGAACGCAAATGGGAGCACATTCTGTGGCCAAAAGCTTGCATATTCTCCAGCTTGCAATTGCACTTAACCAATGCATTTGCAAAAAGCAAATTTTATTATTTATTTATTAATTAATTATATTTCTATACCGCCCAATAGCCGGAGCTCTCTGGGCAGTTCACAAAATTAAAAACATTCAAAGTATAAAACAACAGTATAAAACCATATTATAAAATACAATATAAAAGCTCAACCAGATAAAACAGCAGCAATGCAAAATTAGAAATTTAAAACACCAAGTTAAAATTTATTTATAGACTGTTAAAATGCTGGGAGAATAAAAAGGTCTTCACCTGGCGTCTAAAAGCATATAACGTAGGTACCAAGCGAACCTCCTTTGGGAACTCATTCCACAGCCGGGGTGCCACAGCAGGGAAAGCCCTCCTCCTGGTAGCCACCTGCCTCACTTCCAAACAAACATACAAACCATCCTTCCTTCCAGAAATGAGCATTTCTACTAAAACTCTCTTGCATAAGTAGTGGGCCCCACTTACACAACAGAATTGGTGGGATCCACTGCTTGGGGAAGGGAATTGGCAGGGCAAAAGGGAATTGGCCCCATTGGATTCTGTCTATCCGCTCTATATAGAGGGGTGCCTTCTAATGCGCCTTCTTGATTCTTATACTGTCTTTGCTGGCCCGCTTTGAAGGTCACCTGCTCAGATTGAATTCCCACCTCCCACTGCCCCTACATACATTTGTGATGCTGATGCAGTTATATAGGAGTGGAACAGTCCATATTGGCAAGATGCTGGAAGCATAGCATTGGTAGCCCGGCAGCCCTTCTAGCCCATTAATACAAAATCTTGCACCATGGAACAGCTAGGCAACCTAAGGCAGTTGAACACCACCTTTATGAGCAAGTGAATTTCCCAGCATTGGTACATCCATCCTGTTTGGATTGAGCTTCAGTTGATTGAGCTTCATCCAGTACTGATCCCAGACTGCTTCAACTGAATCAGATGTAAGGTAGAAATACAGTGGGGAGAGTTGTCCTCAGCACACTATTTGTGCCAAATCCCTGGTTTGGGGAGGGTGCAAAAGTTTTAGGCAAGTATGTTTAAACCCAGTATGTATATTTGTGTAATTAAAAATATAGTTCCATACTGCTGTGAGAGTCAAATGTTTGTACTGCACCTCAACAGCAACAATATCTTTCTGCCCATTCAAGTGGAGAAAAATGCCCTGCTCTGTACATCTATTTCATTTGTTTGTCACCCCCTGATATGATATTTTAATGGCACATTGTTGCACAATCATTAAAGCATTATATAGGATATGGTGCATATTAGTAACCAAAGTTATGGAATATGGGAGGGAGCAAAACCTATAAATGAATTGACAGAAGATACCAAGATAATAAGTGTTATTGGAGAACTGACTATCGACTATTACCATGCTAAAGATGTGGCTGTCTGAAAACAGGGCCCGCCCAAAGTTAGCATTGGGGGCAGGCAGAGACCATGCTTTTGGAAATGGCATTAGGGGAGCTTATGAAGCCCTTCAGATTCAAGGGAAATCATGTTTGCTTCCTGTTGCTTGCTTCCTGCTTCTCTTCCGCATTTGAAACAAGCTGAATTAGATGGAAGGAGAGCAGTGACCATGTAGTCTGTAATTTAAAACTTCCCAGTTCATATAGATGAATGGTACAGTGCCCTCCAGTGGGTGTTTTGTAGAGCAACTTTGACTTCACATGGCAGGAAATCCCAAGACATTTCAGAAGAATTGGGTTTTCCGGTTTATATTTTAGCAGAATAACTGGGAAAAGGAGCGGGAGACATGTAGGAGGTTCACGATGTTGTCAAAATGACCTACACATTTCTGTAAGTGGCCAGTCACAAATGCACTATAAATTGCTTATTCAAAGAAGCCCTATGTTTACATGGTTTCTCTAGTGTAAATTGCCCAGAGAGCTTTGGCTCTGGGGCAGTATATAAATGCAATAAATAAATAAATAAATAAATGGTGCATAGAACAAGCAAGAGCAAAATGCAAAGGAAACCCATAATTTGAAAATGATGATGGTGATGATGATGATGATGATGATAATGATGATGATGATGATTCTAGAGGTCCTTTGGGATGCTAAGAGTCCCCCATGATCCCTTGAATTAACATGTAAGTTAATATGCTTATTAACTTACATGTTGGACAACCATCTGTCAGGGATGCTTTAGGGTGGATTCCTGCATTGAGCAGGGGGTTGGACTCGAGGGCCTTATAGGCCCCTTCCAACTCTACTATTCTATGATTCTATGACTTGCCCAACCTCAGGGCCAACTCACACAACAATCTCTTCAAGTGATGCTTTCTTTTCCTTTTTTTGATTTGTATTAGCAGCTTTCTGCAGTGAGGTACAAAAATATAGTATTTCTGTATTTCCCATGCAGTTGAAGCACAATCTTAAAGAAAAAGAAATATTAGATCTCTCTTTCAAAACAGGTTGCTCTTGTGCATGCAGTTCAAATAATCATTGGCTGTTTTAGCAATGATTTCACCTTGCAGACTCAGATTTAATTTGCTTTCTACTATCACTCTTGGAGTCTGAAGTTTTTCTTTGCATTATCACTTTCCTGATTCTTACTTTCCTGTAATTTCCTGCAGCAGCATTAGCCTGCATTTCCCCAAATGTATGGCATGTTGTTATTCACTGCTTATATTTCCAAACCCTCTCTCTCTCTTTGTAGAATTTTCACTTCTTAAAATGGATTTTGCCACTCTCTCCATGCTATTATTGCTTGTGTGTTATTCAGTCTGTTAGGGACATAAGAAATAGGAGGAAGCAGCCTATTCTGGGTTAGTCATTGGTCCATCTAGCTCAGGAGTGTCTAGACTGACATGCAGTGGTTTTCCAGGGTTTCACACAGCAGTTTGAAGAACATAGGAGCCCTGCTGGATCAGACCAAGGGTCCATCTAGTCCAGCAGTCTGTTCACATAGTGGCCAGGGACCCACAAGCAGGATATGGTGCAAAAGCATCCTCCCACCCATGTTCCCCAGCAACTGTGTATATAGGCTTTCCCCAGCACTATCTGGAGATACTGGGGATTTTATGCACACCACCGTGGAAACTCTTGTAGGTGAAAGAGTAGTTTAGAAATTTAAAAAATCAATAAGTTAAAATTGAACCCAGGACTTTTTGCATATAAAGCACATGCTTGATTATTGATGCCCCTTTGCTCATATCAAAGAACAATGAATTTTGTGATTGTATAAAGTTCATGGCTTGACACATAGCAATTTATAGATACCATTTTTCATTGTAGCATAATTATAGGCAGCATTCATGGCTTTTATGTATACCAAAATTATTTTTTTCTGCTTTGTGTTTCTTAGATTCAGTACGAAATATGTTCATAAATCCCAAATATCATTTGCTTCATTCACTACCATAACTAATTTTATAATGCTATGTGTAGAGCTGACTAATGCCTGAACAAAAGCATGGATGAAATTTGTTTTATTCCAATGAACAAAACAAAAATGCTGAATTGGGGCAGCCTTCTTGAAAACAAACGAAATAATCCAAAATACTAATTTCCAGTAGATCAGTTCAACAGAACAATAGAGATGGAAGGGATCGCAAAGGTCATTTAGTATAATCATCGGTCAATGCATGAAATCTACAGCTATAAAGTGTCTACCATCTTCTGGGCCAGTTTTTTCCACTGTTGAAATAACACACACCGTCAGTAAGTTCTTCCTAATGTTTAGTCAAAATCCTCTTTCTTTTAATTTTAAGCTTTTGGTTTGGATCTTACCATGTAGTGCAACAAAAAACCTAATTCCTTCATCATTTAAGTGAAAGCCTTTTAGATATTTGAAGATGACTATCACATTGCCTCTTAATCATCTCTTCTCCAGGGTAAACATACCCAACTCCTTCAATCTTTCCTCATAGGTCCTAGTTTTTAGACCTCTCACCAGTTTTGACACTCTCCTCTGGACACATTCTGGTTTCTCAATATCCTTTCTAAACTGCAGTACCCTGAACTGGAGACAATACTTCATGTGAGGTCTAACCAAAGCAGAATAGAGTGGCACCATTATTTTTAATAATATAGACACTGTACTTCTGTTGATGAAGCCTAGAATTACATCAGCCTTTTTAGTTGCCACATCGTACTGTTGACTAATGTTTAGCCTTGTGCTCTTCTAAAACCCCTAGATCTTTTTCACATGCTGTCAGTCTTGGTGTTATTCATCCTAAATACTTGTGCATCTCATTTTCCTACTGCTTCATCCATGTCATTTATAAATAAATGGACTTACTAGAACAGCACCTTGTTGTACTCCACTTATCACTTCTTCCCTTTTGAGGAGTTATGAGTGTCTTTGGATACAGTCCATCAAACAGCTACAAATCTATCACTAAGCATCACCTAGTCCATATTTTACCACCTTGCGAACAAGAATATTATGAGGGATGATATGGTTACATATTATGATAGAAGCTTTGCTGTTTATTTTATCAACCAAATATTCAACAACCAGGATATTTCAATCTCATTCAGGCACTCTGACTGGGTTTGCATGACACTACAACCTAGGCATGGTGGGCTGTCATGTTGCCAGAACCTCATGGCTTAATTTTCATGATCAAGTCACCCTGAGAACTCACGGCTTGTTGTAGGGTTGTTCATACCCATAGTTGGTTGTTGTGTCGTCCAAACCCAGGAGAGCAATTTTATTGTGGGTTGTCAGGATCAGCTATAGACTTGCTTAGTAAGAGCAGCAAAAACAAAACAAACAAACAATCTTGCCAGTGCCACCTCCTGCCTCTCTCACCACTGACTGTCCTTCCACTGATGCTGAAGTGGCACTTTGGAAGGACCGACACTCATTTGTCAGTCTCCCCTCCCCCAATGCCTTAAAATTGTGCAGATGGGGTCATATTTTTTTGCAAGTGTACAAAAGCACACATATAGCTGTCTGATATATGTAGTCTTGCCTGGTCAATTTCTTTGTATGTTTCAACTGTCAAAGGGAGCAGTGAAGTGGAGTAGGTAACATACAAAGAAATTGACAAGTCATTGCAAATGGCCAGGGAAGAGATAACAGTAAGAAGAACAACCCAGAAGTGCAATTCAGAAGCACCAACAATGGGAGGTGGGAAGGAGAATGGAGTGAGTGCAGCAAAAGGTGGTGGTGGGGAATGCAGTATCTCCCCCTTGGCAATGTGATCTCTGCAACTGTGTGCAAATTAGCCTATATGAAGCCTTGTATTGTCAATTTCTTTGTATGTTACCTTCTGCATTTCAGTGTTCCTGTGGACAACTGCAATGTTCAAAAACATTGAAACAGCAAGACTACATACTGGATAGGTGAAAGTGCATGCTTGAGCAGTTGTGAAAGAACAGGAATTATATATATATATATATATATATATATATATATATATATATATATTACACATACACACACACACATACACACACACACACATATATTTGTGAGCCAGGATTAGAGCTTTGTATGTATTAGATGAAAGCTGATAATAGTCTTAATTTGTCTGAGTTTTGCCCTTGATGGATCTATGGATCGTAATAAAGTGATAATGATGAATACATTTGTGAACACTGAAGCCACAGAAAAAATGTGGAGAACAAAAATGTGGCATAGCTATTGGAAATATACTTGCCACTTCTGCATTTTGTGGGAGCTTGCATGGATAACTTACATGTAATCCAATGGACCCAAAAGTGAAAGGAATTAATAAATGGAGCTGTAATCATGCAGCATTAATTGTTTTGCAACAATTACACTGT
The DNA here is from genome assembly GCF_023053635.1 of Elgaria multicarinata webbii. NCBI lineage: Eukaryota > Metazoa > Chordata > Lepidosauria > Squamata > Anguidae > Elgaria > Elgaria multicarinata. The sequence continues at coordinate 68,418,467 of NC_086173.1, read as the reverse complement.
TGATTGGATGTTTGAACTAAACTTCTCGCACACTGGATTAAGTGTAGGGTAGCATATTCTTAAGTGTAGGATTCTATAGCTTTAGATATTTGTGTAAGTTTATGGTTTATTTTTCTTTCAGGTTCAAAGGATCTGCTTACATTTCAAAAGGCAAGAAAATTAACAGTTCTTTAAATCACAGAACTAACCATTAAGTAATTGACTGTTAGTCCTATTAACTAAAAGTAAGTGGGTGTTGGTAACTAAAAATAAGTAGTTGTGACCAGTAAAACCACTGGGGGCTAATCTACATCTGCAGCCCTTTCACAATGGAAGAGGCAGGCTCCTGAAGTTTCTCTGCTTCCATGATTGTCCCTCATGGGGCACACGCAACTGATCTGTATTGCAATTAGAGGAATGCCATTGCGGAAGAATGTGTGTCTTGTCACAGTGGTTCCACATGTATATTGGTAGAAATTGGTGGGGCTAGGCAGATGGCTACGGGGCACATGATTTTAAAAAAATTTAGTCATGAGGAATGCGCAGAAGCGCAGACATGCAGCAACACATGTGGGGGGACAGGAGATCTCTCAAATATGTGCTCCTGCACAGAGATATGTTTGTATTTTAAAAAATACTTGGTGGTAAAACACGCCGATACCCATGCACATGCCTCTCACAGCTAATTGGCTGTTCGCTGAGCCTGGAACTCATGGCGAACAGCAGTGAACTCACAAAGGGGGGCACACCACAAACGTTCTTCGCAATGGAAGCGAGAGAGCTGGAAAACCACTACAAAAGCAATCAGGGATATTCTGGTAAAAGTGAGAGGTGGAGTGGAAATCACCATGGGAGAAGGTGAACATCATGTGTCCTGTTAGTGACGACTACGATACAAACCTGCAATAGACAGCTGGTGTAGACTCTTCCTGAGATTGCAATCCTGTATACAATCCTGTGAGCAAGTCTTGCTGGACAGAATAGGATTTATTTTTGAATAGCAATGGACAAAACTGCCAACTTTGGTTCCTCTCAGTTTCTCAACTTTCCCAGTCTTAAATTCAGTTTGTACTCTATTTTGAGATTTCTTTTCAAGTTCACACGAAAATCCATATGCTTTTTTATGCATCCTTATGTAAATTTGCACAATATATACATTTTTACAAGCAATTTCCCTAATATAATGCAATTTTTTAAATACATGTTTCCCTAATATACACATTCTTGGTTCCATTTCTTTGATTGGAGAACTCCACTGCAAAATTCAAGGAGATGGGAAATTCAAAGGATAAATGAGGCCTTAGCTAGACCTAAGATTTATCCTGGGATCATCCTGGGGTCATCCCTGTCTGCTCCCGGGATCCCCTGTGTGTCATTTACATGAACAGAGATGACCCTGGGACAATCCCGGGATAAACCTTAGGTCTAGCTAAGGCCTATGTTTTCATTTGTGTATTGGCTTGAAAGTACAAAATTATGTACATTTACCTTAAAATGCAGAACAAATACATATCTCCACCATCCTTACATCTGAGTAAACTTGCTTAGGATTGTGCTGCATATCTTAACTTGAGCAGTGATAGAGAGCAATATAGGAAAAGCTCTTTGGACATACTTGCTTCCTGTTCTACTGCTGAGACCTCTTCCTACGCAAAGCTTATCTATTCACAGCTTGAAGTGTGAGTGGGTGGAACAATATTTTGATCAAGGGATCAATGCCACAAGCTGCAAGAAATCTGACCCGACCCACTTAGTAGATCATTATCTTTCATTTCATAGCTATGCAGTACTGCTCAATAAAATGTTAAGCCATGAACTGAATTATTAGATAAGCATTAGGAATAGATATAAAAATAACACCAATTATCAAAATTCAGGGAGTGGTTGTGGGGGAGGGTTTTCCACTAGGTCATTTGTGTCACCAGGAATTATTATTAATATATCCAAGAGAAAGAAAAGTAAAGATTAGAAGATAATCTTAGATTTCTTTTACAGTAGAATCTGTATCATCATTAAGCAAAACATTAAGAAAACATGTGGAAAAGTGGCAGCAGTAAGTATAAGTATACATAAAGTTGGAGGAATGGCACACTCTATTCATATATATGAAGCTCCTTTCTGACATCTGACAATTGTAGTTGGATCAGGAAGGTACAGCCATTGGTAAACTGAAGTCTGTACTGACTAAGTTATCTTATTATTCATGTGCCCTTGAACCTTTCGGGGAGATCAAAAGCAGTTTCCAATTAATGGAAAGGCAGTCTTTTTTGCCCTGGCTAAAATTTTGAGTCAGTAAATCCAGATAGCATCAGGCAGGCCTAAGAAAACTCTATGCTAACAAAAGTACACTATGTCCAAACTTTTGGAAACACGTTTTGTGTCTGTAGATCAGGGATGAGGAAGCCTTTTCAGTTCAAAAACCAAATTCCAAAGTGTGGAGTGGAGTGAGGATGCACACTCCAGCCCCGCCCCTGCCCCTCACAACCTTTCGTCTGTTGATGAGGAAGGTCTGCAGAGGAAATGTAACCAGGTTCAAGTAGGTTTCTGATCACACAGAACTTTATAACTGTGTTCATATGTCACACTGGCCTTCCTCCCTTCCTTCCAAACATTACAGTATTTCACTCTGGATTCATTTTCAATCTTTCTAGGCAATATTTCTCTCTACCTTCCCCTGTTCTGTTTTGTGTCTCCTTACATGGCTGAAATTCCTTAGAAGACAGACATGTATGGTGCTCATACATGTTCATGCAGCAGCAGAAAACATCTCGGTTCCCCATGACTCCTAATATCCTAAAGTTTGGCTCTACCAGACTTTAGGATATTAGGGAAATGTAAGGTTTGTACAGAAATAGGACATATCAATTGGGCTTCCCAAAACATAAGCCTGGATAGAGAAAACAGATATGTCACTTTGCAGGACCCTACCTAGCACGTAAGATAGAGAAATGATTTGAAGGACAGATATTTATTGCATACAGTGATATGACTGCAGGCAAAAGAACAGACCCTGTTTGCTTTTGTCAGCTGTGACCTGACACCATCAATTCAGGTACAGTTCTGCATAAATAAAGCCTGTGGCTCCCTATAAATTACACTTCATTCTTCTTTTTTAAAAGCAGCATAGCTTGTTTTGCAAAGTACCTTTGAGGTGCTTTGTAAAAGCTAGTCCAGCTGGATGGGGGGTGGAGGATTTCTGTCACATAATCTCCTTTGCATGGCTCTTGAAAACTGTAGGATAGATGAGGAACTGTGGCGATTTACCCGCTAATTAGCTGTTCTTATTAAGCAGAGTAAGATAATTGATTTTAGGATGCACTACCCCTTATTAAGACCTAATTAAGCTGTATATCAAATGCTAATTAAGTAGCTTTATTCCATCTCACTGATGGGTTTTGATGCTTGGCAAATAGACTTGGGTAGAAGATGAACACCTACAATAGATTTCCTGAACAAAACAGATACATAATAGACACAGTGAATTTTGGATTATCAGAACCTAACCTGCTTAGTGTGCCATGTGTTCAGGCTGATAATTTGAAGCACAGTCCTACCACTCTCCTCCACTTTTACACACATTTAAATAGGATTTCTTATGGGATGGGCATTGGATTTGTGAGAATTTTTTTCAAGCTTATCCTGGAAGTTGCTGTAGCTCATTCATTAATGAGACAAGCCATTCTGAGAATATATTATTGAAAAATACTGAGTAACGTTCTATCCTGTTTCTTCCTCTCATCAGCCATTTATATTAAATTGAATAGTATGTGCCACTTTAGATTAATTTAATAATATTAATAAAAACAGGAGGGGAAAGGTGAAAGGCCTGTTACCATCTGACTCTTGGCAAAGCCACAAGCTGAGATAAACACACCAGATAGGAAAACAGATGTTGCTCTCAAGAAAACAAATGATGAGAGTCGAGATTATTAATAGAATTTTTGTTTTTGACATGTCATTCCTGCATTAAATGAACTTGCTCAACACAAAATGAAATCTTTAGGAACTTTGTCATTTGCTTGATAAAAAGATGCTCATTTTTTTGCATCTGATGTAAATCAATTCATAGCTTTAATCCCATCAGCCTAACCTACTTTACCAATAGTGTATCTTGAGAACAATATTACATTGACAGCACTAAGTCATCATTCTGTTAATCTATGAGGTTGTGACCCAACAGATTATGGTGGGCTGTCTCTCAAACTCCCCAATGCTCCATAATGCAATGCCTTTAGGATAAATCACAAGATAGCCACAGAAAGTAATGATTTCTTTATGCCTCTGGGAGGTATTTGATTGTCTCTAATAGTTATTTTCACTGGCAGTATGATATTTTGCAAACAATAACATCAACCATATGTCACTTCAGCACTCATTAATGACCAAGGTATAACTCTCTAGATCCAATAATCTATATTTTTGAACGTCTAAATTAAATGTCACTTGATACTAAGTGTAAGAAATTCATTTGACAGTGAACTTCAGCAGGAACAAATATATATTTTAAATTATCTGAAGGATATGTATCAAATGCAATCTTTTCTGCATTAATAACATCATGAGAGATGGAAGAAACACACTCATCAATATGACCTGCGCAAGGAAGGAAACAAAATCTTGGTAAAAGAGTGAATCAATTATTCTGTAAGCAATTTCTATGGGCTGCAGGGTATATCAGTAGAGTTACTGCTATATTCCAGGTTTTATATTCCTATATTCCAGCTGGCCATTTGATTGAACCAAGGCAGGTGCGTGAAAAGGTGGTCATGGCAAAAATTAAGCTCCTGAGAGAGATGATTGTGGATCTCCCAGCTCAAGTGGCACAGCCCACCAGTTCCAGATGGATGAGCAAAAATGAGCAAAAAAGATGGATGCAGCAAAAGCTGGCTGGGCAAGAGGAGGTGGCCCAAGCCAAGCAGCAGAGGGCAGAGGTGCATGAAAAGGAGCTATTAAAAGAAAATGAACACCTAAGAGAGAAGTTTGTGGATCTCTGGGCTCAAGTGGCACAGATGGAGGAAACCCACCACTTCCAGATGGATGAGCTGCAGCAAAAGCTGGCTGGGCAGGAGGAGCAGCAGAGGGCAAGAGATACCAGCATCCTCTGAACAGTATAAGAATCTGACCCTCCAGGAGGAGCTCCAGGAAAAGAACAAATGTCTCCTTATGTGCCTCCAAGACATGGAAACCGAGAATGCAAGATTGCAGTGGAAAATTGACCAGCTCTCCAAAGACAACTGGAAACTGTTTCGCAAGGTGGATGAGCTGCAGCAAACGCTGGCTGAACTGGAGGAGGTGTCCCAAGCCCAGCAGCAGGGGACAGAGGTGGATGAGTGGGAGGAAATGCTGGTTGAACTGGAGGAGGCAGATGAAGCCCAGCAGCAGAGGGCAGAGGAGGGGGTGATCCGTTGCCTGACTTTGATGGAGCCCGGGGCTGGAGGAGGCCCGGCGGATGAACCAGCAACTTCCGAAGAGGACAGAAAGAGCAGGGGAATCTGAGAAGGAGCTGTCCCAAGATGTGTGGGACGTAGAGTTCCCAGCTCCTTGAGGAGGATCACCAGGAGGATTGAAGAGGAGAACCAGCGATCAAAGGGGAAAGATGAAACAAAGACACAAAAGAAGTGGACAGTCGAGGAGTCCAAATGGATCACCAAAAGAAGGAAAGAACTGGGGGAAAGCAGTTGGAAAGCTATCACAAAGGCATATCCATTTGTAAATAGGACTCCCCAAATGATCAGGGACCGATGGAGGACAATGGGGAAAAAAGCAAAATATAGTGGCGGTGTTGCATAAACCAATTGGTTATGTGTTATTGGTTGCATGTTTTCACAATAAGTGTTTTCTTCTGTTTATACTTCTATTTTATCTTCTACACCGCTCTGAAATTTTTCAATGGGGAGCGGTATATAAATATTGTAAATAAATAAAATAAAAATTTATCACATCATTATACTATTTTCATTTATTCCTCCTGATTAAAGTGATGAGTCTTTTGGAAGCTGCATCAGAACATGTGCCTTTTAAAAAAATGTTAAAACTGTAAAAGATAGATGGATGCCAATCAGTGGGCCAGCACACCTGGAGTATTAGTGACCCCTGCTATTAAAGCCACAAAAGTTATAATGGGGGTAGGAAGCACTGTGAAAAACCTCAGTTTGGATCTGAAGACATGGACACTGTGGCTGGACACATTTTGGAAAGAACTGGCAATGTAAAAGGCTTTATTAACCATTACCCCTCCTTTTCCCCAATATGAATCCGAGGCCGGATCTACACTATTGCTTTAAAGCGCTTTATAACAGTTTTATATGAGTTATGGCTTTAGAAGCTGATTAGTTATGGCACAGACTGGGATTCTGGCACATAACCTTTTGTGTTAAGTCTCTGTCTGGGCCTTCCAGAGACTAGCAGAGATTGCAGCGGTTCTCAGCCAAGTCAGCAAAGACGTGAATTAAGACAGAGATTTTTGTAGGTTAAAACAAACCTTTTACTGGCAAATAAATATATAATTTAGTTATGGCAGTACAGATACAAATACTTACAAACGGTCAGTCAATACAGCTCACATCAAGTTGGGTAAGGGACATGGAAGTTATAGAGAACATGAAAATACATTTACTTTTATAGACAACCTGTACAATGATGCAACTCCTTGCAACCCTTAATTGAAGACAATCAGTTAGACAATTATTCAATTATGACAGTCAATGTCCAGGTGTAGAGTTGACCTTTAAGTTTCTGCTGAGTCTTCTGTTCTTCCAGATCCTCAGCAATTAACAAATCAATGGAAAACATAACCAGGATCCATTCCAGGATCCAACACCCCTTCTTATGTTTACACATTGATTTACAATAACACATTGTACAGTTATTTATATTTTTTCCTCCCTGAAACCTAACGTTTCACAAATTTCCCTGTGTTTGGTGGGACCTAGTGGTTTTGTGAAAATGTCTGCTAGATTCTCTTTAGACTCACAATAAACTAGCTTCAAAACTCCATTGGCTATGTGTTCCTTCACATTTTGATACTTTATTGCAATATGTTTGGACATAGACTTAAAAATCTCTGTGTTGGCCAAACCTATGCATGCTTGTGAATCACAGTAAACTGTCATTGGCTTCTCAATATGGACTTGGGAATCTTTTATTAGTTGCATTAGCCAAGTGACTTCTCCACACAACTCAGATAGAGCACCATACTCAGCCTCGCAGGATGATATTGAGACAAACACTTGCTTCCTGGACTTCCAGCATATTGGTGCTTTTCCAAATGTTAATACATATCCAGACGTGGATTTGCAGTCCTCGACACAGCCACCCCAGTCTGAATCCACATAGCATAACAGCTTCTTATCTGCATCAGCAGATAACTTCAGGCTATGATTTAAGGTTTCTTTCAAGTACCTTAAAATTCTTTTCACTGCTTGCTAAGCAGGCACAGTTGGATTAGCAACAAACCTGCTTAAAATGTTGACAGAAGCAGACAAATCTGGCCTTGACCAGTTCACTAGGTACATTAGCATTCCCACCACCGAATGATACAAGCCTGGATCTCTAAAGTCCTCTCCTTGTAAGTTCTTTAGGGCATCCAACTCCATGGGGCTTTTTGCTGGTTTGCATTGAGACATTCCACACCGTTCCAGCAGACTCAGAATTTTTTGATTTTGACTCAGCAAAAAAACTTCCATCTTCTGCCTGGTTGATTTATACTCCTAAATAATTCTTTACAACACCTAGGGATTTCAAATTATACCTGCTACTCAGTTGCTCAGCTACTTTGTTGATTTCAGCGTCACTGGAACAAGATATTATCAAATCATCAACATAAATCAAAATAGCCTTGTAGGCTTTACCTTTTCCCTTTGTATAAAGACAAGGGTCAGCTAGGCTCCTTACAAATCCCATTTCACTCACCAGAGTATTGTTTAGTAAAGAATTCCAACACCTAGCACTTTGCTTTAACCCATAAATCGCCTTCTTTAGAAACCACACGGTGCTGTCATCTGTTTCTAAACCTTCAGGCTTCCTTAAATATATTTTCTTAACAATAGGCGCGTTGAGATAAGTGGTCTGAAAATCGTATTGCCTCACTTTAAGGTTTTCTTTGGCTGCAATTGTCAAAAACAAATGCAAAGTCTCTGATTTTGTTGTTGGAGTGAAAGTTTGGTCATAATCGACCTCTTTAACCTGGTTGAACCCTCGGCCGACCAGTCGAGCCTTGAATCCCTGCTCCCCCGTCTCTAACTGCTTGCGTTTAAACACCCATCTGCAGGTTAGAGATTTTTGCCCTGCTGGCAAAACTATCTCCTCAAAAACTCCGTTTTCTTTGAGACTATCTAGCTCCCTTTGCATGGCACGTTCCCACTGTTCTCTCTCTAAAGAATTCAGTTTCTTCACATCTGAGTAGGAATTAGGCTCATAATTAACATAACAAGCATCAAAGCCATACCTTTTAGGAGGCAAACCTTTATTTACTCTTTGAGAATGTCTAAGAACTTCTTCCTGCTTCTCCTGCTCTGCTAACTCTTGAGCCTCTATGCTCGGACTGGTCACTAGCAACTCAGGCTCTTGCCTGCTATCTAGTTCCACCAGGACTTCCGGGTTGTCGTGCACCTCGCTCCAGCTTTGTTCACTGAATCTAGCTGATCTGGAGACCACTATCCTACCCCCTTCACACAGGAACCACCAGCTATTGTACTCATACCCTACAAAGCGTAACCTGATCCCCTTTGGTGAACCTTGCCGTCTCTGTGAAAGTGAAACATTTACAATTGCAAAACTCCCCCAAGTTCTTAAGTGCTTGAGGTTTGGTCTTTTGCTGTAAAGCAAAGAAAAAGGAATATTATTAATGGATTTAGACCAAGTCCTGTTGCAAAGGTAATTAGCTGCCACGAACGCTTCTCCCCACAATTGTGGCTCCGCCTTTACATCTTTCATCAGGCATTCCATCTTCTCCTTTAAAATTCCGATCCTCCTCTCCACATTTCCGTTCTGCCACGGACTCTTTGGATCACAATATTTATGATTTATGCCAGTCCTTTTACAAAACTGCTTGAAATCCAACGATTGAAATTCTCCTCCACGATCCGTCAAAAATTCCCAGACTTGCTTCTGCAGATTTCTCTCTATAAACTTAACCCATTCTTTCACCGTGTTTAAACATTCTGATTTGTGCTTTAACAAATACACCCACGAGAAACGGGTCTTATCATCTAAAATGATTAATGCATATCTGGCTTTTCCATAGCTCTCAGGAAAAGGGCCAGCCAAGTCCATATGAATCAATTCCAAAACATTTTTATGCCACCAGTCTCTGACACGTGGAATATTCATAACCTTAGACTTAGCAATTTTGCATATCAAGCAATCAAGATATTTCTTGCACCCCTGAACTTTTACTCCCTCTGAAAAACTCAGAGTTTTGTTCAGAACCTTAAAACTTGAATTTCCAAGTCTTCTATGAAATAAATAGATACAGTTTTTATGATTAGGCTGATTTTCATTAGTTTCCATACAACCTGCTTGTATCTCTGAAACTCCTTCCTCATTAGGATTGCCATCTATGAAATACAATCCATTTTTCAGCTTTCCCATTCCTCTTAGGAGTCCATGCTTACAAATAAAGCATTTGTCTTTTTCAAAAGACACACAGAAATCCTTTTCTGTCACATTGGAAACTCCTAGAAGGGAAAAATTCAAACTGGGAACAAACAATTTATTCTCAAAGTACTCTTTCAAAAAAGGTAAGAAGCATGTTCCTTCCCCAGACGCTTGGATCTTCTTCCCATCAGCCAGCACTATAGACTTTTCAGAGGAGTCCCTGAAGTTCCAGAAAAAGCCACGTCTATTAGAAATCATGGTGGAACAAGCAGAATCTATGAGCCAATTCTTGCTCCCGCCTTCCGCTTGCCTGCAGAGCTGACTTCTCACTTCTGCCTTGACTAGCTGCACTGATTTACTCTTCCCTTGAGGTTTTTCTTCTTTGTTGGGCTCTGATTGTAATCTGACTCTACAATCCTTTTGAATATGCCCCAACTTTTGGCACCTGAAGCACCGAAGAAACTTTTTAGGCTTGGACTTTTTCGAAGTTGAAAACACTGACTCGTCTTCCTCCTTCTTCATCAAAGCCTTAACCCCTTCATACCCAGACCCTTTTGAAAATACGTCTGGTGTGCCGCCTGAACTGCTTTGGGCTTGCTTTCATAAATTTTTCTTTTGTTGTTCTTCTATCCATCTCCCAGATATTGTATTTAATGACATGTCCTGGACTCGCAGTGCCTCTAACGTTGTCACCAGCACGTCCCAAGACGGTGGTAAACTGGACAAAACCACATACACTTTCATCTCATCTGTTAAGGGTAAGCCCGCTGCACTTAAACTTTCAAAGCAGTCTCTTAATTCCTGCAAATGAACTTTTATATCTTCTCCCTCTTTCATAAGTGTATGGTAAAGCTTTCTTGTTAAGCTTATTCTAGCGCCTGCAGTCTCTCTGACATATACAAGTCTGAGTTTAGTCCAGATAAAGTCAACAGTGTCTTCTCTGCTTATATAAGACAGTTGATCGTTCCTCATAGACAAAACAATTTGAGCTTTTGCCCTCTCAGCGCGACGTCCCCACTCGCGTAACTCGGCTGCATTCAAATCTTCTGCTGGGGCATTTATTACAACTTCCCACAGTCCAAGATTTCTTAGGCTCATTTCTATTTTAAATGACCATGACATATAATTTGCGTCTGTAAGTAACTCAATAAACATTTAATGTCATAATTTCAATTTAACAGGTTGTTTCTGGTTTACAACCCCTTCAGTGGTTTAATTTCTCTCAGGGCCTGACCGGCTATCCAGATTCAGATTCCTCAGTGCCCTCTTAAATTCAAACCACTCTTGCCAGTCCTTTTCCGTGTGATTTTCCAGACACCGCTATCCGAAATAGCTTCTGGTTGTCTGTTCCAACGACTTTTACAAAGACGCTCAGGAATTTAATCAACCACGGCTTAATTCTTCAGTCCTACTGCACTTGCTGAGAAAAACTCGTGTGTTATGGCTCAGCTTAGAGTACTGGGCCCATAACCTGTTGAGTTATGGCTTTAGAAGCTGATTAGTTATGGCACAGACTGGGATTCTGGCACATAACCTTTTGTGTTAAGTCTATCTGGGCCTTCCAGAGACTAGCAGAGATTGCAGTGGTTCTCAGCCAAGTCAGCAAAGAAGTGAATTAAGACAGAGATTTTTGTAGGTTAAAACAAACCTTTTACTGGCAAATAAATATATAATTTAGTTATGGCAGTACAGATACAAATACTTACAAACGGTTAGTCAATACAGCTCACATCAAGTTGGGTAAGGGACATGGAAGTTATAGAGAACATGAAAATATATTTACTTTTATAGACAACCTGTACAATGATGCAACTCCTTGCAACCCTTAATTGAAGACAATCAGTTAGACAATTATTCAATTATGACACTCAATGTCCAGTTGTAGAATTGACCTTTAAGTTTCTGCTGAGTCTTCTGTTCTTCCAGATCCTCAGCAATTAACAAATCAATGGAAAACATAACCAGGATCCATTCCAGGATCCAACATGTAGATCCGGCCCGAGTATGTTTTTTACAGCTCCGTCTGGTGACAAACTGCCTCTTGGGTTATTGCTTACTGAACAGTGTCTGAAGTCTTTGGATCCAATGGGAAATCTCACAGACTGCAGGCCAATAGAAAAAGCAGGACTGTATTGCATCGTGATAGGGAATGGCAGTGATGACCTCCATTGGCCTCACACCACCCTGGGTGATGTCCAAGCAAGTTTGTAATCATTCTTGTTCCAAACATTTGGTAGGCTGCACATTTCCTACCTGAATCTCTACTTGAATTTATTTCATCACCATGCCTAAGAAACCTGGCCTGCAAGCCTAGAAAACACAATGCACACAAGCAGTAAGAACTACATGCACTGCAAGAGGTGTCTTTGAATTGTATATGATTGCCATATACAATTCATATACATTGGGAGCTAATTTTAAAATGAGGATCTTCAGCTGCATTTGAGGCGGCAGCAAAAATGTCCCCACAGGGCTACGATATATGACTCTTCCCCACATGTACATAGAGTTGTAGGACTGCAGTCCTATCCCACTTACTTTGCTAAACAAAGAAACAGATCAAGGATTCAGTGCAATAACTGCCAATGATACAAACAGACAAATAAAAATTCATGGCTTAAATGCCATTCTTCTCTTGTACGAAGAGAACTGACAATGAATCTACAAGTTTGCTGGAGCATATCTGAGGCATTCTAAGTAAACAAGTGTTCTGGACAGCTGATGAACAACAAATCTGTAATAAGCCATCTATAATTAGTAATAAAGTCCTTAAAATAACTGTGTCCTCTTGAGACAGCAACAGCTCTATCCTTGCTGTGTTCTGGAAGTAATAGAATTTTTTTCCTAGTGTAACTAAAATGGTAATTAAAAGATGATTTAGGATCAAAGACAACCTCAAGGTTATAAATATTAGTAGCTTGCTGTGAAGAATTCCCATCCAATAACTTGAGCAGGATGCACTATTCAAGAGGTGGTGTGGGTGGTAGAAGTCAAGTAAAAATCAGATATTTTCTCAGACAGAGAGCAGGTCACAGAGGAGAGATTGTTAAAATGCAATTATATAGCCTAGAGAGGTATGAGATTGGGGGGGGGGAGGAGAAGGTTGACGGAATCATTTAAGGGTACTTTCACTAGCTGATGGTAATTTTCATTAATTAGATTTCTTTACTCCTACTCTTAGCTTTATTTTATTTTATCCTCATAATAATCTTGGCAGGTAGATTCAGCTGAGAGAGAAGAGTAGCATGCCTAAGGCCATACAGTTTGCTTCATGAATGGGTACGGTTCTGAAATAGAACTCAGAATATTTAGGTACTAATGGACAAACGGGGGTTGTAGTGAACACCACTCATTTCATTTCCAGGAATGAAAATTGTATCTTGGCAGCTACAAATAAGTTTCCTGAATATTGTAATAGTTTTATGAAGAGTTTTGCAATGGGGAAGAATGTGAAATAGTAAGCCAATCAGCAATTGAGTTGGAAACTATCCAAGCACCATACGCAATAGCAATGTAATCAGCAACTGAGTGGGATGTTATGATGAGCCATACCTGGACCAGATGGAAGCAGAATACATAGCTAGTGTTTGTTTGGATAGGTAATGTGTTGAACACTGCTAGCTGCTCTGTAATTTAGATATCTGTGTACTAAATAGCAAGTCCCTACCTTTCAGATTGGTACAATTAAACCACCATCTTTAAATGTTGAACACTGTGCAATAATGGTAGAATCCAAACTGTGCAATAGTAATAAAATCCAGAAAACCCCACATTTATGGATAAATGTCCCATGCTTTATAATGTCACTTTTTGGGAACTCAGAAAAAAGGGGGAAAAGAAAGTAGGCTAGCATCTTCCAAATTTATCACTTTCATCACAGTTTTTTCTTAGGTCATACTCATTCACACATGAGTCTAGCAAGTTAGGCCTTTGCTAGACCAGGGGTTATCCCGGGATGCTACCCAGGATTGCCCCTGGCATCCAGATGGATCCCGGGCTCAGGGAGGGATCATCCCTCCCCGGCCCCAGGATAAAGCCCTACACTTTGGGCGCACTTTTTTTTTGCAGTCTCGGGCTGAGCCCAAGACTGCGAGCGTGTGACCCGTTTCCATGGCTTTTCCCAGCTCCGCGTGATTACTTGAGCGTAGCCGGGAGCTGCCTCCATTGGGGCTAGGGTGGGGGGAGCAGGGAAATCAAGGGGTTTGTTTTGTTTTGTTTTTTAAACCCACTTACCTTGCTGCTCATTCTCTCATGCAGCCGGCCCTTTAAAAGTTTTTTTTTTAAATGGTGGGCATGCAATGGCTCTCTTCTTGAGCTCGTTGCGACTTGGGCGTAAATGAGGGCGAGATCTTGCGTTATTCATAACGCGAGGTCTCCCCTCACTCCCCCAGATTTTCACTTAGGTCTAGCAAAGGCTTTAGCTTCTGTAGTTTTGGTGGCAACTCCAGAATCTCCAGTTTAATTACCTAAATTTTGTATATTGGCCCATTAGTTTAGCTTCTGGATGAATATTTGCAAACGTACAAATGAATGTGATACCCGCCTTGAAATGGTAAGAAATGATTTCTTTAACGTCGCACTGCCAGGGAATCGAAAAACAAATTATATATATTTGCCCAGGATATATTATTTGTTGAAAAATATTCACTGACTGACATAACAAAACGACAACTTGAAGCAGCTTGCTCCTCCTCCAGTCTTGCTTTATTAAAGAGCCTCTCGAAACATAAATCCTGCAGAAAGGGCACTTGCTACCAAAAGCATTCGTGTTGTTGATGGGAAAGGTCAAACACTAAATTTGAAGTTTTTGTTCTTACTCTAGGTGGCACACAATGAATGATTGTACCAAACTCCACCGCTCTACTTCAAAGGGAACACAGGAATTAACAGTGTCAGCCAAGCAAAAGCATAATCCCCTGATGGATCACAATATTGATTTTCTCTCCTCCAGAGCTCTAACAATACAGTAACCTCTGGAAACTTATTCCAATCATGAGGGCAAGTTACATTTGCCTCCCCATGGTTTAATAATGCATGGACAGAGGGTGAGAATACAGGCTGGAGCTGTTGCATGTAGGGATCAAGGTGATAACTTGCCATGTTCCAGCCTGGTATTCATCAGCTTAGAGTCTGCCAGTAACTCATAAACATCCAGCTGGTAGTTTGTATCAAGAAGCACTTGAACTTTAAATGAATGGAAAATAAGTTGAAGAACGAGCAAAACAAACAGCCATACATATTTATATTTTCACATCTCTTTGTAATCACCTAAAATACAGTAGGTTTTTGGAGATCTATTTTACAAATCCTTGACCTGTCAACAATCCTAATCCACAATCATTCCAAATGACACTGGTCTATGCTTTGAAACATAAACCATGCTGGCAAACTCCCAGGCTAACATCAGCTCAGTCTCCTGATCTTGAGTCTGGAAGAATATTGTACATGTACAACAAACCTGCTGTATAGGCCCTTTCACTAGCCAATGGACATGAGTGAGTTAAGTACTTTTATAAGTTTATTTATCCACAGTTCTGAGACATGTTCCTCACCCTGCATAACTAGCACAAATCCAAAAATGTGAAGCTGTTAGCATTCCCATGCCAGAATAGACTTCCCTGTTGAATTTTGTCCTGGGGATCATGGAACTAAGAATTTTACAGATACTTAAAAAAAAAAGAAAGTTCAGCACACAAGGCAATGGCTTAAATTTCAATGTTTACTCAGAAGTAAGTCCCATTGTGTTCAATGGGGCTTACTTCCAGGTAAATGTGCATGTATAAACAAGACTGAAGAAAGCTGGTAATGGTGTGATGGGATGATGTAATGTATGGGTAATCACAGTAAACAAGCTGTTTTGCTAAGTAAGAAACAGTTTTCGCCAATTCCATTCATTTTTATTTATTTATTTGTGACATTTATATACCGCTTAATAAAATAAAATCTTCCATTGTAATAAACATTGTCATTCATAAGAATTACCTGATATGAGCTTCAGCAGGACATGCACTCCAGAAACATTTCATAGAGGTGTTTTTATGTCTTCCTTGAGTCTAAAAAAAGAAAATCACTAGTTAAAACCATTAGCCAGTGACACAAAAGTAGTTATGAAGGGATACTGATGAACAATTTTTGTGAACCGCCCAGAGAGCTTCAGCTATTGGGCGGTATAAAAATGTAATAAATAAATAAATAAATAAATAAACAATACTGAGACAAGACGCCTGTGTACCAAACAGGGATGTGCCAAGGGGGGAGGCTGATGTAGCTTAGAAGTGACAGATCTCTGCATTTTTGGAGAATGAGCTGGGAGGACTTGCATGAGTAAAGAGCCTGTAGTCTATCAGTAGGTCTGGTTTGATTTGGATCTAAACACAGTACTGAAAGCATAACCTAACCCAATATTGTCATGTGTTGCTCTCCCCTCCCCCTGCTGAAAGCGAGCCTTTTTGTCCCCTAATTGAGATGGAAACAGATTTCATAATGCATAGTCACGCATAAAAACATCCACAGACAAGGCTGGTAAGATGATGAAACGACAGGTGGAATGCTTATACTTTTAATCTATCCTTTACAGGTAGAAAATGGGAAGAGTTTCAGGTGTTAACAAGCAATGTCTCATAGATTGCTCGAAGGCTGAGGAGTCTTTGCATTCATCATCTAAAGACAGATAATCAAGAAGTCATTACGCTGCAGAGATTGGACTCTGCACAATTGTGGTGTAATTGCTTGCTGCAATATGCAAATATTACAGATAATAAAACATAAAATTGTTTGCGATATTGGACTTGTCCTGTTCCTGCATTATGGTGTCAGGTTTAATCTTGTCAGTAGAAGCTAAAAGAAAGAAACACACATTCCACTGCTCATAAAATAGATGTTGGCAGATTGCAGCTTGTTTCAATAACTAATGCTAAACGTTAAAGCTGTCCTTTATAGTGTTTTCTAATTAGAAACAAAGTTGGAGCTGTCGTATAATTAAAACTCAAGACCCCGGTACCAAAGCTATTTGTTATATTACTTTGGGAATAGAGTTGGGCTGTTCTAAGTCCTTCAGTTGTATGGATTGGTACACAGTGCCAGTAATTTTGAAGAGCCAGTTAGCTCTATATTTGAACTCTAGGTCCAAAGCACCACATATTTTATTTGTGTTTAATATATTTGTCCCCGGTTCTACATCCCCTTTCACTTCCAACTGAGCCAAAGGGATAGACTTGATATCCGCCTAGGCTCAGAGAACTCATGTGACATTCCATAAACTGAAAGCCATCTACACAATTCATATTCTTACTCTAGGCAGAGGCAATTCCACAGAAAGGACACATTCCCACACCTTTGCAAAGCTTTACAGATACTTGGAACCAGCCAGCTATGTTGAAATTTATTGCTCAGAATTGCTATGGTAAACTTCAATGAACCTGTCCTAAACTTTCTTTATCCTTGGTGTGAATCAAGGACAACATCCATACTGGAACGGTGCTCCTGCTCAACCTGTTGTGCCAGCAGGATCCACTGGTCATGCAATGGGGAGCTAGCAGTTCTAAAATCAATCCTGGAAACAGGCAGAAATGCTTGTTCCCAGATTGGGACAGATCAGCTGAGCTTCTGTTTCAGGTTGATTTTTGAACCTCTAGCTCCTTGTTGCACTAGTGCTGGGTCCCCCTGCGCGTGGGCAGGCTTGGATGCTGCCCATAATAGCCTCCCCTTTTGTATTCCCCAGGTAAATCTCCCATGTGTTAAATTTGAATGATGCAGTAGTAGTACCCATTAATGCTGATGCCATTTAGAACTGAAGTACAGGATTTGCCCAACAAGGTTGTGAAGATGCTTCATGTTCCTTAGAATAATGAGACTCCGTTTACCAGAAGATTTTTTGTAACTGTCAATATCATTTCCATCAACAATGTTTTCACAAGATTAATAAAAAATTAATGAAGCAGACAGAATGTAATCATCTGGTTAAATATTAATTTTCTTTCTTTTTCTTTTAAAAAAAAGCTTGTCTAGAGATATTTGAACACCTTGGCATACATTCCAAAAAACCTGTGTGAATGAATAAAAACTCTTTATTATTCTGGTAGTTTTGAGTGGTAGATGCAGTATCTGCATTTATCGCATGACATTTTGTGTTTTGAGGGAATATTCTGTGTGGGTGGGAAATATGGCAGATGTGAGAGTCATACTATGTAGGATTATTTGGGGGAAAGGGCAAAGCTTGAAGGAGGTGATTGCCTTCAGTTTCCTAAAACCTCGGGCTTCGTCGATTTAAGGTTATAGCATATGTGGGACCCAGATGAAAATGTTGGATTGTGTCCTCAACTTTTAACAGGGATTCTCTGGTTCAGAGTTCCAGCCAGTAGTCATGCCCTCCTCAAGAATACTCCATTCCACACTCCTGGGCAATTTTCAGTTTGCTTTTTCTTTCTTTTTTTTACAAGCAACATGCTGTGGCTACTCAGCATGCTCAGTCTATATTGGGAAGAAGGGAGTTGTTTTAGCTTCTCAGGATTTCTTTTGTATTTCTGTAAATCTTCTGTTCCACTGAGCATGCTGTTATCTCTTTCTTCTTTCTTGATCACCCCGTATTAGTTCTTCTCCTCTCAGATTGGCACTCAGCACGTGAGGTTGCTACTAGAAGGAGCACTTTGGGTACAAGACCTGTACCACTCTTGTACAGTTGTGGAACTTTAGCAGTCTGTTCTAAGTTGAACTCTTGGTGACCTAGAAGAGGCCTAGTTTTAATAATCAGGGTGCATGCTGTTTCCAAACAACTCTGTGGTGTTTCCCCCCCGCCCACTAAGGGATAGTAGTATGGTCAAGCTGAGTTGGGCTGAAACAGATTAATGTGAAAGCACCTTATGTTATAAAGGTACAACTGCCTTCCTGAGTTTCTCTAATGGAGTAGCTGCCCATGATTGTCATTGTAAAAATTCTACATAGTATGGTAGAGTAGACTGTAAAACAGCTGGAGAATTCCAAAGACTAACAACTGAGACTTAAAATCGAATATGCAGAGATAATACTTCAAAAAGAAACCAGTGTCTGTTGTCAGACATCACAACCTCAGCTCAGCCTGAGGTGCCTGAACCTAAAGCTGTGAAAAGAGCCACTCACAGAGAATACTGCTGGGTAGAGCACTGATGAAAGACGGAAATTGGTCCACAAGAGATTGAATTTGAGAGTGTTAGTGGCCTAGCACACAATAGGATCTCCCTTGCATTGAGATGTGGTATCACTCCTGTTCGCAGGCAGTCACACCAACATTGTTTACCAGGTAGCTGAGGCAGATTCAGTCTTAAGAGATGTAGACTCTAAACTCTGCAGTTCTATTTTCTTTTCATACACTTGCTTTTCTGGCGGGTTTAACATCCTGTCCTTCTCATCCCACATCGATGCACTGACTCTGAAATGTATTTCCCCTTATTTGTACCACTTATTCCTTGACCCAATCTTTTCATGCTGAGGCCAAAAAGTTAAGGGTCTTTTTAGTCAGCAGCACAGCACGCATAAATCCTTGTTTGATTCCCATCTGTTCTGTTTCCAGCCTGAAGTGTGGCAATGTTCCTTGTTACTATATGCTCATGACATGGTTTCCAGGGAACCTCGTTTGTGCATCTGGCTGGCAGAGGATTAGAGTATCAAGAGCAGTATTCTTAAAATGGCTGGTTAGTTTCTAACTTAAGCAGCTGCTGTGGGTAGATCAGTTACCCACAGAGCTGTGGCCCAGAGGTCTAAGTGAAAGATTGGCAGTGAGTAACTCCTGAGGAACTTCCCTTTCCTCACTGACACTCTTGGTGGTCTTAAGAGAGGCACTAATCTGCTTTGCTTCAGTGCCCTCATCCGTATAATGGGGATAATAAGATACACCTCCTAGGGATGCAGCGAGGATTAATTAGTCACCGTTTGTAAAATGCTTTGAAGATGAAAAGCACTATACAGGTGTTAAGTGATAATTAGTATCACACTTTACAGTCAATAAAGGACTTCACTATATTTGGAACACTCTCTCTGGCAAGCAGAAGGATAATATCTGAGGCAAAATGTGTCACTTCTCTAGGGTGCCCAGAAAGGGCCCACTATTTAAAAGTCTGGCTGGGAGGAAGCCAGAGAACCACTGCACTGATCCTGTCAGCCACACTGATCCAGCTACTGCACTGATCCTGTCAGCTGTCTGCTGAAAATAAAACACAATGAGAGCATAACTTAGTGCGGCATTTTGCATATGCATGTTGTGTATGAATGGCTTCCTTTGACTTTAATGGAGTCAGTCAGGATTACATCAATTAACTTCAACAAGGAGAAGATTGCACCCTTGAATATTATATCTGCATTCACATTATGAGCCAAGAAGCATAATGCATAGGATAAAGACGCAGAACAGCTGTCTTAAATGTTCTGGGTTTTAAAGACCAGACAAATGTACCACTTGTGCTTTGTCATCTTTCTCCTCAGAATATCAATGCTAAAACCCCTTCCTCTAAACCCCCCTTTTTGGGGCTGCATTAGTTGTCCTGATACTGAATTTATAATGCTTGCTGCCCTTTTCAGTGATTCTACACATGCTTCCAAATAGTATTAACTTGCTTTCACTTAGCAGCAAGTACTATAGAGTAGCCAAGCATAGCATCCTTCTCACGCAAGAAATGTCTACAAGGCAAAATTTGCATTTAGCTTTACTAGGCTTACTTTGATTTATCCAGAAAAGTCTTCAATACACAGACAGAAGCTCTGCTACTTTTTTTTTATATCCTGATATTCAAAATGGATTCTGTCATGCAACAGACAGAGATTTCTGACTTTTTAGTACTGAATGATCAATCACTGTATACAAGTTGCAGGTAGTCAGGTAACTGAAGTCTGAAAGTTAATGGAAGTCAGTTCTGAAATGACTACAAATAATCTCAAAGGGACTGTGCTTGTTCATGAACTGCATCCAGTTTAAGATATTTGTCTCATTGCTAGTACAGAAGCAGCATCTTGCATTTCAACCTGATCCAGAACCATTTTTTAAAAAAATTAACACCTTAGGAGTTCAGAAGTAAAATGAAAATCATTTTAGATGAATCTTTTATTTAATTTAATTTATTACATTTCTATACTGCCCCATAGCCTAAACTCTCTGGGCAGTTTTTACTCACCTTGATCCTGGGTAGTACAATTATGCTCAAAGTGTGTGTGTGTGTGTGTGTGTGTGTGTATAGCTAGTTAGGTAGGTCAAATTAATATAACCACAGAATATATGAAAATATGATTAATAGAAATGAAACAGGCATAACTAGGAAAATTCAGCTCATACATGGCACTTCTTACAAATAACATGAATTTACATAAGCATTTCTAACTTCCGTTTTACAACTTTGGCAGACCTCTTTGTCTGTCTGTCCATTTGTCTGTCCATTTGTTTCTAGCCTTAGTTAAGCAGAAGTAGCTGGCATTTGCACAATCTTTTGTGCAGAAGTATCTGCATATTTCACCATGTGCACATCCAGCAGCTTTTGTTTATGGTGAACATCTGATGACAGATTCACACAAATTGTTTTACCTAGGTAGACGAAATTATCTTCCTGGATTGAAAGACAAGTGCAACACATATTTGTGTACTGCAATTATCCACACCTTTACACACTGCAGGTTTTAGGGGGGCAAAGGGCCAATGGGAAAGATTATTCACAAAATTCCTATTCTCCCTTCCTCCAAAAGGAATACTAAGGGTGGCCTGGATCTTAGCCATATGTTACTTTTACTTGTATAGAGTTCCTTAGCAGGAAGCAGGAAGTTCATAGATGGTTTTATTGGTTTTCCTGCACATTGCAGTGGGTTGGACTAGATGATCCTTGTGGACTGTTCCAATTCCACAGTTCTATGATTCAGTATGGTTCAAATTCCTACTCATTCAAGAAGGTCTGTGCGTGGCTTTGGGCAAGTTTCTCATATCTGGAGTCTGAGACGCCTAACCTACTGCATTGATGGGAATTAACCTGATTTTTCTGGAGCATGAACAGGATACAAATGTAATAAAAATAAATTCAAAATAAAATTAATTTGCTCGGATTGCCTGCATTCCCAATTTCCAATTATTTTACATCCTTCACATTTAATGCCCATAAGTACCAATCTCTCTATGAGTACTCTGAATTTGTTTACAAATTATAAGTATTTATAATATCATTCTGAATGTGTGGAAGAGTGTGATGAATAATACCAACAGGTAACCCATCTGGCAAAGCAGCTTAATTTATAGTATCATCTATCCTTTGATCGAAACTATGTAAGCAGATAGGCCCACTGCTTTAATCAGGCTTCTTTTCCCCTGGAGCAATTGCTCCCAAATTTATTTGAAATGTGTAGTTTAAAGTAAAGGAGAATATCGATATAGTTAGAAAACAAGTTTCAGAGTGAAGTACTACAAGAAATGGTTGGATGGTGCTGGGGTTGGATGTAAAATATCCAGGTTCAAATCCCTATTTATCCATAAAACTCCCTGGGTGATCTTAAGGAACTTATCATATTTCATACTCAATTACTTATATACAAAAGGGGAATTGTAAGGATAAGTAAATATGGCTGCAATCTTATGCATGCTTACCTGGGTGTAAGGTCCATTGAATTCAATGGGATCTACTTCTAAGTAGACATGCATAGGATTGCATTGTAAGAAATGTAAAGCACGTGGTACACTGGAAGACCTGAAATTCTTCTTCTTCTTCATCATCATCATCATCTTGAGCATCACTGTAATTATTTGTTCAATTTGTTCACAATCATTGTATTCCTGCTGGATTTTAGTTTGGTTTCATTCTGTTTTAAACTTTAAGTGTTTTTATATTATATTATTATATTATTATATTTTATGGTTTTATGGAATAACCAGAAGAAACAAACAAAAAGTACATCTGGGTTTTTCTACAGGGCATTTAATGCTGTACACACACCCCATTTTTGCCCCCCCCTCCAGTTTACAGGCAACACTTTTGCTCAGACCTAGCTGAATCACTATTATCTAAAGCTTGTAAACTCATATCTACTTATAGGGGTTTCCAGATACCTCTAGTCACTTTTTTCTAAACCCATGCTAATTTTTTTAAAAAACATGCATTCCCTTAGCCTAAAACATTAGCACTTCTGTGAAGCACTGAGAGAGGCTAAGTTAACAACATGGCAACACCAAGAGCTGCCATCAACAGCTCAATTTCTCCACTTCTCAACATCTTAGCTTTTTAGGAAGTCTTTTGACTGTTTCAGCAAATTTGTGATCTCTTCGGACTAATAATTCCCAACAAATCTATGAGCACTGATTCAGAAAGCCCACCTCCCTGTTAACTGCTCTAAATTGCTATTAACAACTTTAAAGTTTGCTGGGAGAGGATGGAGGATGAAGAAAAAAGTTTCAGCCTCTTTTAACAAGCCCTTTCAGCAACATCTGTATATGCAGCTACCCCTCCTGCCATTCCTAAACAGAGAACCAGGCCCCCCATTATGAATTACAATGGACACTGTCTCAATGAAAGATGGTATGGCTGGAGAATTGGAGAATTCTTTGAGGCCATTGTCAGGGATGACCAGGCCTGCTTTCCCAAACCTGTCCTTGTATTTTATTCTTTCCAACTGACCCTGGTTCCAAGTCCAGACAATAATGCAATCAAATTATATTTGATGCTGCTAACAAATGTGTAAAACATTAGGGGCAGGGATGAAGCAAGATAGGAGTAATAAAGGTGTATGAAAGAAGTAAAGTGAGCTTCACATTTCTGAAATTATAGTTATAATGCAAAATAATTTGCATTCCTCCTTATGAATTCAGGACACTAATTCTTACAACTGAAAGTAGAACCTATTCTGAGTTTGGCAACTAAGTTTAGGGGATCCTATTGCACTCATATCCTACTTGTGGTTTCTCAGAGGCTACCATGTGAACAGAATACTGAACTAGATTGACTCCTTGGTCTGATCCAGTATGGCTTTTCTTATGTTCTTAGCCAAGGCCCTTCTATACAAGTTCTGTGGGACATGAGTGATAATCTGCACTACCACTGTATCATTGTTTCTGTACAGTAGATGTGGAACACAATTAAATATTTAATATTAAGGTATATGAAGGCACTTCATTCGGTTGCACGAACTGACCAGGGTGGTTTTAAAACAGGGGTGAGAAACTTGTGCCTCTCAAGCTATTTTGGCCAACAATGCCTATCATCCTCTGCCACTAACTATGCTGGTAGGGGATGATAGGTGTTGTAGGCCAGAACAGCTGGACGGCCACCTCTGTTTAAAAAATGCCTTCCGAGAGCCGTGTCTGTGTGTGCGTACATGTGTGTGTGATGGCTTCCCCATATGTCCAGCATGTAACTCAGTTCATATTTATTATTAGGGATGTGCTCCGCTTCTCTTCGGTTCAGAAAAGCAGGAGCGAGGCGGCCTAATTCGCCTCCGGAAAAGGCGGAGGTGAAGAGAGTCAGAAGATCGCCTCAATCCGGAGCTTTGCCTGAAGGTAAGTGGGGGGGAGGGGGACTAATCTGGCGCTGCCGGAGCTGCCATCCA
Source organism: Elgaria multicarinata webbii (assembly GCF_023053635.1). Classification (NCBI taxonomy): domain Eukaryota; kingdom Metazoa; phylum Chordata; class Lepidosauria; order Squamata; family Anguidae; genus Elgaria; species Elgaria multicarinata. The sequence goes on along the minus strand of NC_086173.1, from coordinate 68,394,353 downwards.
TGCAGCGGTGGCAGCACCAGGTAAGGGAGCAGGGAGAAGGGACGCTTACCTTCCTCCATCGTGGGCTTCAATTGAGGCCCCGGTTGAAGCCGGAAGTGAAGGCTGAGGCCTCTTCCGGCTTCAACCGGGGCCTCAATTGAAGCCCGTGACGGAGGAAAGTAAGGGGGCGGGGTGGACGGGTGGTTTCTCTTATAGCAGCTTAGTGATGGTGAAGCAATTGTGGGTTGAACTGCAAGCTGGCGCACGGTGAAACCTTCATACAGTCATTTCACCATGTGCCATAGCTGTCCAGGTCCATTTTGTGCTCATGTGTACATATTATGCCAGCATGGTTGCATGGACCCATCTTCACATTATGTAGTTCTCCCACATACTGAGGACTACTGCAGAGATGGAAGTTGAAAGCAAGAGTGACTTTCCAATAGTCTATTGATTGCACAGTTGTAATATCACGGATGGTAAATGAAAAAAGATAATAGCAATATTGCCAATAAATAATGTATTCCATCCTTAATGTTCCTTCCTTTGCAGCACATTACTCAAACTAGACTTGATGCTGTGCCAATGAATTATCATCAACAGTCTCTCTTATAAATGAAAGTTTCTTTTTTCTTTCTTTCTTTGATCAGCAAGCAACACAGAAAGGGGAAACAGAACAATTTAAACAATGTTTAACACCTTTAGAGCTGCCTGGAAGCTGAAATGAAGATGAATGCTGTTTTAGGTAGCTCAATCAGTTCTTATCTTGATGAAGGGAAAACAAGCAACAGACCAACTGCTGGAGTGCATTAAAATAAAATATATGTTTGGGAGGAAAGAAGAACACGAAATCAGTTTTTGCTTCACATTCTAACTATGTTATATTAGAGAAGAATGTTACTTATTCAGTTCATTCATCATTAAAAGACAGATAATCAGGAAACCATTATGTGGCTCATATTGGGCAGCTATTCGATTATAACATAATTGAGCACTGTCTAATGCAGCCAGAACTGACAAGTTGGGAATGCATAATATCCTTTCTATACCATTTGGAAGGTAGAAAAATATATATACTGAAATCAGGTGTCACAGTCAGATCCCACCCAAGCAATTGGGAAAGTTTAAACCATTACTGTAAGAATGAAAAACAATTATACTTCTAAAATTAATAGGAAGTTAGTCACTTTTTTCTATTTTTTTAAAAGTGTATATAAAAGATTGTCCATGTTCAGCACACAAGCATGTTGGCCTAGCTCATTTTATTCAGAATGTTCCTTTAATTTTAAATTATATAAATGAATACATTTGGTTTGGTCACACTCTGGTCTGAGGAAGAGGTGAGGGGGCATGTAGATGGTCAGTGGGAAGCAGGCTATCTAGGGCCTTAGCTAGACCTGCCTGTCTAGCAGGATGGAGGGGTGAAGATCTTGTGATATTTTTATCACGAGATCTCCCCCTCTGTTCACATGAGGCGTGCGACGACCTCAGAGGGAGATGTGTTGCGCCCACCATTTTTTTTCTTAAAGGAGAAGATGTACATGAGTGCTCGTGCGCAAAGGATATATATATATATATATATATATATATATATATATATATATATATTCCCCGCTCCCCCTGCCCCACCCCCAATGGGCACAATGCTCCTGAGGAGCTCTGCATCCTGTGCTCGGGTCCCGGCTCCTCACGAGGAACCTCAAGGACCCTGGACAACCCACAACACCCGGTCACACATTCTGCAGTCTTGGGCTGAGCCCAGGACCATGGAAAAACTAGGGAGGGATCATTCCTCCCTGATCCCAGGATCACCTGTGTGTCATATGAATGCACAGGGATGAACCTGGGGTTCACCCCAGGATTTTGCCCCATCTAGCTAAGGCCTAGGCCCATGATGAGCTCTGTAAAACTATTGCCAGCCTTGTTTTGAATCTTCCTGCTTCACCTGCCAGGTTTTAGCATAGCAGGCAGATGCACTGAGTGGAGGACGAACAAGGGAGCAACATCCCTTTCCTCTTCAAAGAAATAGCAAATGAAGTGGCAAAATGAAACGAGGGCTCCTCAACATGGCACAGAGTGTCCTTCCAGACTAATGGCAGATAGTTGCCTCAGTGTGGGTGCAGTCAGCTGGGTGATTACCAGCAAAGCAAGTGTGCCCTTTCACTGCACTGGTTGCAGCACCTCCACTATGATCACAATTCCTCAGTGCTGAAAGGTAAGAGTGCAATTTCCCTCTCTTCCTCTATTTCAATGACATGGCCACCAGAATTTTCAGCTAGTAAACCATATCTCCAGCTGCCATTGTTCTGGGCACAGCCTGTGATTTTCTAACATAGAAGCTTATCACTATTCTAGCAGAAAATAAAACTGATATTCTTTGTCTTGAAATAGCATGGGGGTATAACCTGCGGAATGAGTCAGTGATGTCATCTGAAGGAAACTGCTTAGCAGGAGGAGAGTCCAGGTTAAAGCTTGTAATTAAAACAATCACCCAGAATCTTTAATTTAATTAGTCTATTTATATCCCACCTTTCTTCGATTATGGAACTCAAGAAAGTTGAGTTTCTTTACACCAAGATATAGGGTATGAACTATAAATTCATTGTTCATAAATTCAACCAGCTTACATTTTATTTTCAACTTTTTATTTGATATACTGTATTTATTATTTAAATGTATTACTATTATCATTATCATTATTAGCAAAACTTAGGAACTGGCCAGATTTTCTAGGAGCCAGCTTGATGTGAAGGTAGGATGGTTAAAAAAAGAACGAAAATGTTGGCCCAGGTGGGCAAAGTGGAGGAGCCTATAATGTTGCATACATCCCACCTTTAAGGCTGCCATTTACACAAATGGGACATTTACGGTCATGACCCACCCCATTTCTGCAGAAAATGGCAGCTCACTGAAGGAGTGGACGCCCACACACTTGGCTGGCTCGATCACACGCTGAGTCGAACAAGCACTGGGGGTCATGAACTGGCAACCCTACTGCAGCCTGCGCTATTCCTACTTTTGAAAAATGTGTATGTCTCTCATTTGTGTGAGCCAGAAAAAAAAAAACAGGTTGTAAATGAAGATGGGAGTGAGTGAAACCGAGCTTTGAAGTAAAGTTTGAATAATTTTAATGAGCTCAATCAACTCTGGTTCTCCCATCCCAAAGTGAGATTGAGCTTCTAACTGGAACTTGGAGAACCTCAATGTGTTTGAATTTTGCTGATCTCTAATAGAGATAGCAGTGATAGATAACATGCGACAAAGCAAATTTGAAAGATCTCCCATTTCCACTATAAATAATTTCAAAGGAAAATACTTGGGAAAATATGTGGCAGCTTAAGAAGATTTATGAATCTCAATGTAAGCTCCAACTTGTAAAGTTAGCGATATTTGATGACAGTATCTGAGATATGTACCAAAATGCAGATTGTATAAATCTTATTTTTGAGGGAGAAATTAAATGACCTATGCATCTTTGGTGTTTAAAGTACCTGAAATGGGAATTTTACAACAAACAATACAGATTGTGTAACCAAATATGCTGCAGCTTGTTCAGCGCTTTAATAAAAGCAGAAGTGACTAATACTGGCCATAACTGAGAAAAATGTTATTGGGAGTGAGTTTGATATGATGAATTCTGGGCCAGATCTACATCTCGATATGATCCCATCAGAGTCATGCTATATCCCTCTTGTGCATTTATACCTCATAGCACAGACAATGGCCATGTCTACACCAGCCCTATATCCCAGGATTGTCCTGGGATCGTTCCTGTGCATCCAAATGCCACACAGGGGATCCACGGAGCAGGCAGGGACGATCCCTCCATTTTCCTGGGATAACCCTTAGGTGTAGAAAGGGCCAATGACATTTCTTGTGCTATTTTGGATACTAATGAATAAAAAGTGGGAACTAATGCTAGAAAAGCAGTAAATGGAATGTGTAATGTACATTACAATACCAATAAAAACCACTAGTGTAGACCTAGCCTGGATCCCCAGTTCATATTGTTTTTATACTTCATGGCAGTGGCTATGATCCAAAGCTCATTTTATTTACAGGACTCCTTCCTCTTTCATATCAAGCAGTAAGAAAATTCTGCTTGCAGGAGAACAACTGCTTCAGTGGATCATGACAAAGTGACCTTAACAACAGCTTTGTGGACGTCAGTAGGAAGTTGCCACTTACATAAATAATGTTCACCTATTATGCTAAATGATGTTTTTAGTTATTTTAAGCAATTATAATTATATCACCAGCAAAGTAAAACTTAGTGGGTAACGTCTTAGGAATTAAATTCATTATTTATCAGAAATGTATTGCAGATTCTGACCACCACCACCCGCCATGGCCCAGTAAAAATCCATTAAAATTAGGCAAGTTTTTGAAGAAAGAGATTGTATTCAGGGCTCAGAAAGGGTATCACTGCATGAAAGAAAATAAGGAAAAACTTTGCAGTAGACCCAGATTTCTTTTTTAAAATATATAAATTCACAATTTCCAGGGTAAATAATACTACAAATTGAGAATCAGCTTGCATTTGTCAAGAACAAATAGAAAGTTGTGTTGTGCACAAAAGGCAAGATTCACTTGACGGCACGATTCACTTTAAGATATGCTTAAATGCTTTGGATAGTGCCAGACCACTTTGGACATGGCCCTCTTTGCCTTGGGTCTGAACTGGAGCCTTGATTTGGAAAATCTGAAGCTTCATATATCTTTATTGACTATCATGGCTATAACATTTCACTTTTTGACAGAATTGTATGAAATTCTGCAGACATAACAAATACATTTTTTAAAAGGGAAAACCTATAACCTTTTAAATTATTGGCAGAATTAGATGAAATGTGCAGTTTCTGCTTCTGAGGGGATAAAGCCTGCCATCATTCAGACAGATAGGCTGAATTCGCATTACACGTTAACCACGATGGGTTGTTTTCTGGAACAACCCATGGTGGATCTGTGGATCATCAGTGAGCTGTTTTTCCCACCCATGGTGGCTTCTTTTCCCCAAAGAATCCACATTGAGAATGCACGGTCTGCAGTAAGGGTTGCTTTACCTATGGAAGGGTTGACTCTCATACCAGTGTGGGCTACGGAGATTGCCTACAGATTTGCTCAGGAAGAGCAGCCAAAAATGCTCCTGCTGCTCTACTCCTCTTGAGTGATGTCTGTTCTTGAGACCCACCTTGCAAAAAATTGTGCTGCCACTGGCACTCCATCACCATCGCTGCCTGACTTCTCCCTCTCCCTTCCTTCAGCGATATGCTCTGAGTAGTTGCAAAGTTGCTTTCGCTCACATAAGTGTGTAATGGGTGGAGTAACCTTGAGCAAAGTTGTTTTCCTAACACATTCAGCCGTGTCTGGCTCCAAAACATTTTCCTCCCACCCCGGCACAGTCCCCAAACAGTTTTATCTGCAGTTAAATCTTCACTTTTCCATAATAGACCGAAGTCACACAATTATCCAATAGTGCACCCTGTGCCTCCCCATAAGAGGAACCTGCATATTAAATATTATCTCAGTCCTGCAAATGTTTCAGGAGTTGGGAGCCCCTCTTTTTTGGATGCAATGTTCCCACCATGTAAGCACCCCTTCTTTTCAGCCCTAACCCTTTCCCTCCCTACGTCCCACGAGACTGAACTGCCCCCACAATTTTCGCTACCATCAGCAGTCCCCAAGCTAGCCATCCAACCTAGACCTATTGTTAAATAATGCCTTAGGCCTCATCTAAACCAAGCAGTATATTGCACAATGAAAGCAGTATGAAAGCGGTATATAAAAGGCAGGAGCCACACCAAGCAGGATGTAGTGGTATTAAAGTAGTATATGGTATGTGTCAATGGGCCCCAACAATTGTTAGTGCACTTCAATACCACTATAAAGCAGTAGTGTGGCTCCTGCCATTTATGTACCACTTTCATAGTGCAATATCCTGCTTGGTGTAGATGAAGCCTTAGTAGATTCAAAGCAGTACTAACCAAGCACAGTATTAAGCAAGCCAATACAAAATTGTTATATTGTGTACTTGTTTTGCTGCTGGTAATGGGGGAGTCATCAAAGGTTGGGAAATTGGGGTGGTGCCGGTGGGTAAAGAGCTTTGGGAATCAGAGGAAGACTGTATCCAAGAGCTTGTCTGATTCAATGAAGGGAGGTATACAAAATACTTTTAACAAATATACAAATATCTATTCCTTACAAATATTCGAATGGACCAGAAAAATCTGAATTGATGTAAATTGTATGGTCTTCAGAAAAGAACTTTTGCTTCAAAAATTAAGTAGTGGTAGCTAGGAAAATGTGTAAATCTCAAAATAACACAGTTGCTTAATATTGTGCAACTTCTTTATATATCAGGTTGCTAAGTATTTAGATTAATTTTTTTGTGAACTGCCCAGGGAGCTCTGGCTATTGGGCGGTATAGAAATGTAATAAATAAATAATAAAATAAATGGGCTTCCTTAACTTGTAATTTGAGGCATGCAACTGATACCAGATACCTAATAACTGCATAGTACTCTTTAGTACTTTAGAATTTCTTTCATGCAGACTGGTGCTTTTATTTGAAATTACCTGCTTTACTTTTGAATTCTGACTTTTGCCTTCATTCTCATCCTAAAAACAGGGAATCCACTAAATCCAGGAGAGTCGCATCACTCAAAATCAGTTATCTTCCATATATTTTCAGTAGGACTGTGCACCACTTCAGATATGGATACGAATTCTGCGCTGAAGTGAGCTGCTTTAGACTGAATCAGGCCGGTTCCAGAGCAGGACTTCAGAGTCAGATCTACACCAAGCAGGATAAAACACTTGAAAAACAGTTTGAAAATGGTATATTCAATGTGTCCTGGGCCCCAACAGTTGTCACTACTGTTATAAACTGTTATAAAGCAGTAGTGCAGATCCTGCCCAGGGTGCTTCAGACCGATCTGGGCACTGGGATGAGAGGATGAGAACGGAGCACTGCTCCCTTTTCCTCCTCTCAGCCCGGCTACCACAGTGGGTTGCTTGAATGTCTATTTTCCTGGCTACTGTGGCGACAGCGGCATTAGCAGGCAGGAGTAGTACAAGATTCTCTTGGCTCCTCCTGCCACTAGAACGAGAGGAGAAGGAAATGGCCTTTTACGCCTCTCATACTGCTACCACAGTGCCACTGCTATGGCAGATGGAATGAGAGGAAGAGAAGAGCACTCCCTTTTCCTCCACTCATTCCGATGGCTACTGTAGCAGCAGCAGGCAGAAAGAGGCCAAGAGATTCTTGTCCTCCTCATGCCCCACCGGCATTGTTACCTTCACAGAAACCAGGAAAATGGACATCCGAGTAATTCTAATGTCCGAATCATAGAATAGTAGAATTGGAAGGGGCCTAAAAGGCCATTGAGTCCAACCCCCCGTCCGATCCGGATCCGAAGCAGGTTAGGGGTTCTAATTTTCAGTAACATCCAAAACCTAGTTTATATGATAATTGTCCTGAATACAGAGGTGGTGCAGGGGGCAGGAGAATAGAAATAAATGTGATGGGCAAATGCAGCCTGTTAATTCAGGGCATGATCCAGCTGTAATCCTGTGCACATTTACCATGGGGTAAGCGCCACTGAAACGTGTACTGTTTCCGCATAGAATTTTGCCTTTAGGAACTTCTTAAACAAACCACTGATTTCAATAAAAAAAAAAGTTAAAAGCATGTGCTTAAATACTTCTTACTGAAATCCAAGAAATCTAGATGTTCTTAACTTTGGCTAGATCATGCCCCTGTCATTAAAAATGGGATTATCTAACTGTACTGCACTATACATTGCCCTGAGTATTCATGTTAGGCTGTTTGTCGATGTACTGCTTCAGTAACCCTAAACACATTGTTAAACTGAGTCTCTTTGACAGGAGAAGTAAATGTGCATAAGACATTATGTCTGCTGGGCCTTCTGAGAAAACCTAGAGAAAACTCCAGTCTTGTAAAATCTAGACTGAAAAACACAAGGGATAGCTACTCTTTAATAATAATTACAGATGAAACAATCTCTTTGTGAAATGTAAGTCATGTACTGAAAAGGATTTTCAGTTTCGACCTTCTTCCATTCACCTTTTATAGACTGTCATTGCCCCCTTCAAATAATGCTTAGTTTAAGCAGACAAAATGAAGAGTCTATTATATTTGGTTCAAAGCTGTCTATTCCTCTGGAACGTTTTAGTATCAACATTATGTTTAATGTTTTAAATTTGCTGTTGTGATAAGTTTTGGAATTAAGTGGTAGACCAAATGCATTCAGTATACCTTCTGCAACATAAAAACCTCATGAGTTCTAACCAGTCTCTTGACACAAATGCAAAAGTGTCAGGGGTATTGAAATGGTCTCTTTTTCGTATATACTAAGATGGAACACCTTTTCCCCTTCCTTCCTACTGACACATACTTAGGCCTACTCTACACCAAGCAGCATATTGCACTATGAAAGCGGTATATAAAAGACAGGAGCCACACCAAGCAGAATATGGCACCATGAAAGCGTTATATGGTATGTGTCAATGGGTCCTAAAAGTTGTCAGTGCACTTCAATACCACTATAAAGCAGTAGTGTGGCTCCTGCCTTTTATATACCACTTCCATAGTTCTATATTGTGCTTGGTGTAGATTAGGCCTTATACCATAAAGGAAAGGGAAGGTTTAGTTTCATGGCACTCATTCATCCCAACTCTATTTCATCCTCCAGAACACTCACTTTAAGTTGTTAGGGCCTTGAGACAACATAGCCCCTTCATTGTTCTTTCCCCCACTCTACTGACATTCTAATATTCCATGTCTCAATTGTGCTCATTTTCTCATCCTCTTTTCCCAATGAACACCCAATATTTCAACTACACTTAGCCAGAGTCTGCCAAATCTTTCCATGGTAATTCAAGCCCAGTCCCCAGGACAGCTGCAGAGATCCTCACAGGAAATATGATTCTGTTTTTTTTAAAAAACTTAACAAGGACTAAAAAACTATTCCCCGGCCAACCATAAACCAACCATACTTAAATATTTCACATAATTTCCCTAGCTCACTCTGAAAACTACAGGAAAACAATCCGTCCCCCATTTTATGGGGCAAGTTGGGTCAGCAAGTGGATGGTGAAAAGTACATGTTCTGGAATTTGCTGGCTCCAATGAATCTCAAGGGTCTAGAAGAAAACGAAGCTCCCTGAAAGCCAAGGTCCTCTGAAACAACTACAGTTGTTTAGACAGGATGAGGAAGGAGGAAGACAAGAGAGAGAAAAGCCTCTCTTCCCCTCTGCTCTCTTGCTATAGCTGCCACTGCTGTTGCCCAGGGAAGAGAAGGAAAGGGGGTTTCAAGGTGGGTGACAAGAGTTTGAGGTGTGGCAAATTTTCTGAGCCATTCAGACTGGCTTGAAGTTTTCTCCCGTCACCCCATTTTGGAAAGGAAAGCCCTCAGAGGATGTGCCAACTGTAGAAGTAAGGAAGAGGAGCAGTTGCAGACTTCCTTACTCATAATTTACTGGAGGCTATGGGAGGGAGACCCAGCGGTCATAGTTTTTGGAGTCCCACTGATGATATTTTGCATGAAGGCCTATGAGATTTGCAACTGCCACATCTGGGAGTTTTCCCATGCTCCAGAAGTGGATGTCTTGATGCTAAATGGGAAATGCAGAAACAAGTCTAATAAAAGATGGTACGATGTAGATGAGACTTTCCATGCTCAATGCATAAATTACACCCCCCGACTTGATCGTTTTTAAGGGCCTTATCTAAAACCAGATAAACTATCAACTTGTTTCTCTCTTCAACCTATCTGCATTGAAACTGATCTTGTTTCATCTGGCTCACTACTATTTCCCCCCCTGCATTGCCATTCTGGCTGTAGACCCCAACTTTCAGCACTTAGTTTGCTTTAAAATGTCTTTTCTTTACCTGTTCCCTAGACTTGACTACTGGCTTGGCTTACTCCCAGTTTGACTCTCCTGTTTGATGCTTCAGGGAACCCAGTATTGTTCAGACATTCATTCAATGGAGCTTAATCCTACAAAGTACTGCTACCCTTCAGCCAGCATTTGACAATAGGGGGCTCTCATGATTGTGAAGAGTAGCCCTAACCACTGCCAGAAATACACACTGCCTCCCTTCATTAACTGCCATTGGATATTCTTGAGAAAGAGAATCTCCACACATGCAGATATGAAGAGCTTCTACATGTGAGGAAGGACCCTGATTGGGTAGCACCTTTCCTTGAATACCAGCACTGTCTGTGTATACATCTATATGCATGAAGAATTCTTTCTCATGAATAGGCAATGTATGTTGGTTTAGGGGAAGGAGTGTGAAGTTCCAGCAGTAGGAGGGGCTAGCCCACGTGAAAGGGGTTGTGTGAACCCTTTACTGTATGCATAAATCAAAGAACACTGAGATGGTACAACTCCAGGGTGAAACAACAGAATGTAAACCTAAGCCTTTTGCCTATTTTCCTCCCTTACAAATGGTTGTTAGGGCATGTCTACAACTATAGGTGTAGGGGGCCAGAGAGAGGGCGACCCCGGACTTACCCACTTCCAGGATCATCGAGCCCTGTCTACACGCAGCGTGTGATGTCCCAGGGGGACGGAGGACATCACACCCTCCATTTTGTTTATTTTTTAATCGAAAAAGTGTGCAGGAGCACTCCTGTGCAAAGGTAAGTTTTTTTAAAAATAAAATAATAATCAGTTCCTAGCTCCTCATGGTTACTCACATGGAGCCAGGAAAAAAGCGATATACCCAGCCACATGTCTTGCAGTCTTGGGATCATCCCAGGACTGTAGAAAAAGTCGAAATAGGGTAGGACGATATCCCGGGGAAAGGGAGGAATCATCCCTCCCTGCTCCTGGGATCCTCTGTGCGTCATGTGGACACACAGGGATGATCCTGGGGTGATCCCCAGGATATTGCCCTGTATAGCAATGCCCTCTGGATCTGCTTAAAATTAAGCATGTTCTGCATTTAACATTCTTGATGGTACATTATGGTGCTCATGATAACTGAGAAGACTCCTTTGGTTCTTCAAATCTTTCTGAGAGTTGTTTAAATATTCTTTAAGCAACTTATACAGTGACAGGTTATATGACTGTGCTGGAATTTTTTTTATAAATGACACAGTTATTTTATTTCTCTCGTTTCTCAAGGGCTGTAGACTCAAATATTGCATTACTATTTATTATTTATACAGCTCCACTCAGTGGATGTGCATGTTGGTTTACATGCAATCGAAGTGGCAGGCCCCTGCCCTTGGGAGTTTGTTTGGGTTGACTGTGTTTGAAAGAGTGAATGAATTAGATCCCTGAGACAAATTATCTAACAATCAAAAGCACAAATATACTGTGAGTGTGTGTGTCTCTGTGTATAAACTGTGTGTGTGTAAAGTGGGAAGCTTTAATTTAAAGTTGGAACCGGTGAGAACAATAATAGGCAGCTTTATGGGATTTCCAATTATAATTAATGGAATAATAACTAAAGTTATAAACAGGGAAAGAAATGACAGTACTATGAAACACCTGCTTCATAATTATTTGAACAACAACACACATTTGAGTCTCCCACCTATTTATGATCCTGGCATGGTATTCAATGTCTCATTTTGAAATACTCTGTTTAAAGAGATATTATCAATTTTGAAATATCCTGTTGAAAATGCTGTTCCTTCACTGGTACCCATTAGAATTCTCACACAATGAATTTATCCACATAGAAATGGGGCCTGTGTTACTGAGGCCCTTAGGTGCTCCTACTTTGAATGCTTACAAAGCTGTAAGCTCCACTAGTGTGCATTTAATATTTGAAAAGTCAATAAGAAAAGCTTGGAGCAATTTCATCACAAAAAACAGCTTCAAAAGAGCAGCTACAGGGCCAGTTTTCTGATGATCCACTGGTGAGTAATTGGTTGAAGTTATTTCTGAGGGTTCCAGAGTTCATTTGTCAAGTCCCTGATTGCCATTTTGCCCATGCTTGCTTGCCAATCTACATGTTGCATAATTGATCCTGGAAGCCATCAACCTGAATTGATCCTCCTGGGCTGATTATGGCTGTAAAACAGGCTGTATTAAGGATATTACATTATTGGGTTTGGTTTCACCACAGGGAGTTCCTCTTAGGACAACTCAAGCAAAGTTCCCCTACTAAGGGACAGGAAATGAAGAAGCTACCCAAAACAATTAAAACAATAGCAACAGGGGGAAAAGAGCCCCTCTAGTTCCATAAAAATGTCTAGATATGCAACATGGATGCTTAGTGCGGATGTCCTCATGCTGCTTCTTGTGGCTTTTAACTGAGATGAATGTAATTGAGATTACCGAAATGTGATTTTTTTTCCACCTGGGTTATTCTGAGAATTGTGTCAAAGATGCAGAATTGTGTCAGCAGAGGAGAGGCTGAAAGGGAGAAGACAGCAAGCAAATGTCAGATGTGCATACAAGTTCACTCCACAGAAAAGGTGAGGACGGAAAGGCAGACATCATTACGTTTGCAGCTATTGGTTTTAGACATGTGTCCATCCCTGCCCCACATAATTGAAACTAAACAAACAAGGAAAAATGTCTGGTAACCTTACACACCATAATCAAGATAATAAACATATGTTTCAATTATTTAAAGCAAAAATAGAATTGTACCTTCTTTTTTAAAAGAGAGGAATATACAATTATTCCAACGAAGTCCAGAGCTCTAATTAACTGGTAATGTTAAAAAATCCTTACCCTGAAACCAGTTAGCACTGTGTTGAAGCTAAAATCCCATACTTGAGGAATCTTTTCTGCTAGGTTCCCTAGCCTGAGTAATACTTTCAGTGCTATCCCAGACATGACAAATGCATGGCTTCAATGTGATAACTCTGTGGTTGCTTGGAAGCACATTTGTAAATGTTAGGTGCAGCATTCATCCGAACCCCATTACACCATAACGGGCACACATAGTCTTGCCATTTGGTGTCTTTTTTAACAATGTTATATTTGGTTTGAGTAGTACATTTTCATTTCATTCATCATTTAAAGACAGATAATCAGAAAGTCATTACATCAGCTGACACTGGGTCCTTCGCTCGATTGTATCGTAATTGAGCACTGCAGAGCATGTGCCAGATCTAATGGATAATGAATATATTATGTCAGCAGAATCGCCTCAGTGAGACTCCTGAGGGATAGGAGGAGGGGGCCGTCACAGTGACAGAGAGGGTCACAGATGTTGTGCTGATTTACTGATAGAGTGACTGTGTAATTAGCTAATCAATGATGGATGCAGGACTGTTTGTGGGCAACTCACTATACATATAAAAGCTGCTCAGCCTCTGATATGACATAATGTATAATAATGGAAAAGATATTGCTTTGGCTGTACACATTTTTGACCAATATCTAGGATTAGGAATTGTGCTAGGATGGGAGTGCTCAACTGCCACATGTTTATTAGGTCATTATATATCCATTTGGAAAAATCAGAATTCAACACATTTTCCTTTATAAAGAACTGGAATGCCTTTGTTTCGGCTTTTGGCATTCTGTATGCCAGCTTCACATGAAGGAACTATCATGAGGAAACTACCCAAAACCACCTTCACAGTGGAAGCCTTCACATGCCATGGCTCATACCACACTTATATAAGACCAAATGCCAAACTAGTCCAGCATTCTCTTCCCACAGTAGTCAACCAGATGCCTATGGGAAGCCCACAGGCAGGACATGAGGGCAATAGCAGCCTCCTGGTCATGTTCCCCTCAAACTGGTATTTAGAAGTATCCTGGAAGTGTCCACTGATAACCTAATTCTCCATGAATTTTCCAATCTCATTTTAAAGCCATCCAAGTTGGTGGTCATGACTACATCTTGTGGTAGCAAAACCATAGTTCCACTGTGTGAAGAAGTACTTCCTTTTGTCTGTCCTGAATCTCCCACCAATCAGCTTCATGGGATGACCTTGGTTTCTAGAGTTATGGTGGTGGTGTGTGTGTGGTGATACTCAGACAAAGCAATAAAAAAGCATATCTGGCAAAAGGTTTCCTGAGGTTTCTATCTTTGCTGAGGTAAGTATTCTCTGGCCAATCCCAACTTGAGAACTCCAGCAATTGCCAAAGATCCCTGAAGAGATTGTGTGTCCTACCTATATGCTTAAATTCCTGATACTACTTGAGGTGCCTGTCCTCTCCACCCCAAATGTCATTTCTTTTTCATTGTCTGCTTTCTTTCTCCTCTTCCCTTTTGAGTTGCTGTTCCCTCATCCAGGGCCAGATCTACACCAAGCAGGATATAACACTTTGACAATGGTACGTGGAGTGTGTCCTGGGCCTGAACAGTTGTCAATACGGTTATAAACTGTTATAAAGCAGTAGTGTAGATCTTGCCCAGATAGCAGTCACAGACCATGACATTTTCTTTTCTTGGTCCTTCAAGCTATGTGCCCTCACTGAAATCTAACACACCTTCCCCTATACCTTACTGTAACTAAGCCAAAGTACATGCAATTGAAACAGTCACATATTCTTCCCTGTCTGCCCATATTTCCATTTTCCCCTTCCTCTGTCATTTCCCTGTGTCTGTTTTAGATAGGAACCCCCTTGGGGAAGGGGCCTGTCACAACTGTTCTTTGTAAACATAGCATTATATAATAATAATAATAATAATAATAATAATAATAATAATAATATCATCTGTAAACTGTAAATGTGACAATAGCACCCCATTCTCTACATTTTTAGAAAGTACATTGTTGGTGCTATATAAAATAATAATAATAATAATAATAATAATAATAATAATAATAATAATAGATGGTGGCATCATTTCCCCCCTCTTTTGAGGTATCATTAAGATTATAATTCATATGTCTATGACTGAAATAACTAGCACCATGAATAAAGCAGGAGGAAGGAACTATTTATAAAATTATTATAAATTACCATGAAGTGTGATTTGAACAGCCTCTTGTCATATTTTGACTTATGGTGCGAAACCCAAAGGACAACAAATAATGTGTAAATGGTGTTACCATTTTAATTCTAACCCATTATTGCTCAGTGTAATGCTTAAGTTGGGTGTATGTGCACCTTCTGTATTTTAGGCTTGGGATTTATTTATTTATTTATTTATTTATTTTATTACATTTATATACCGCCCCATAGCCGAAGCTCTCTGGGCGGTTTATAAAAGTAAAAAACAATGAACATTAAAAACAGATATACAAAAATTTAAAACCATCAAAAGCATAAAAACAATATCTATTTAAAAAAATTGTATATTATATTTTTAATACACAATGCAGGTGGGTACATGCCCCATACAGTTCAACCAAATCTTTATTGCAGCCTTATTCTAAATTACTTGCATTATCTGCATGTCTTATTTTGAGGATACTCAAAATATCCTCAAAATAAAAATGGTGGATTCACATGTAGGTCCCCTTCACAAGATTAGGAAACCCAGCCATCACGTTTTTCAGTGGTGTGGAAAACCTGTCAATGCACAAAACCCATTCTCATGAATGCTGAACCTACTGGCCCTGGAGGGCATGGCCAGGGGCAATAACCATTGAAGGGTGTAGCTAGTGGCCACAAACCCACTCTTTTCCTAATCCATTCACAGCACTCCTTAGCAGGAGGGAGGGAAGCCAGTGTACAAAACCTTGCAGAGACTTGTCCAAAATCACTAAGTGTGCAATCCTATGCAAGTTTTGAAAGCAAAAAAGTCCTACAATTCCCAGCATGCTCCAGCATGGCTGGCTGGGGCATGCTGGGAGTTGTAGGACATTTTTGCTGTCTAACTAGATGAAATTCAGCACCTATTCTCACCATGTATGACAGGCAGAGGAATAGTCTCAACATTAAACGAAGTGTTTGAACAAATGTAATGCATATTATTGGCAAATACTCATCTGGTTGCCTTAAAAACTATCATGGGATTTCTGAGCATTGTTTGAAAACACTTACAAAGCCTCAAGGGTTTTGCAAGCACTTGCAAAGAATGCTTAGAGAACCCTGCAGGTTCCCCAGGCCACAAGGAAAGGAAAGGAGAAACCAAAGCAAGAATTTCCTTGCACAGGGGAGGGATGGAAGAAAATGCTCAGAAATGTCATTTCCATTTCATCAGCTGGATGGGCATCTAGGTTTCCTGCAGCCACCAATTACCCATCTTTGTAAGCAAAGGTAAGGCTGCTTTTGTTTTGCCTTTCCATTGCTTCTGAAAATATATATTGTGGGGAGGGGGTGATCAGGAAGGGCTACGTTGGAATGGAAAGAAAACCACAGCCCCGGTGAGACTTCAATGGGCCTGTACCAGAGGGACTTGCATTTTCTAATCCTCCCTTTTGGAATACCGCCTATTAACTGAAAGCCTATGAGATTCACAACTTCTTCAGCCTCATAAAAGCATCCATTGCCAAGGACCACCAGCTGCCCTCCATTTTAGGTCCCCAAACTATTGTCTTGGCTCAGAAGTTTGCATTTTGTCTGGAAAGCTGATCTGGCTTGGTCTAACAAGTTAGGGCAAGATGCATGTGTATCACTGACACTCTTTATTGAAATGTGAAAACGAAGGGTCCAGTCCTTCACATGATGTCCAGGGAGCTCTTGGACTCCCCAAATCCTAATCTTCCCCTGCATCCAAATTGAATCAGGACAACATTTTATCATTTATTCAGCTGGGCTACTGAATTCTTGTGTGATCTTTCAATCAGTACCGAAATGCACTCACGTACTGGCAAATTGTCTCCCTTTGTTAAGGATAGACGACCACCTTCCTTTTCATGCAGCTAGAAATTTTACTCCCTGTTACCATCCCATTCTTTTGTCCAACCCCTACCCCCACACAAAGACTATAATTGATGTAGAGTGACCATATGGAAAGGAGGACAGGGCTCCTGTATCTTTAACAGTTGCATAGAAAAGGGAATTTCAGCAGGTGTTATTTGTACATGCATGAATCACCTGCT
Source organism: Elgaria multicarinata webbii (assembly GCF_023053635.1). Lineage (NCBI taxonomy): Eukaryota > Metazoa > Chordata > Lepidosauria > Squamata > Anguidae > Elgaria > Elgaria multicarinata. The sequence continues at coordinate 68,377,431 of NC_086173.1, read as the reverse complement.
GAAATTCCCTCTTCATTACAACAGTTAAAGCTGCAGGAGCCCTGCCCACTTTTGTGTCTGGTCACTCTAGCTAAAGAGGGCAGGGCTCCTGCAGCTTTAACCGTTGTAATGAAGAGGGAATTTCACCAGGTGCTGCATATATACAAATGACACCTGCTGAAACCTGCTTTTCAATACAGCTGCTAACGGTTCAGGAGCCCTGTCCTCCTTTCCGTATAGTCACCCTAACTTATCTTAGATCCCTGAGCTCAATGAGATGCCATGAAAACTCATGAAGTGTGATTTTAGGAGAGGTCTTTCAGAGATAAATTTAGTCTGGCTAACTCCTGGAGTTCTCAGCTTTGGGTACCTGTCTCATCACACAACAAGGATTTTATAATAAAATATAGATCAAAGGGGGGGGGGGGAAATCTCTGGTAGCACTTAAATGTTCCCATACTTCTGGGAAACACTAAAGTCATATTTGAAAGTGCAATCACATCAATGGAGGGTAATAGTGTTGGGATTCTAGTGCCTGAAGGATATCTATTGCATGACAATGAAACAAATGATATACTTATAACAGAGTTTAGGGAAGAAAATGCTTATGTTGAAGAATGCAGCCTAGTCAAAAGCTCATAAGATTTCATATCACAACCACACACCATGTGACGAGATCCTTAGAGCTTTAAATAAATCTGTTAAGGTCTTCTCCTTGTTTACATTTTATGTGAGCCAAATCGCTCTGTTTCCTAGTAAACCAAATGTATTGCCTGATTGAAAAAAACAACAATCAAAAGCCTTGTTCAGAATATATGTCCAAAATATATTGCAGAAAACTTGTTTCTGTCTTTGAAAAATGATACTTGGCTTTCATTAAACAAAGTTAACATGCTTGTTAAATGGATGCCAAGTACCATCATTCCAAGATCTACAAGGTAGTTTATAAGATTTTATTTAGAAAATAAATTTAACATGTGTTTTTCTTTATTAAATAAACTCTTACAATCTAACTTGCATGATGTGAAACTAGGTCTACATCACGGATGGGAAACCCATGGCAATCCTGATATTGTGGGACTACAGCTTTCATCATCCTTTCCCATTGGCTGTGCTGGCTGGGGCTGATGGCAGTTGAAGTCAAACAATATCTGGAAGACCATAGGTTCCCAACACCTTATCTAAATCATGGTCTTGGTCATCACTTAGGATCAAATGTGTGAAGAAGTAGTCTATTATTTTGGAACACTTAGATATATTAAATTCTAACTGTGAGACTTCTCTGGAACTTGTCCCTACTACATCCCTCTGTGCACCCCACTCCCCCTCAAGCCACTTGTGATAGTAGATAGACAGTTTGGAATGGATGGGATAGAGCACAAGGAGCCACAGCAGCATAGGGAAATTGGAGGGGTTTGGTGGGGTTTCCTTACATATGGGAAGTATTCTTCTTCTTCTTCTCACAAGTGACCTCTGCATCCAAGCCAATCTGAATACTTTTTTTAAAAAAATGGTATTAGTACATGCATAAATGGGAAAGTTTACATTCTGAGCGGAATTCCAAACCTACAATGGACACTAAAAAGTTCTTTCTCGTTTCAAACATTTAAATTGATCTCATTTGATATCATCTGGCAATATGTTTAATTATTGTTGACTGTAGAGGTTCCTCCACATCATTGAGAACCATGGCCAGTTAGAAGTTCTGGTAGCATAGAGGACATGCAAGTGCTATGCCAAAATCTCCCAAAAGTTTCTACCCCTAATAAAGAGACTTCCATTTTTCTGGCTCCTTCTCTGGACACTTTAGAATTTCTTTTGGTGGTGTTTCTGAGCTTACCATATTATTGTGGTAAGATGCCTTTAAGATGCCTTTTATTGTGCTGCTTTTAATAATGTATTAGTTTTAAATGTTTTAATCAATTATATGTATTTTATGGCATTTGTGTTGTACCCTGCCTCGATCCAGAGGGAGAGGCGGATAAGAAATAAATGTATTATTATTATTATTATTATTATTATTATTATTATTATTAGGTGCCAAGGATTCAGCATCCTCCCTGGATACCTGTGCTTCCTGGAGCTCCATCAGATGAACATTTTATTGCATGCTCCTTACTGGGCACTCATAGATTTTCGTGGGTCCCTCTCATGATGTTGTTTGCCTCCCGCACCTCTCCCTTCTAGCTTTCTTCATGCAGCAGCAACAACAACAAAAATCCCCGTAAGTCCGACTTACTTTTAAAGATGGAAGTTACTGCTATCTCCTGCTCGGTGCAGGAGAAACAGTAGGATCAAAACATCCCACTGAATGGGCCACATGCATGTTGTTTACTTCCTCTTTCAAAAGAGGAAGTAGTGAGGGACAAACACATTGGCGGAGAAGTGATGGTAAGGAAATGTGACAGTATGAGCTCCAAGTAAGGAGTTACCCCTGGGCTTTAGCTGAAACACTGCAAGCAGAATTGAACAATTAAAGACAGATAATCAAAGACATATATCCCTCCATGGCCTTGTAACTAAGGTAAAGTAAGCACAAGAAGACTACACCACCCACAAGAATTTCAGCAAAATGTTCTTCTTTGGACATTTTTTCCCCTCAACAGCAATTTCTTTCTCATCAAATTGAATGAGAATAGCTGAGGGGGAAAATGGTGAATATTTGTTTTGGCACAGCACACTTATGGAATGTTGGAGAATTCCAAATGCTTCAGTTCTACTTTGTATACATGACCAGGTAATTCCTGCTCCAGAATCCAATGAGAGATTCTGATGGGGAGAATTTCAGAAATATTACCATTAACAACTTCAATGTTCTGTTGCTTTTTCATTTGCTCAGATGTGGTTTACAAACCATTGAAACTGAGGGACTTATAAGGTTAGTAAACAATCAACTACAGAGAAAATTATGAAGAAATCAGACGAGGCTTTAAAAATAATAGCACATATTATCCCTATTCTAATAGGCATTGTGATGGCAACCCACAAGTGATAGCAATCTTCACCATCATCATCATTCGGTTTGAAGGGAATTATCCATGTGTGGATAATGCAGGTTTAGTGGCCCACCTTCTGTAGCCTTGTATTCCTGAGGAATTACTCATGTTCTCACTATGAATCTTTGTGTTCCGCTGCTGTTTTAATTGCTTTTAGCATTCAGTAGTTACTACTTAATGTCCTGAATTAAATTCTAACGTTACCACATGCTGCTTTGTCATCCTGAGCCTTTTTGACTACTGTGTCACATTATTTTGCAGTTATTGACACTGTGCTGCCAAGTCTCTGGCATGCTGACTGTTATAATGGCACTCTGATCCTGTATTACTGCTTTCTGCGGTTTACCCCTTCAGTATTGTAAAGCGGGGGAGAGCGAGAGCGAGAGAGCGAGAGCAAACACCATATTTAGTATGTGTTACATCTAGAAGATTCATTTCACCAAGAGTCTGCTGCCTTACTATTTGGAGCTTTGACAAATGAAACAGGTAGCTTACTTTCCAGCCATGTCTAGATTTTATAGAAATAAATAAAAAAGACAGCTTTAGAAAATTAATCAGAATACAGAGATTGGGCTGTGTACATTTCCCCTTCAACTCCAGTATTTCTTTTAAGCAAACTCTTCTGAAAGTAGCATCCAATCTTCCTTTCACTGTTAGCTTTGTCCTTGCTACCCACCTCAGCTGTATGCTACGACAGCTTATGTGACTGATAGTGATGATTTTAATGATTTTTTTCAATGCTAAAAGAAGTAATGATACAGCAACTTTACACTACTGTGTTGTATTCAAGAGCTGAACTGTCATTTCATTTGTGTCACTCAAACAACAATCCCACTCCCCACTCCTTTTCCTCCTTTCGGTAAAGCAAAACATTTGGTATCCTTTTCATTTTAGAGTTATAACGTTTCTAAAAGGACATTCAACAACATTATTGCATGCCACAAATCAATCTTTGGCATTCAAATGATGAAATGCAAAGTGTCAAAATATATACTTTTGCCTGTCAAAATGATATTCTTCTGATGTATGTTTCGTGCATGTGTGCGTGTGCATTTTCAACCTCACAAGCATGCTAGATTTTGTGAAAGTATAGTATCCCCCCATCCCAGCCACTCACACAAACAAAACAGATACCACAAGTCATAGAGACATTCATTTAGCAAGAGAAACATAGGCAACTTTAGTATAGAGAAATATACATTATTTTCAACTCTTCTGAATATTTGAACACTTAATTTTTGATCGAATTCTTCAAGATTGCCCTGAAAACTGCAGTCTTAATGAAACTTTGCTTTAGCCTCAGAATCTCTATGAGTACTAAATCACTGGCACATTCCTTATTGCTGATTTTCCTAATTTCTGCCATGACGCTCAGGTGGACATAAGAAATTGCCTTAAACCAAGTCAAACTGTTGGTCCATCTGACTCAGTATTGTTTACACTGATGGGCAGCTCTCCAGGGTTTCTAATGAGACCTTCCCAGGCCCATATGGAATACCATGGAAAGCTCTCTTCCCCACACTCCTTTCCAGGGAATTTCCTAATTTGTCTGTGCAAAATGCAAGTAGTTTGGGGGCAGTTGCAGCTAGAGTAAAATGGAGCCCCATAAACATCTATAGGATGTAGAGATCCTTCTAGAAACCTGAAGAGATGGCAGTATCTGTTGGAATCTAATGCTGTGAATCTCCATTTATGCTTAACCTGTATATGCATGTAAATAAACCTTGTATTACAAGAACACCATAAGCCTCCTCCAGTACCTCATTCCAGGAAGCCAAACTCTGGGCAAAATACTTGCATGTTTTGCATTTTCACTATTTGGGCAATTGGGGCATATGGGCATCACAGCATAATTTAAGAATTATTTCATAATATTGCTGGTGGGGCAATGTACAGTCATAGTGTTGTAAACAAGACACTATGTAAACATTTCAAGATAAAAGGGCTAGTTCTCAATAATTACACTAGCAAATGTAAAATCTCTAAAGCTGTTATGTTAAGTATATCTACTTGGGGAGTTCCACTAGAATCAATGGCCTTGTTTCCACTTAAATTTTTAGGCTCGCTGCCCAAGAAATCAATGTCTGACATTTCCTAGTCACCCAGAAACTTATTGGCAAGGCTATCCATTAGGTTAAATAGTGTTTTTAGATTTTTATAAATGTGATTGACAAATCTGAATTACATTTTTGTCTTATGGTCAATTATTTGAAAGTTTGTCACAAGATCCTCCCCCCCACACACATTTAGCTTTTAAACTGGTAGAAGTAAAAAAATAAAACAAATAAAATAAAAAATCTCTATGGATGATTACATATGAATGTCTGCAAATAAACTGAAATTCTCATTCCTATATTCTCTTGGCTTTGTTGTGCATTGCATTCTTCATTTTGATTTTATATAGCCTTTTAAAAGCATTTCACAGGTGTTTGCTGAAGCTCATTAGACTATTTGGAACTCCTTCATTCTCCCTAAAAGGCAATTAAAAAGTGTCTGCAAATTACCTCATGTGGTCCAAGGCACAGCTGCCTCTTGTCCCCCTATTATTGTGCACTATGTCCAAATAGAACGGAAAAGCTGCTTTCATACCTGTGGCTTATAAAGGCAGACATGGCTTCATAGGTGATTGAAAGACTCGGCATCCTTTGATTTGCTCTACACTGATCTTTGTTGCCATAATGAAAAGCAGAGCTGAGAAAGAGTTAAAAGACACCACTAGTAAATTAAGCAGCTGTTGCAACTGATCTCAAGCAGTGTGGACTTAAGTCATTCAAAGGGGCTAACGGCTGAATCTTTAAGAAGCACATACTTTTACAGACACAGGAGGCAGTTAGAAGTGAGTCTAAAATGATGAGTTTTACTTGCTTGGAATCTCAATTATTTCTTCAGCTGGAGTGGAACTGAAAAAAGAAGAAGAAAACCCCCACTTTTCAATGCAATTATTTGTTAAAACTGAAAACGCAGCTGGCATGAAGGGATGCAAAAGTTTGATATCCATATTGTGCTCCCTCTTTCATTTCCAAGTTTCTCAGGAAATCTTACATCAGAGTGACTTTTTTGAGAAATCAACAGTACAAAATCTACCAGCAACTGCTGAAGAGATTCAACGGGACATCAGGCAAGCATCTTGGAACAATGGTGGTGTGTGGACCATTGTGTAGTACTTGAGACTGCTGCAGATGCATCTCTTTGTGCACATATCTTACCATGCAGAGATCTTAGTATGTAGAAACTGCCTGGATGGGCAGCAACAAACTCTGCTGGCTGCAAGTTTTATTCTTTATTGAGACTGCATGGTGAAGTCCCAGAAGAATCCCAGAAGAGGGGTGTTATTTGGTTTGCCCTGTTGCTGCATTGGCTGAGTATGTAGAGCACTCTTTCCCAAGTTGGTGCCTTCCAGATAGTTTGGTCTACAGCTCCCATCATCCCTGACCATTGGCCATGCTGGCTGGTCTGATGGGATTTGTAGTTGAAAATGTAAGGAGGGCACCATATTGGGAAGGCTGATGTAGAATGTGCTGATGTGAGATGGGCCACAGTCATATATAGGTGCAGTTTACTTTTCCTGGAGAGACGCAGTGTGTTTCCCATGACATTGAATTACCCTTAATTTTTATGCAACTGCCCACATGGGGAAGGATCCCTCTGTTTGCATGTTAGTATTTCTGCTAGGTGATTTTGCAGGTTGATATGTACATTTTCATTTATATCCCCACTGCATCTTGATTTTGAATGGGTCATCAGAACGTAAACACCAAAAATTACAAGGGCTAAGTGCATGGTCTGGGAATGCCAGACGCTGATGCATTACTGAAGCTAAGCATGGGTAGGCCTCATGAGTCATCTGGGTGGGAAATCATTGGGAGTTACATTTAGGAGCAAGATATCAAGCTGTAATCAAACTGTAAATGATAGAGCACCAAAAATAAAAATAAGACAAGCAGCCCCACATCACTATAATGCCATTGCCATGAATAAGAATGGAGTTAAACTTTCTATCACTAAAGTTGTAAACTATAGTGTGTAGTGTAGGTGAACTCTTTTGTATATCTAATTAAATAATTATACCAGAATATTAAGCTTTTAGGAGAAGAAGGGCAAGAGAGAAGGAGGATGTTTGCTCATCACACAGTATCACAAGTGTACAAAAGCCACTTCCCAAGCACAAGGTTGCCTTGCTTATCAGCTAGGCAACAATCTGGTGGGAAGGGCCTACATGACTAGCTCTTCTCACATAGTTGTCTCTGTCATGGAGAAATGGGTCCCACACAACTGAATTAATGTATGAAGGGCCTTCTCCTGAGCCTTCCAAGTATTGCTAGATGTCTCACAACGCAAGATTACAACTTCCCTGGAAACCAGCAGAATGGTGAGATAAGGTACAGTAATGGTTATAAAGCTTAACATTAGAATAGACATTATACCAAACAACCCCACAAATCTCTGCTGAACTTTGACTAATATGTTCATCATTTCATTAAAGTTCATAAATGCTGGTTCTCTATACAGATGTACTTTGCTTTGTATTTTTATTGGCATCATGCAGACAGCTGAGCTAAACAACTCATTTTATGCTGGATGTCTGCCAGGAATGAAACAAGAGCCCTGGATAGTCGCAGAAGGGTCAGAATCTAATTGTCCATGTGTTTCTCCCACTGACTAAAAGGGAGTTATTTCCATGGAACTCTGGAAATGTGGAAATGCCTACCTGACTTCACTGCCCTGCTGGCTAACTCATGATGAAACTTTTTAATTGGCCAACCCAGAGACTTAATGCAAAACACAGTCCAGTCTTGAAGTACTCCCATTGCCATGATAGGTCAACTGGATTGAATAACACCTTGGCACCCTTTGGGATATTTTGGCTTTCCATATTTCCATCCAATGGCCTCCTGTAGCATGGCTTTGCAATATTCAAGTTAACTTAAGAGCCACAAGCCTCTCCCAGGTTTTCTTTCATTCCCTGGAGTACAACTATTGATTCCTTGGTTCTGATAGGGATGGATGAACCTACCAATTTTGGTTTCACTCATTTTATCATTTTTCCAATCTTAAGTTTGATTTATGAGTTTGCAATTGTGAGTGGAGAAGGAAGCATAGAATAAAGACATGGACACCAGAGCTTTGGAATAAACTAGGGCCTCTTTATTTAAACAATAAGGTAGATTCATCTTTCGCTGGATCGGCATGTAAAGTTTTGGAATCAATGTCTTTACTTCTGGCAACTTGCCTGACATTATGAGTGACCCACTTTCCTAAGACAGGAGTCAGGTAAACCCAGCCCCTCTCTTATGTGACACATTGAAAGTGTGGGGAGACCACCCCATGTCACCCCCACTCGGAGCTCTGAGTAGATGAGGCAGGACGATCTCCAAAGGCATACCATATCCTCACATGGGAGCCATAAAACTCATGAGAAGCAGGACCTCTGGATATGCCAATCAACAAAAGGGGCCAGAGTGGTCACCATCCCTATTCTAATATAGCAAATTCCCACACATCCCAACAACAAATCAACCTATTTATCCCCCTACTCATTATAACTTCCAGTATGGAGTAGGCAAAAAACTATCCAACATTTAGTGGGATGAAAAATTCCTACTCAGCACCCCTCCAAAAAAAGTGACTGGCTAATCCCATACTAGATAAACGGAGGGAGGGTGGGGGCCAAAATGCGAAAGAGGCTGATGCTTCTCAGGGATGGCCTTTATAGGTTCGCCCCACCCATGCCACATGTGGCACACATAAGGTGCCCTATTCTGCTCCTCCCACCCACAACAGCCATTTTCCCACCAAAGCCGTCCCAGCTGGGTGGGTACTGGAGATATATATATATATATATATATATATATATATATATATATTTAAAAAAGGTCTCCATGAACATTCATATTTATTTCCCCAAATATACACACTTTTGCAAACAATTCCCCCAAATAGAACTTCTTTTTGTACATTACTTTCATGAATTTACAATACATGTACACATCTTTGTGTGCACTTTACCCTAACGTATGCATTTTTACATGCACTTTTGTTCGGAGAATTGCATTGCCAAATTCAGAAAAGTATGACTATTGAAGTACAACTGTGTTGAAGAATGGTACAAGGAAATTTGGGATATTGCCATTAATGATAAATTGACATGTAATATTAAAGTAAGAAGAGGCATAACAAATACGAATGAATTTGAGGGAATTTGGAAACAGTTCCTGGTATATGTGTTCTCTAAGGGAAGCGGAAAACCACCACCAGAAGAAGTAATGAGATTTTGGAAGCAGGAATAGATCCCAAAGGGTGAAGGGGAGCAACTGTATTGTATTGTGTTGTTTATTATGAATAGAAAAATTACAAATGTTAACAGATAAGCTTTGTTTTATTTTTTGTTTTTTCTAAGTTTGTTTTGACTGATTGTGTATGTTGATGTATTTTAATTTGTGTTAATAAAAATAAAATAAAATAAATGAAGTACAACTGTGTGTTGATGCACATATTGGTTTGGGAGATGCAAATTAAGAAAGTTTTCATTAAAATGCAAAGTGAATTAATTTCTTTCCATTCCTATGTGCTGCTCCATCCTGTGTCCATCCTCACAGCATCAAATCCTTTGTACTCTTCATTCTAAAGTCTACAGCTGCCCTTTAGTTTGGGCATGAAGCATTGTTCTTCCTTTCTGCTTGAGCACCCAGCATGTCCATATTTTTCAACTCAGATCTAAGATCAACCGATTTCAAAAACCATTCCTTACAATCTTCTCCTGTCTTTGAGTCCAATGATGGTCAAGGAGGGAAACTAGAAGGGTCTTGAATGAAGCACAACAATCCATCCACTTCTAATTCCCCTCCTTTTGCCAAATCTTATTGACTCTCTCCATGTTTGTTATTTCCCTCATAGTAATCAGGCTCTAAGTAGAAGTCCCATTTTAAAGTCCTATCTTAATTTTTAGTTCTGTTTTTTCCCCAACCAAATTAGGGTCACTTCAGGATTCCCTAAAAATGCCTAAGCCCTCATTTGGTTTGCCCATCATTCCTTTAGAGCCTTTGCCCATATTGGTGTGCATACCATGTATCCTTTAAAAACAACAACTATTGAATTTGTTACCAAAAGCTAGGAGATCAGAGGGTCACCTGTTCCCACTGAAGGTATTTGTAACCAACCAGGAAGTGAGGTTTTTGTGTGTGTTCCCCTTACACCAAAACAAGGTAATTATAACAGCTTCAACTCCTTTTTTCTTCTTCTTTTATGCCTTTTAGATCTATCACTTCCATATCTGCATGCCTCACCATTTCACTAGCACTCAAGCATTCCCACAATATAGAGCTCCCCAAACCCCTGCCTTGCTATTTCCATAGGGACCGCCTCCTCCAAATAACTCCTTATTGGGCAAATGTTAAACCTTACATCTCTAGTTTATGAACTAGTACACTGATTATGTGCTATTGGCTTGGTATTGGAGCAGTGCATGGATGGTGTTTTAATATGTTTTTTATGCTGCTACTGCAAATGGCAACATCAGCAAATGTGCTGGCAGCCATGGACTATCCCCAGTATCATTCAAGTGAATTGTGGAGGGTGGAGACCACTATGAAAATGGAGAAAAATTGGCAGTGGTCAAGAAGGCAGTGTGTGCTTTTTCTTTCTATTCTACATATCTACATTGTTTTATTTATTTATTTATCGCATTTATATACTGCCCCATAGCTGAAGCTCTCTCAGTGGTTTACAGAAGTTTAAAACAATAAACATTAAAAACAAATATACAAAGTTTAAAAACATAAAAAACATAAAAACAACAGTATCCTTATAAAAACAGCTATTCTGGGGTCCGTTAAAAACAAACAAATTCAGCATACATTGTTAAATGCTGTTAAATGCCTGGGAGAAGAGAAAGGTCTTAACCTTGTTTTGCAGCCTTCCAGGCTGCCTGTTCTTTCTGATTCAAAAAATCCCTATGGACACCTGATAATGATAATGATTATTATTATTTATTTATTTATATAGCACCATCAATGTACAATGATGATTTATTACATTTTTATATTGCCCCATAGAAGAAGCTCACTGAGCAGTTTACAACCATTGATAAAAATACAAAATACAACATAATGAAAATCGCCTAAAAATTCAACATTGAAAAATTAAAGCAATGTAAATGGGTAAAAACAAATCAACAATGTTTTCCTAATAGACATTCCCTTATTTGCCCTGGGGTTTACCTGTAGTGCAGGAAGCTGAGGAGGTGACTGTATAGTTTGCAGTGATTGCCTCCTGGAGTATTTTGTATAAAGGTGGAATAAAATTTGATCTCATGAGGATGATGAGGATGAAGGACAGCACCCCCCACACACTCCTCAGCCACCTCATAAGTAAGCTAAGCAGAAGAACACTGAACCCAACCCATGAGAATTTGCCTTTTCTTTCTCCTTTCAATTTCTTTTTAAAAGCAATTTATCTTCTATAAAACTGAATGAGAATGGTCGAAAACTGTGTGAAAGAAATTATTGTCACAGCAGTAGTTGGTATATTAACCAATCATTTTTCTGTCCTTTAATATTTTGGTGTTTTAATGGTTGACTTTGAGCTAATTTCTGCACTTGAAGTAGCTATTCCCACTATATTAAAGCACAGTTCCTCACCTCATCTCTGAGAAAGATCCCTTTATTCCTGTGTGACACATGTATATACATACACATTCATGAACAATGTTCACTAGACAGCATTTGTGTTCTGTATTGTTCTTCCCATAATATGTACTTTCCCAATGTTTTTCAATACTCCGGTCTCTGTTTCTGTTTGTTATGTTAGGCATGTAGATGTATTCATTACAATACATATCAACATGAAACAACCAACTTCTTCTACTACCTCCCACTGTGGACCAATATGCTTAGTGCAGGAAAACAACAACCCTACTGCATATAAGTGATTACAAAAAGGGAGGGAGTGAAAGTCTGCACAGCAAGCAAGGAAGATGCCAACAGCCTCATCTTGAACTTGGACTTTGAGAAAGTGATACACACATTAGAGATGTAGCTTCCGTTAAGGCATCTTGTACATCAACAGATGGAGGTATGATGGAAGGAGAAGTACAGATTTACGCATCAAACCTAAGAGCCTCAAAGGGACTGTTTGACATCAATTTGGCAGTGCTTGCTTTCTAAAGATGAAGTTGATATGTGTCCTTAGAAGAAATCGTCTCAGCACACAAGAAGAATACCCAAAGTTGTGTGCAGATTGATGTTCAGAGACATAATGATATGTGGCAGCAACTAGGAAGATTGAAGCATAAGAATTTGTGCTGCAGTCAGCAGTAAATGTGGACATTCACAGCAATGGCCAAAGCTTTCTTATATCAGCTAATATTTCTTTGGAATAAATGTCCTAGATTTCTCCAAGAACTTGGACATTCATTTTATTGCATCTTCTCTCAATGGCCATGTTCAGACATTTGTCCATAGTCTCATAACCCATGGCTTTTTCTTGGGGTTTTTAAACCGATATCAAGACAAGGTTTTCCAGTTCAGACACAACAGACAACTCTGGCTTAATGTCAGACAGGCTCTGTGCCAAAGGAGGCACATGGCAGAGAGGGGAGTGGGGAAGAGCATGTGCCCATAGCTTCATAAATCATGCTTTACGAAGCCATGAACAAATGACTGAACATAGCCAATATGTCTGTCATTCCTATTTGAATCAGCATAGAAGATATTGCTTCCTGCTGTAGAAACACTATTATTGCATATTAGTATCACATGAACTATGCACACATCCTTTCAATAATTTCCCTTTGGTTGATATTAGAAATAGCACTTCTCAAAAACTTAAATTGCTTTGCCAGTAACAGATGTGCCGAGAGAGAAAGGGAGAGGATCTGCCCTTTACAGAAACATGACTGTAACGGTAATGAGCCACCAAATAGCTACATGTTCAGGGAAGAAAACTCTTGCATGATAAAGGAGAATTGTTTTGTACGATGGCTACCTAATTGCATAGTCAATGTTTGACAAATAAATTCAAGAGCTGAGCAATTATCAAATGTATTTTAAAAAAATAGTTCAAGCCCTCTATAATTCCCCCATGTCAAATAAACCCAACCCAGCCTTTTGTATTTTAAATTGTTGCTTTTGTGTTTTAAAATTATTTTCTTGAAGTCTGAACAATAAATCCATGATATGTCTAAAAGTGAAGGAAGTGCATTTCATGGTGTTTCAAAGTTGCACGTAATGTTATATCGGACTGCTTGATGACTGATGTGGGTGAAATATTTTTCTGGTACACCCTTTTCTTCTGATTTCATTTACCAGTGATGTTGCTGCATTTGCTATTTGAATTGACAACTTTTTTCTTTTGGTTGCAAAAATAAAACCACAAGGTGTGATGACAATTTAACAATTATGAACAGGAATTTGTGGAATATTGGTGATGAGGAACTAAATCATGACGAAGGCAACATGTACAAAGTCCCAGCTCTAAAGAAGTTTACTGGCTCTGGAAGAATTCTTCACTGTTGGAAATGGGCCAATAAACACAATTCAGCATGGCTCCATGATTCTCCCAAACAAGCATTCATCAGATCCATACCTACTTAACTTTTTATCTTTTCTAGTACTGAGTCTATGTACTGCAGGCATCAATTCAACTCTGTACCTTTGGTTCAACTCTACTATTCATTGTGAATAAGCTCAGAAGAAGTGGGACCATGTAGCGTAACAGGGCTAGTTAACTGGAAAGGGGGAAGTTCTGGAGTTATTAAATGAATAATAAATGCTGCCAAGAGAAGAAAGCAAAAGAATAAATTAAAACAACAACAACAACAACAACAACAACAACAACAGACCAGGTAACTAAGCAGGATAGTTTCACATCATTAAAAGGAGTTCTTTTGTTCTTGTTCCCATTAGAATTTTCCAGTCTTACACTCTCACATAATCAAGCATTCTTGGTAGCTGTGAAATGAAGATATAGAAGATATTGTGTGACTTTGTCAAGAGAGGTGGAGGCAACAGGGCATCTACTTTCAGCAGCTCTCCACAGTGCAGCATGGTTCAGGAATACATTAATTCAGATACAAAGCAGGAGGTTTTGTGAATACAAGGAGGGACTATCCCAAACTACAAAGTGACTTTGTGCTTGCAGTTCTTAGGGCTCTAGTCTCTCCATGCCACCGTTCATTTTGGACTCATTCTCCCTGAGTGTTTGAAGATAATGAACAAAGCATAACCCAGTTGTGTGTATGTGAATACATTGCTGCAAATCCTCCCCTATATCTTAGGAGGGGAGAGAGCTAAGATTTTTTTTAAAAAAAAAACTTTTAAAAATAGATATCTGCTCATTTCTCTATTCCGCCCCCACCCCACACACATTTGGCTTCCAGGATGTAACATAATATTCACTCTTGTATCTCTTGATATATATTGCCCTTGTTTTCTTGCCATGCTGTTTTGACTCATCTTGGTTTACACAAACCTTATATTTCCTCTTCAGTTCTTTTAATGTTTCACCTTCACTACTGAGACTCTATTTTCCTTTACAGGCCCAGTTTACATAGGAAAAGCACATTCTGGGCAATTAAAAAGCATGATTTTTCCCTCCTAGTCAAGGCCACACTATTCATTTAGATTGCAGCAGTATTATATTGAAAACAGCAGTATTATTGAAGTTTTCCATGTCAAACACGTAAAGTGTTGAATGTCTGCAGATCTTTAAACAATACTGTACCCCAGACATGGGTATATTGTTGTTTAAAAGTACACACATGCATGTTTCCTTTCACAATTTCCATGTTTGCTGTAGAAAACATTGGTATATTTTTGCAGCAACCCTAATGCCTACTACTGACTTCAAACTGTTACTGGAAGTTTTACAGTTCCTTGGCTAGTAACATTATGTAGTTCTTTTCAATGCTGTTCTGTAACTGGGCCTTAAAGAAATGCAACAATTTCAGCATGTGGGAGCTAACTTGTGCTGACTTCCAACTGAGACTGCAGCAAGCCAATTATGTCATGTGCTGACTGTACCTTCTGGAACACCACCACAAACCAACCTAAAATGTACACTGAGTATTCTGCAGTTTCAGTTCTTCAGATAGAAACTAGTAATTTCGGTGGTGCCTGCATTTTTCTTGAAATTTTTTTTAGATAATACAAATATCTACCTTTTCCTGAATTCTATTGAAAGAAGACTTAAGTTTTTTATCAAGTCCGTGTACAACAATACATCTGCCCAGGTTCGATGCATTAAACAAGGATATTTCACCAAGGAGATTGTCTCCACTCGAGGTGTTAGACAAGGATGTGATTTTGCCCCCACCTTATTTAAACTATATCTGGCAGACCTCCCCTCTATTCTGGCATTGTTACCATCTCACCCACCTAAGATCGGTCCAACAATAGTCTCTATTCTCCTCTATGCTGATGATGCCATTCTGATTTCTCAGACTCGTTTGGGCCTAAAGAGACTACTTTAGGTTTAGCTGAATACTGTAAAATAATCTTTTAACAACTAACTACTCATAAACTAAACTACTGGTCTTTTGTAGGAGGAAGGCAAGATTCCTTTGGTCTATGGGGAAAAACAGAATTGACCAAGTAGATTCATACAAGTACCTGGGCATATGGTTCCATGAAGCTCTAAGTTGGAGAGTGCATGAAAAATATGCCAAGGCCGAGCAAAATGTGGGTGCGCTAACCTGGTTTTTCTTCATGAAGGGTGGGAAATTTCTGCCAGCAGCCACCTGGGTCTTTAAAGCCAAAACTGTGACTCAGGTTCTTTTTTGGGCTTCAATCTGGTTCCCTCACTCTAAGAGCTCTCTTGAAGGAATTCAATGTCTTTTCCTCAGGTTAATACTTGGTGTTCCCAGGTGTGTTTCTGGAGCTGCCCTTAATCTGGAGGTTGGGCTAAACTCACTAAAATGCTTAGCGTGGACACTTTTGGCTCCATTTCTTCCTTGTGCTTACTCTCAACTCTTTGGCCTCCAAGGTATTGTCAGATTCCTTTGAATCTCCTTGGATAAAAGCAGTGGTGCAAAAAGTAATCTCAGTAGGGCTTTCTCCCTCCCACTTGCTATCCATGGACATAGAAAGTGCCAAATCGAATTAAACAGAGATTACTGGACATAGACTACCAGGAGCTCAAAGGAGCTGCATGGGGACCATGTTCCCCTCAGTCATTGGGTCTACCAGGCCATTCCTGCAAAGACAGAATGGCATACTTGGGATGGCTAACTATCCCTAAATATAGGAAGGCATTCTCCTTAGCCTCCAGCAAAGGAGATCGTTACCTTGTCGTGGTGCTGGAGCTTGAGCACCTCAAGGATGCCATGAGCTAAACCGTGAAGGGACACCCAAGATGGGAAGGTCATGGTAGAGAGGTCAGACTAAATACGATCCCTGGGGAAGGTAATGGCAATCCACCCCAGTATTCTTGCTGTGAAAACTAAATGGATCAGTACAACCAGAGATATGTCGGTATACCATCGGAAGATGGGACTCCCAGGTCGGAAGATGGTCAAATTGCTACAGAAGAGGTACAGAGGATAAGTTCAACTAGCCCCAGATGTGATGACGCAGCTAGCTCAAAGCCGAAAGGACGGCTAGTGGCCGATGGTGCTGGTGGTGATTGACGAATCCGATGTTCTAAAGATCAAAACACCAAAGGAACCTGGAATGTAAGATATATGAGCCAGGGCAAATTGGATGTGGTTATTGGTGAGATGTCAAGATTAAATATAGATATATTGGGTGTCAGTGAACTGAAATGGACTGGAATGGGCCACTTCACATCAGATCACCACTAGATCTACTACTGTGGACAAGAGGATCACAGAAGAAATGGAGTAGCCTTCATAATTAATAATAAAGTGGCTAAAGCAGTGCTTGGATATAATCCAAAAAACGATAGAATGATCTCAATTCGAATTCAGGACATCTATACAGACGGTAAAAACAAGACTTGGAGCTGACTGTAGTTCAGATCACAAACTTCTTATTGCACAATTTAGAATCAAACTAAAGAGAATAGGGAAGACCCACAGATCAGTTAGATATGAATGCAGTAATATTCCTAATGAATATGCAGTGGAAGTGAAGAATAGATTTAAGGGACTAGATTTAGTAGATAGGGTCCCGGAAGAACTATGGACAGAAGTTCGTAACATTGTCCAAGAGGTGGCAACAAAAAACGTCCCAAAGAAAAAGAAAACCAAGAAGGCAAGATGGCTGTCTGCTGAGACACTGGAAGTAGCCCAAGAAAGAAGGAAAGCAAAAGGCAACAGTGATAGGGGGAGATATGCCCAATTAAATGCAAAATTCCAGAGGTTAGCCAGAAGAGATAAGGAATTATTTTTAAACAAGCAATGCGCGGAAGTGGAAGAAGACAATAGAATAGGAAGGACAAGAGACCTCTTCCAGAAAATTAGAAACATCAGAGGTAAATTCCAGGCAAAAATGGGTATGATCAAAAACAAAGATGGCAAGGACCTAACAGAAACAGAAGAGATCAAGAAAAGGTGGCAAGAATATGCGGAAGATCTGTATAGGAAGGATAATAATATCGGGGATAGCTCAGACGGTGTGGTCAGTGAGTTAGAGCCAGACATCCTGAAGAGTGAGGTTGAATGGGCCTTAAGAAGCATTGCTAATAACAAGGCAGCAGGAGATGACAGTATCCCAGCTGAACTGTTTAAAATATTGCAAGATGATGCTGTCAAGGTGATGCATGCCATATGCCAGCAAATATGGAAAACACAAGAATGGCCATGAGACTGGAAAAAATCAACTTATATCCCCATACCAAAAAAGGGAAACACTAAAGAATGTTCAAACTATTGGACAGTGGCACTTATTTCACATGCCAGCAAGGTAATGCTCAAAGTCCTGCAAGGTAGACTCCAGCAATTCATGGAGCAAGAATTGCTGGGTTTAGAAAAGGCAGAGGAACTAGAGACCAAATTGCCAATATCCGCTGGATAATGGAGAAAGCCAGGGAGTTCCAGAAAAACATCTATTTCTGTTTTATTGACTATTCTAAAGCCTTTGACTGTGTGGATCATAACAAACTGTGGCAAGTTCTTCGTGGTATGGGGATACCAAGTCATCTTGTCTGCCTCCTGAGGAATCTGTATAACGAACAAGTAGCAACGGTAAGAACAGACCACGGAACAACGGACTGGTTTAAGACTGGGAAAGGAGTATGGCAGGGTTGTATACTCTCACCTTACCTATTCAACTTGTATGCAGAACACATCATGTGACGTGCTGGGCTTGACGAATCCAAGGCTGGAGTTAAAATCACAGGAAGAAACATTAACAATCTCAGATATGCAGATCACCACTTTGATGGCTGAAAGCGAGGAGGAGCTGAGGAGCCTTATGATGAAGGTGAAAGAAGAAAGTGCAAAAGCTGGGTTGCAGTTAAACCTCAAAAAAACCAAGATTATGGCAACCAGCTTGATTGATAACTGGCAAATAGAGGGAGAAAAATGTGGAGGCAGTGACAGACTTTGTATTTCTGGGCGCAAAGATTACTGCAGACGCTGACTGCAGCCAGGAAATCAGAAGACGTTTACTTCTTGGGAGGAGAGCAATGACAAATTGCTAAAATAGTTAATTGATAAAATAGTTAAGAGCAGAGACACCACACTGACAACAAAGGTCCGCATAGTTAAAGCAATGGTATTCCCTGTAGTAACCTATGGCTGCGAGAGCTGGACCATAAGGAAGGCTGGGCGAAGGAAGATAGATGTTTTTGAACTGTGGTGTTGGAGGAAAATTCTGAGAGTGCCGTGGACTGCAAGAAGATCAAACCAGTCCATACTCCAGGAAATAAAGCCAGACTGCTCACTTGAGGGAATGATACTAAAGGCAAAACTGAAGTACTTTGGCCACATAATGAGAAGACAGGATACCCTGGAGAAGAGGCTGATGCTAGGGAAAGTGGAAGGCAAAAGGAAGAGGGGCTGACCAAGGGCAAGATGGATGGATGATATTCTGGAGGTGACAGACTTGACCTTGGGGGAGCTAGGGGTGGCGACGGCCGACAGAAAGCTCTGGCGTGGGCTGGTCCATGAAGTCACGAAGAGTCGGAAGCAACTGAACAAATAAACAACAAATTCTCCTTAGCAAGGTTCAATGTTCCCCCTCCAAGCTATTAGAGGACAGATTCAAGAAAATCCCAATGAATAATGGATGCTGCCCCTATAATAACGTCGAGGTGGAGTTCATCTTGCATGTTTTATTCTACTGCAGTTATTATCAAGAGGCCAGGAAAGACCTAGTATGTCCTATTATAAGTGTTTCCCTGGTCATTCTCCCAAGTCTCTTATGATAATTTTACTCCAGGGCACCAATAAGCCTATTACTGAGCAAGTGGCCAAATTTCTGTATCTGGCTATTCTCATTAGACCACTCATGGATGTTTGATCTTTTCTTTAAATCTACTGATTAACATTTTTTGCAGATTTTGTAGCCTTTCTTTTTACCATCATGTATTTTTATTAATGTCTGTGTACCTACATACTACAATAATGGTCTGTTGACTGCAACTAAAGATTGATTGACACCTTTTACTGTCTATCAGTGCCATTGTTTGTTCTGGCAAGTTATACTTCGTGACATTTCTTCTTTCCTGCTTTTCTGTTTGTTCCTTTATGGATCAGTCACAGCTGGATCCCACTCAATTTGGGATCATGCAGCAAACAGGATACAGCCTCAACATTTATGTAGCCAATCAAATTATGTAGCTAATTGCATGACCTTATCACCATGGTTAATGTGGAAAAGTCACCCAAAAGGACAGGTACTTCCGATACTGCTGAAAATATTCTTACTAATGCATGGACTCAGCCATTTTTAAGGCAGCCCAGGGTAAGATGGCCTTGCTAATGGCATGCACTGTAAAACCAGCCCTTATTTTAACATCTTTTGCCCTCCCATTCAAATTCCTATATTAGGATTAGGACCAATGTGTATGATTTTAAAATAAGAGTTATTTATATTGTGAGCATCCAGATGCAACTTTGGTCCCCTATGGTACAGTCTGTTTTCCATCAGCTGTTGGCATTGTCAGCTATCAGGGAAGGAATCAAGGTTGATTGTTTTATAAGCATTGCATAGATGGCAGTCTGAATAACTGCAGGAATAATGCTGCCAACTAGGTTCTCCTACCATATCATTTATTATTTTTCTCCTACTTCTAATGAAATGGACCAGGAAATTGCCAGAAAGAACAATCGAGGAGAGGTACATCCTTCTGGCTCATATCATTATTGGATAGTGAGTTTTGGGTGGGAGGTGGAGTGGGTTTCACACAAAAAATCCTGCATATTTTTGTGCTAATTTTCCAAATGAATGTGTCAATTGTATGCAAACCAAAAGTTTTTTGCATTCTTTCCAGCACATTTTTGTTGTTGTTCATTGAATCACATCACAACAAAATGGATCAACTTCAGAGTGCAGATTGTTTGGGTCCACATTCAGTTCTGATAGGCATCAATTCGATAAATTCTGGTGAAAACCAAATGAAATAAATTTCCCACCAATCCCTAGCATGCAGGCAGTAGTATGGAACATGTCACATAGGTCAACATCAGGGAAATAGCAGGCAGCCTGGGGATCCATAATTGTGGTATAAAGAAAGGCTTTCCTCCAACAAGTTGCCAAGAGTGGGAGGAGGGGGAAGCAAATGTGTGACCTTTATATCACATGAAGTGGGACTGGATTGACCAATCCAGAGGGACTGGGATCACCTGCAACCAAGGAGGATTTTAGAGTGTTATGTAAGTGTCCAGATGAAAATGACTCTCAGACCTCCTGCAACCTGGTGATACAGGGAACAGAGAACTAGTAGTATCTGAACTGTCTTGAGAGAAAAAAAGTATTGCTGTATTAGTCTTCATTCTGGGAAGAATATTCCTGCTACAAATGTCATCCTGGCAGCTGGCAATGCAGAAAGAAGAAAGGTGGGTTTTAAAAGTGGGTGTTGTATACATTAATATATGATTCCTTTACTGCTTTCATTAAAAATGTCACAGGAAATATGGTGATCCATGATTCATTGTAATATGGTATGAACCATATAATAAACACCATTTACATTGATAGTACAGTATTTCATTATGTACATGTTTTATCTGAAACTAGATATTGCAGATTTACTTTGCTAGTTTATGCATTTATATACATCTTTTACACATGCCCAGAGGAAGATGTTTGAAGAAACATGTTGGGCTTCCAGAAATGAATTTTATTTCATGCCATTTTGAGATTAATGTATTTCTCCTTAGTTTTTTTTTTTTAAAAAAATCTTCTGCCACTGTTTTTCTTTTTCCAGAAATGTGTACAAAAGAAATTCAAAGTGTGTATATCAGGACCAGTCTTGATGAAGAGTCAACAAGGCTTCTGCAAAGGTAAGTCCTGTCTCACTAGCCTTTTAGAGTTCCTTGAGTGTGAACAAGCGTCTGGATGGGGATGTGGAAAACAGCAAAATCTGAAGCTCAGTCTGATTTTTGTCCATATCAGATTGTTCACATTCTCTTTCCTTAAAAGGGCTATCTTCTAGAAATATTTTAAATGCAAACATTAAAAAAAAATCTCAAAGTTCAAGAAGAACTGAATTTAATATTGGTAAAAATGAGAAACTGAGAGACGATGAAATTAAATGGTCCATCCATTCCCAATTGAAAACCTTTGATTTTATTCTATGGCAGTCAATGTGCTCTGCTGATTTAGTGAGACAAATTAAAAGAAATCTAGGCTGGGTTAATTTGGGTTAATGTTAAGAAAATAATCTGCCTTTTCAGAGATCACAGGCACTTGTGATCCAACACCCCCTTCCCCCAACTACAGTTCCTTTGTCCCACTGCCATATAGGTCAATAGGAGAAAATCAGTCCTTCTTTGTAGCCTTGCCATACTTGCAGTGTGCATCTGTTTGTTCAGCCCAAAAGCCCTGGAAAAGGAACATCACCATTTGGAACCAATGAAATTGGCTTTTATGTGATTTCCTGAGCTAGAAACATGGTCACACCATTCTTGGCTTGTGATTACAAGGGAGCACCATAGCTTTAATTGAGCCTGATTCAGGGATCAGAAGTCCCATGCTGTGGAGACTGAGAGACTCCTAAATAATTAGGAAACATGAGCAACCCCCAGTTTGGCTGGGCCCATACTGAGTTGACGCAATTCATTCCATACTCTTATGACACAATGGATGGACATAACGTTAACATATAATACTTTATCCATAACATAATCCAACATGGCACAACATGAAACATCAAACTAGAGGAAAATCAACCCACCCACCCCAGTTGGCACTCCAAGTGGTGAGTGGAAGTGCATTTTGATTTTCTCCAGGGGTCTGGGGACTGAACTTGCTTGCCAGTTGGTGATTGGGAGCTTCTTTATGGTAGCTATGGTAAGAGTAGCAGTACCTGAGCAATGGCTCTCTTTTTTTCTTTTTCTTTTAAATGCTGCTGCAGCAGAGAGCTTCTCTCCTCTATCCTCTCTGGCCTCTTATTTATTTATTTATAATATTTTTCAGCCACCTTTCAAGGCAGAAGCCCTCCCAACCTGATGGAGAATAATAAGACATATAATAAAACCGATTCAGCCTTTTAAAAAAGAAACCAATACAAAAATACGGTAAAAACAGCAAAACCCCAATAAAAACAGTAATAAAAATGGCAACAATAGCAATCATATCATGAAATTTCCAAAGTAAAATATTTTTAAGGCCTTCTTAAAAGCCTGCAATGGTGAGGCCTGGTGGACTCCCGATGGCTGTAGATGGCACTCCAGAGGTATAGGGAGATTGCAGAAAAGCCCCTCTTTCATGTGGTTGCCCACCCAACTGCTCTCACAGGAGAGCCAATGAGGAGGGCTTCTGGGGTTTTAGATGAAAGCTGTGGTGACTGGAACTCTTGCTCTTTCTGCTCCCATAATTTTCCATTCCCAGCATGAGGGGAAGGAAGGAAATGGAGAGGGTGGCCCCTACAGATACCAACGTCACAGGCAGAAGCATTTAAAGGAAAAAGGTACTATCACTGCTAAGGCAGAAGTTCTCTCCCTCCCCACTCCACCAAACTTGCCAACCTTTATTTCAACCCTCTTCAGAAGTGTACTCAACTTTGCAAATGAACATCAAAGCTGTATGAAATTGTTATAGCCCTACCTAAAACATCATTAAAATATTAGTTATAAACATCCCAGAGTAGTCTGGGGATTACTCAGAGCAAGGCATGGAGGGGTGGGGCACAGGATAGATAGGGTATAGGAATACTTCAGATTCTCCCTAGTGCATGGGATACTGCCTGCAAATACACCAGAGTGTGTGCATAGGCAGGGAAGGGAGAAATGAGTCATTAGGGTGAATAGGAAGTAGGGGTGTGCACGGACCCCCCGCTCCACTTCTCTTCCAGATCCGTGATTTGCGGATCGGCCCGCTCCGCCCCGCCCCCGCTCTGCTGCGGAGCTCCGGATCCGGATCGGAGCTCTGTTCCCCCCCCTCATAGGCTTGCATTAAGCTAAAAAAGTATACAACTTTTTTTCTGTGAAAGTTAGAAACCTCAAGTTTGGCACCATGACACCTCATGGAGGTATACACACACACGCCAAGACTCAAGGCAATCCCATCATCCCCTGATTTTTGGGGAATTTATGAAAATCAGGCACCCCATTCACACCCCTTTCCATAGCTCCGTCAATTTGCACGTTAAAAATCTCAAACTCGCCACCATAATAGCTTAGCCAGGGATGCACACGCACGCCAAGACTCAAGGCAGTTCCATCATCCCCTGATTTTTGGGGAATTTATGAAAATCGGGCACCCCATTCACACCCCTTTCGATAGCTCTGTCAATTTGCACGTTAAAAATCTCAAACTCGCCACCATGATAGCTTATCCAGGGATGCACACGCACGCCCAGACTCAAGGCAGTCTCATCATCCCCTGTTTTTTGGCGGGGCTTAAACCTGCAGACAGCTCAATGGGGCCATTTCAAAGGAAATCCCAACATGCCATGAATTGGGGAGTAGAGATCAACCTAAATGAATCTTCTTCCACACTTGAAAAATGGATTTGGAACTTCCAAAACTCTAAGTGAGCGCAGGAAGGACTTCTCCCCTGAGTCAAAGCCAGACGCACACAACATCCCTGTGAGGCGGGCAGGGGAGGAGAGAGGGAAGGCAGGCAGGCAGCTGACATTTCTGGGGGCATAAGGAAGTGAGCCAAGGATAAGCCAGTAATGCATATAAAATGGAATAAATAAATAAATAAACAAAGGAGGGGTGGAATTAAAAGCAGCAGTGTTGCTGAATAAACAACAAGAAGAACTTTTTTTTAAAAGGCTATATCTGTCTTTTACTAGCAATAGGGTCTTTTACCAGCAATTATTAAGAAAGAACAGTACTTTTCACAATATATGCTTGACCTATCGTTTCCTGCCCTAAGAAAGGCCTTTACTGCCCTTCGTTTTCAGACAATGCCCTCTGCTTTCTTTGAGGGGAAGTACAAAAAAGTTCCCCATGCCCAGTGGATCTGTTTTTGTGGTTCGGGGGAGATCGAAGACCTAGCGCATTATCTTCTGCGTTGCCCTCTGTACAAAGAAATCAGGGAGCATTTTCTAAAGGAACTATTGTTAGCAAGAGCGGCTTGGCACACTAGAGACATTATCTGCGATCTGCTGGCGGACCATAGTAAAGCAATAGGGGGACGTGCCCAGGGGAGGGGGAAGCAGCTGCCAATTTCACTGTTCCTAGTGACCAGTCTTTTAAGAAGCAACGCTCTCACTTCAACTCATGATAGGCATTGCTCCACCGGGTTACTCTCTTTGGAGGGCTCTGATGGCCCTCCAAGTACAGGAGAGAGTGGGGGCATGTCCACATGGCATGCCCTAGGGGAGCTCATCCCCTTGCACCACATGTATTCAGTTGTTCCCCAAAGTTAGGGTGGGTAGCACTGCTGTGTGTTTCCTATCTGTTAGTATGATTTCAGGTTGTGTTAGTGCATTTGGTGGAGCTACTGTTTTAAAAAAACACTTGGAAAACTCCGTTCAGAGTAGAAAGAGAAGTTTCCCAGAATCCCAAGTTACCCGTTTTGCCTATCCCCTCCTCCAACTTTGGGATCATGTGATCATGACCGGGAGTTGACTCTGCCCCTCAGCAATCGAAACAGGTAACCTTTTTCCCGCCTTTACCCTACTTTTTAAAAAATTCTAGCACGCGAACCACACCACGCAGAGAGCTGAGAGTAGGCTCAAAATGACCCCCATCCACGACTCTCTAAGCACAAGAATTTTCAGAAAGTTAGCTTCAAAAACAACACAGTTATCCCCCTTTCTTTTACGCAATGCAATCCTATGGGCGAAATGTTTCAAGATGGCGATCGGACCGGACCGTGGAAAGAGGAGCGCTCCGAAAATGGCCGCTTCTCTTCGCCTTGCTTCTAGGGGTCCACGGTCCGCTTCTACTCCGCCTCTGGGCAAGGTGGAGCAGGCCAATTCGCTGCTTCTGCGCTTCTAATCGGAGCGGAGCACATGCCTAATAGGAAGTATGTGTTCAATGGGTCATAAAAAGCTCACTACATTCTAATAGGGTTCGATGAAGGCTGGTCATGCTGCCTGTGCATCCCAGAGAGCCCACTATTATTATTATTATTATTATTATTATTATTATTATTATTATTTATATAGCACCATCAATGTACATGGTGCTGTACAGAGTAAAATAGTAAATAGCAAGACCCTGCCTCATAAGCTTACATTCTTATAAAATCATAATAAAACAATAAGGAGGGGAAGAGAATGCAAACAGTCACAGGGTAGGGTAAACAGGCACTGGGTAGGGTAAAACTAACAGTATAAAGTCAGAACAAAATCAAGTTTTAAAAGCTATAGGAAAAAGAAAAGTTTTTAGCTGAGCTTTAAAAGCTGCGGTTGAACTTGTAGTTCTCAAATGTTCTGGAAGAGCGTTCCAGGCATAAGGGGCAGCAGAAGAAAATGGACAAAGCCGGGCAAGGGAAGTAGAGACCCTTGGGCAGGCGAGAAACATGGCATCTCCTGCACTCGTCGAACGCTGCCCACTCGGCCCTCTTTCAGCTGAACCAGTCTGGCGAGCGCTTGGTGTCTGGAAATTGAAGCCCCCTGTGGATTTTCAACTCATCCCTACTGTGCATAGCTGGGAGTGGTGGTGGTGGGAGCTTTATTGAATGCTATTGGAATCTCTGTTGGAATCATCCTGCATGCAGATAGGAGTGCACCCAATACATCATGTTATATGTCTTTACAGTTATTGTCAGCATGAGGCCTGATCTCCCTGGGTTCTGAATCAGACTCAGAAGCTGAAGAAGGAAAAGACCAGCTAAAACAGGAAGCAAGGGAGGAAATTCTCTAAGACTCTCCAGGAGTCAAGGAGGAATCTT
The DNA here is from genome assembly GCF_023053635.1 of Elgaria multicarinata webbii. NCBI lineage: Eukaryota > Metazoa > Chordata > Lepidosauria > Squamata > Anguidae > Elgaria > Elgaria multicarinata. The sequence continues at coordinate 68,351,042 of NC_086173.1, read as the reverse complement.
CCCAAATGCTTATCGAACAGGAGGCTCAGAGATCATATTCTGCCTTCTCCTTTCTCCCAGAACTCAGTTTTTGTTGGAGGGGGAGGGAGCACTGAAATTGACAGATCCCAGAATCTGCCACAGCGTCAAGTTGACAGCGTTGAGAAGAGGTGGGGGGACAGTCCACCAGACTAGCCACAAGGCAGAGGTTACAGCTTGAAGACCCTTCCTGAAGGGGGTGTCCAGTAATAGCTTGTTGGGCACAGCAGAAAACCGTTCATTTAGTTGATAGGCTTTGTTAGGCTAATTAAGCTTAGAAGATAGCTCCTAGCATTCACACTCCTTTCAGGTGTGAAGAGGTGTCTATTTACTGAATAAAGGTTTTGTGGATTTCACAGCAGACCTCTTTATCGTTTCACATCTTGGTGGGAGGGCCTAGAATCACAACAATCATCACCATTAGACAAATTACTATCTTGTGTAAGTATAGTGTGTATATAAATCACAGTAGATGGCACTCTGCAAAGAGAAAGTCCACCAGATGCTCGCAAATACAGCTTGCCATGACCCTTTCCTTCCAGACTCAATTCTGATTGATAGACTAAAGATAACACCAAACGTGAGAGCAGGAAAAGTGTGTTCAGTTCTGTCATAGAAAAGAGCATGACAATTCTATTAAGAGCTGCAAAATGTGACTTAAGATGCTCTTACTTACAAAGGCACAAAAAGCAAGCAGAATTCTTCACGCCCTAAGAGGTCCTGCATGACTGAATTGCAATCACATAGTTCTGTGTACATTGGTTTGCAGCTGTGAATGAGCTTGAGGATTAAAAGACCTGATCTGACTTCACCCTCCTTCAGCAATCATTTTCAAAAATTCAATTACTTTGCACAATATATTCCAAGCTAAAGAGAAATATCTGCCTGTTTTACAACTTATGAAGACCCCCTCCCCTAAAGAAACCTTACATTTCATTCAATTAGTTACAGTGTAGCTACAGGATTTTCATTATGCACAGGAGAGGATTTTTATAAGCTTATCTTTTAGAGGGGAGTGGCGGGGGTGGGTGGGTGAGGAACCAAAACTCATCCACTCTGGATTTAAAACTACTTTTGTAGACCATATATTATCAAATAATTTAAAAAAGGTGGACTGTAGAGGAAAATGTTACAGTTAATATTGTCTCCATTATAGTTGAGTTAATGTGCCTACCAAGGTATTATAAGGAATTCATATTCACATTCATTTGTAGTGTAATCATCTTGTGGTACAATCATATTCACACTATCAACAGTAGCCACATAATAATCTTTGCTCATCCTATGCTGTGCACTGTGAACACTCTGGGTGAGTCAAACATATTATTGCTTAACAGAACATACTGGATATAACAGATACTGGTTTGTACTACAGCAGCCAGAGCAACAACCAGTTTGTGTAAATGTGACAAGGCTAAGCAGTCCTATTTACAATGGAGCATCTGTTACTCTGGTGTTGCACAAGGAATAAGGTGGGGGAACCTGACCTCATCCATGGACCAACAGATACAGGGAGCTTGTGCTCCTGCTTGCCCAGCCAACAAGACAACCACCAGTGGAGAACAAACACCTTACCCACTGGTCAGATTTGTGGGCTTTTGTATTCTGTACCTCCTAATACAAGGTCTACCAGAACTAGGAACTGCTCACTGGGTTGCTAGTTTGGAGAAATGGAATTCATTGAGGAAAGCTCTATTTTTAACACTTCCCTGCCCCTCTAATTAAAACACAAGATTATACACAATAAGCTAAGTAGGAAGAAAAATGAGGAAGATCAATAAAAAATGAGCACTTGTATTTTGAACATAAATGTACAGGTGGATCTGATGCATGTTTCCTAGGACCAACCAGGTGCCCTTCAGATGTTTGGACTATAACTCCCAGCATTCTCGACAACTGGCCATGCTACTAGGGTGGGTGGGTGGGAGCACGGCCAGCCCTAGGATAAATAGCACCATGGGTGAGAAGTGTCTTTGGTGCCCCCCGCCCCAGGGTAGTCAGCTTTGCAGGGCACCATAGAGGATTTATGGTGCCTGGTGCAGGCATGATGTCCACAAGGCAAAGTTTAAAAAGTCACATTCTGTGCAATGCCAATGCATTATGCAACACAGCAGAACTAACACAATTTTTACTTCTAATATTTATTGTCTTGTAGCAGTTCCTATCTTTGGGTAAACATTCTTTATTTTAGAATATCCATTGTTTTTATCTTGAAAAATAATTAACAAAAATAATAAATAAAAAAGGTATACAGTTGACTTCTTACATCATCATCATTATTATTACTATTATTATAGTGCTTGTAGTGTTTACAATATTTGAAGTACTAAGGCCTTAGCTAGACCTACTTGCTATTGCGCCACGGAAGAGTGAAGATCTCGCAATGTATTTATCTGGAGATCCCCCTCTGTTTACATGTGGTGCACGACGTCTGAGGAGGTGTTGCGCCCACCAGTTTTTTTTAAAGGGGAAGATGCGCAAAAGGTAAGGTTTTTTTTTTTTTTAAACTTATTTTCCCCACTCCCCCCACCCTACTCCTGATGGGCATAGTGCTCCTGAGGAGCTCTGTGCCCCATGCGCGGGTCCCCGCTCATCGCGAGGAACTGGGACAAACTGCAATGCCCAGCCACACATTCCGTGGTCTCGGGCTCAGCCTAAGACTGCAGAAAAACTGGGCTCAAAGGGTAGGTTGAGATCCCGGGGCAAGGGAAGGATCATCCCTCCCTGATCCCGGGATCGCCTGTGCGTCATGTGGACACACAGAGATGATCGCGGGAATCGCCTTGGGACTTCGCCTCATCTAACTATGGCCTAAGTTTTCGATATCCACTGATTTTTACCTAGTACAAATGACATCAAAGTCTAAATTGAAAAACAAAAACACTTTAAAACTGGTTGAGCTTTTATATTGTATTTTATATTATGGTTTTATACTGTTGTTTTATACTTTGAATGGTTTTAATTTTTGTGAACCGCCCAGAGAGCTCCGGCTATTGGACGGTATAGAAATGTAATAAATAAATAAATAAAACTGAAGGAAGATCATTTTTGTAGTTAGTACCCAAACAACCTATAGAACCTTGAAAGAAACATTAGACACTTGCTTTTTGCCATGCTAGTTCACTGCAAACATTACATTAAAAAAAACCCACAGGTGCTGAGCTCAGCTTGGCATCCCCCTCAGCTCAGCGTCCCAGGTGACCAGCCAGCTCACCCATCCCTAAGGCTGGCCCTGGATGGGAATTGAAATGGAAAGCATCTAGGGGGCACCAGGCTGGGACAGGCTGATGCCAACGGTCCTTAGAGTGCCTGCTATGAATTGCCTTTCTCCTTCTCAGCTTCATTCCTGGCCCAGCTTTACAGTGAGGAAGCAGGTACGTTAGAACCGCCCCAGTCACTGTTGACGTTTCAGTATTTTAGCGTGATTCATTGCTGCCAGTGCTAGAACAAGAGCACTAGCTAAGGTAGGATGCTTTACCAACACCAATTTTAGCAGTTGCTATGCTGCCAGTATGCTGGCAGGTAGAATCAGGTCAGGAGGGTTTATTTGGCACAGAAAATGTAATGTTTCCCCCTTGCTGATTTCATGAGCTTGAGTGAGTCATTGTGAAATATTGATCAACTACCATGCTTATTTAACTTCCTAATTTAGCATTTTGACAAATGCCCTCCGTTCATTTTGCAATATTTTACTTTCAACTGAACTTTACTTACGTTGCCTTCATAGGTTTTATGTGATGGAGAGTTAGCTAGGGAAGTCAATATTTGGCCTAGTAGTGTGCAGTACTTATATACTTCCAGAGATCATTTTAGTGATCTATTTTAAGAGATGGATTGTGCCAACCTCTGCTGTTTTATTAGAGCTGTACAAGCATGGTGGTTTAATAGGAGTAGCATGAGAATTTAATGCTTTACACCAAAGCCAGAATAAACATCCTACTGTAAAGCCTACACTTAACTGCTATTTCAGAGAACAGATAACCTAGTACTACTGGCAGAAACTTTATTCATCTTTCATTTGGCCTATGGATGAGACTTCAAATTGATTCTCTGTCAAGTAAAGCACCATGATCTGAGGAAATATATGAAGATAATTTGATATCCCTGAAACAACTCTCCATTGTTCTTACACCAAAGAGCATTAAGGGGGAAAAAACCCCAAATACTTGCAATTCAAAGTCTCAGAAATGGTTTCCAGGGGACAGATACAAATCCCATTATAGCCAAAAGAAGACTTTAATATAATGAAATCAGGCCTGAGATTTTAAAGGCTGATAATCAGCCTGTAACTGCAGTCAGATAAAAATAACTGGATCTCTGAGCCATTCTGAGCAGCAGAATCAAGAATGATAGCTGAAAATATAAGGGCCAAAACAGACATTACTTTAAACCCATATCTAGCAGCTGCAGTCCCATTTTTTCATCTAGAATATGCACAGCAGGCCTAGTCTGAACCTCAAAAGCACCCTACTTCCCAATGCTAGCCATTTGTGCCTTCTTTAGAGTAAAAAATGTGGTGAGGGGAGAGATAATACTAGTAGAGACAATGTTAATGTGTGTTTTGGCCCTAAAATGGCTAGAATTGGAGCTTTCCACAAATGGACTCTTGAAATTCTCCACACTATTTCTAGGCAGAGAATCTGGGGCAGAAAAAATTCACTGATTTTTTCCAGTGGGAGGAGAAATTCTCTAACAGTTTCTCACAGTTAGGACTCACCATTGGAGGGGCTGAAGCTTCTGACTTTCTTTTTTGGTAAGGGTTGGGTTTTGTGTGTGTGTGTATTTGTGTGTTTGTGTGTTTGCATGGGCACTACAAGTGTCATCAGCAACAATTATTTTGGCAGCCTGGCTCCCATTTTGTATTCTTCACAAAGTGTCATTACAGAGTATTGTAAGGGAGAAGGTGGCTACCATACACACACACAGAAATGATGAAGAACATTTGGAGAAAATTCTGCAATCTGGTCTTTTATTTCTAGTAAGAAATAGAAAGAACAGAAAAATCTCAGTACATTTGTGAGAAAAAATGTCTTCTGAGAATTGTTGGTTCAATTCTACTTGTCATTCTTCAGGTTTCGGCACCTTCCCCAGGGTCTTCAAAACATTAATTTTTTTTGGGTGGGGGGCGATTGTGAATGCTTCTTTTCTCTAAGGCATTATGTCTTATAAAAGTGCTACTTTTCTGAAAGGTGTGAGGGGGGCAGTGTTATGTCCAGGTCCAGGGAAGAGGTAGTGCTGTGCTAAAATCTGTCCTCCAATTACCTGAAATTTTTATTTTCCCATGAAAGATGCTTCCATTGTTGTGCTTTATTTTCAGGGTATTTTATAATTTATTTTTAATTTTGTTGGTGCTGTTTTGAGGGTGGTGAGGGTGTTTTTGTGTATGTATTTCTGTTTCACTTCTCTCCATTATTACCTTATGATGTCTTCCACTGGGCTTTAATTGAAGTGTGGGAAGCTGTGGAGATTACAGGCTTCTGGAGCAATGATGGTACAATGAAAGATATGACACTTGTACACACTTCCTGGCCACATCTTAGGCCTTAGCTAGACCTAAGGTTTATCCTGGGATCATCCCGGGTCATCCCTGTTCATGTAAATGACACACAGGATATCCCAGGAGCAGGAGGGACGACCCTGGGATGATCTTGGGATAACCCTTAGGTCTAGCTAAGGCCTTAATTAAGGTAAGCACAACAACCCCAAACCCATGAGAATTTCCCTGAAATGTTCTACTCCTTTGAATGAGAATGTGTGTGTTTTTTATACAGCTTCAGTTTCTCCAATTCAACTGTTGTTATTTATCTCAAATTCTTCTTGCCCTGAATATGGAGAACTATGTGAATTTTGGCCTTTTAAAAAAAAAAAAAAATCAAAACAGATCTGAAACAACAATCTCACCCATCTCTATTTGCAGGTCTCATTTGTTACACTCTAATCACCATCACACTGTTAATTTTATTTATAATGGAATGTAGGATAATACGTATGCCTAAAAGGAGTAGGAACACAGGAAATATTTTATTACAAACATGTTATACAATATTTTTTAGATTTTCTATAATGACAATTTTTTCAAGCACAAGCTTGTTCTGTTCCATGTCTGTATCAGTTTACAATTTCCCCTCAGAAAGTCCACAAGAAATTCCATATGCATTTTCATGTGAACAAAAATTTGTGCATCTTATTATATGCATTTGTGATGCTATTTTACCTTATGTCCATATTTTTGTATGCCATTTCCCCTAATGTAGACATTTTTGGATGAGAGAACTGCACTGCAAAATTTGGAAAAGCGTGGAAACTGAAGGGTAATTTTGTTCTGCATGTATTAGCTTGGGAAGTAAGAATTAGTTCGGTTTGTATTAAAATGCAAATGAAACAAATGTCTCCTCCATCCCCATTGAAGATGCTTTACAGTGAGCATATAGAGTATGGATATGGTAAACATGTGCATTATATGGATAGATTCATCAGGGAGTTACGATTGGCTAAAATGACATTCCTGAACAAGAGTGACCAAACCCTTTTTTCTTTACAGTGTTTTTTGTGTATAGTATTCTTTATTTTTGAGACTAGCCACAAAGGACCACTTCACAAACACAAAGGTGATTCATATCGTTTCAGGACTCAGGAGGAACCAGAGTCAACAGCAGGAGGGCAAGAAAGCACATAATAACCCAGCAGCATTTGCATGGCTCATTTGTGCTTTCCGTTTGTGAAATGAATATCCAGCTGCAATTCTGTATGGCAGAGATGCTCAAGCAATGGTTTACTCCTGGGATCACACATCTTAGCTGAGACAATGATCAGAAAAGAACTTTTTTAAATTATTATTTTATAATGTTGTAACTTTGAGTCTGTAGGATACAACCTTCTAAGAGATAGCCAACTACTTAAAAAAGAACATGCCTGATTATATATTCTTCTGTGTTTTCCCTTAAGACTTTTTTGCCCTGGTTGTCTTATTTCAGTTTGTCATTGGATCTTATCAGTTAATAAATATATTTATGTATAAGGTGTAGTTGTCAAGCACCAATGCATCATTTAAAGAAACACATTTCAATTTTTGCAAAGTTATTTTAAATTGTACCCTAATGGTCCTCAAAAAGGCAGCAGCTTCTCTTTATGCCAGGATAAGATAGATGCATAAGCGTTGGTTCACAGTGGATTTTGTTATACACAATATAAACATTGCAAAACCGTAGCACATTAAAATACTGCCAACTTCATCCTTCTACTTTAGAGTGGACTGCAAATGGCCTCTTGAAATTCTCTAATTTATTTTTGGAGAAATGAATGGGAGGGGGGATTTTGCTGAATTTCTCTAGCAATTTATTGGGGAAAGGGACTCATCATTAGCAGCTGCTGTAGCACGACTTCTAAAGTTGTTGTTGTTGGTTGTAAGTCTTTGCAGCCTGGGGTAGTCTGGATGGGAAATGGTGTCTGCAACAACAACAAATGGAGAACATATGGAGAAATTCTGCAAAGTGGCCTTTTTTCTAGGGGTGTAGAAAGAAGAAAAAACTTGGAATGTTTTTTCCCCCCTAGAAAAATGTCTTCAGAGAAATTTCAGCCCAGATCTACTTTGTTTGATCACCTTTCTATCCATTCACAGCTAGTAAGAAGTGGCAACTTCATTTTGCTTGACATCTGCATTCATCTATCATAAATGGACACCAGAATTAGCCCACAACTTGGATATGTTTGTGATGGATAGAAGCAAGACAATTGACGGGCTCAGATGGTGGTGAGAGATCATCTCCCTGCTCCCGCCCCACATATGAAAAGGTATCTGTTCATAATACTTCATACTCAACTACAAAAAATAAAATAAAATAAAATAAAACGCAGTGGCCATTTAACAAAGTAGCAAATAACTAATGGATCCTCTCCCCAAACATATCCAGCTACATCTCATATTACTGCACTAATTGGCTAACAAGCATGAACTGACATACCATTTTGGCTGGCTGTGGTAAGCAAATCAAAATTTATTTATTTATTTATTTTATTACATTTCTATACTGCCCCATAGCCAAAGCTCTCTGGGCAGTTTACAACAATTAAAAATAGTAAACATTAAAAGTATACAAAATTTAAAAAACATAAAAAAAATAGTATAAAAACAACCGTATCCATTTAAAAACAACAATTCTGGGGTCCATTAAAAACAAACTTAATGTGAGTGAACTCCCCCTGTAGCCAAGACCATGCCCCTTCCTTTTTAGGGCAATCCTGTGCAGTATGACCCACTGTGTGCACAAGATTGCAATTTTAGGGTTGTACCTGTCATGCTCCATAATCTCTCCTGGGCTATAGTTCAGGCAAGGAGGTTCAATGTGGTTAAGATGGTTGAATCACTTCTATAACTAGAGTTAGTTTCAACACAATGGTCAGCAACCCTGGAGCTAGAGGACTAACAAATTACTTGAGCAGTGTTCAGTAGCAGCTGGCAGGCTTTCATAGTCAGGCCTGGACAGTCTTTCTGGAAACTCCATGTCCTTAAGTGCTGCATCTCATTGTTTAACTCAGCATTCTTTTCTCACAGGTGTTGGCTTGTCCTGGGGATGAAGGTTGGAGCAGTTCTCAACTGCTCCTCAGGGCCTCCTTGTTTACTAGAGAAGTCTGTGCTGCACTCCTCAGAGTCAGGGCACCTCCTGGGGGTCATGTGGATAAGAGATGGGGTCCAAGGCAGTTTGCCCCACTTCAGAAGGACCAGGGACTGGTTCTGGTGCCTCCACAGAGTCAGTGTCACTGTAGGCTTCAGTCTACGAGGTCTTCCTATTCTGGGTCATGAAAATATCTAGTGGTGACTTTCAACTAGCAGAACAGAAATGGCTACTGGATTCAATTTCTCCTCCTCCCTCTAGCCATCATGCATGCCCCAAATCTGCTCCAGTGGAAGGGAAGGAAAACTCCCAATGCACGAGTGGAAGTATGCTTGTGTAATGTTGGATTTAGCCCTAAGTCCTGCCCTTACACTGCACCTCTGCAGGAGAATGCCTTTTTCCCATTTCCAGTTCAATGTTTTAGAACTGGGGGCATGGAGCAGGGGCTTGTTTGACCTGCAGGTGGCTCAAATGAACCCCTTCAGGGAGGCTATTGTGGGTGGGGGTGGGAGAAGAGGCGGGGAGGCCCGCCATTCGTGACCTCCTGGTGGCGCCAATGGAGAGGGGAGGGGGAATCCAAGCACATAAATTGGCTCTTGCCCTTCCCCTCTTCCTCCTCTTTGAAACGCGGCTCCCACCCTCCCTTCCTGTAGGCAGTGTGGGCTTGCTGGTTGTCCTTTAGGAAGTAAAATAGGAATTTTTTGCTCATAATCTTCAATTGGTAATGAGTTTTTTCGCCTACTTCACACTGTAAGACAGGCAGGGAGAAATAATTAGGTTGATTTGGCATTGTTAACAATTTGTTCACATTTGATGAAAGGTAGGTATGTGCGGGCATTTTGAGCGAATCAGGGTCGGTGAACATTCAGAGGCACCGTTGCAGTGATTGGTAATTCCTGAGGCTCCTCAGCTGTGAGCCCCACAGCCCAGCTGGCGGTGATAAGCATTACCTTTGAGGCCAACCTTCAGCTCAGAGACCTGAGGGGCGGTTGACACGGAAGGCCTCCCTACCCCAAAAGCAGAAGCCTGGGAGATGGTGAATGTTGAAGTGCCACTCTCAGGCCATGAATGTCTCACCTGATAAAACCACAGCATTAGGATGGATTAGAGAAGATATTTGCTTAGGTTTTCCCTTTCTGCAGATCTATTAATAAATGTGGCCCTGTTTAAATCCCAATCTTGTGTCCGCCTCACTATTTCCCACACTCCACATTCCCCACAATCCTTTCCACATACTTTTTTTTTTTACTACTTTCCCCAACAATCCTTACTTGACCTTCCATTCTCTCCTTAGGTTTCATCCTACAATTCCTTTCCTCCTGCCAGGATCATGTCACAGCTCCTGAGCATATACTTCCACCAATATTCTTGTAATGAATAGTCAACAGTTATGATTTTAAATTTGTACTACATACTACAAGAATAGTGATGTCAATTTTTGCTGTTCAATAAATGTGATTAATAGGAAAAGCTGAGAATCAAATTTTGGCAGGAAAACATCTCCCAATTAGGCTATTTGTTAGGAACAATAAACTCTCAAGAACCAGTGTTTCCACTAATGAATATAAATCTACCTAATTGAATAATAGGGTTAGAAAAGACCTTGAATGTTATCTAGTCAACCTCCCTGCACAATGGAGAATCTACAGCACGGGATCCAACTACAGCATCTCTGACAACCATCAAGCCTCTGCTGAAATATTTTCAGTAAAGTAACTCCTACCAACTGCCTAGGCAGTCTGTTGTGCTGTTGAACAGCTCTTATCATTATGCAGCAGTAAGCCAATATGTACCAGTTGCTGGGGAATATGGGCGGGAGGGTGCTGTTGCACCGGTGTCCTTCTTGTGGTTTCCTGGTTGACAGCTGAAGTGTTGTGTGAATAGAGTGCTGGACTAGATGGATCATTGGTTTGATCCAGCATGTCTCTTCTTATGTTCTTAAGTTTCTGCTAATGTGTAACTGAAATTGGTTTCCATAATTTCTGCCCACTGTTCTGATCTTGCCCTCTGCAACAACAGAGAACAATCGGTTCTATCTTTTGCATCACAGCCATTTAGATATTTCAAGACTGCCATCAGCCTTAGCTAGACCTACTGGTCTAGTGGGATGAAGGGGTGAAGATCTCGTGATATTTTTATTGAGAGATCTCCTCCTCTGTTCACACGACATGCATGTGAACAGAGGAGCTCTGCGCCCCGTGTGCGGCTCCCGGCTCCTCGCGAGGAACTGCGAGGAACCGGGACAAACTGCGACGCCCGCACACACATTCCGTGGTCTTGGACTCAGCCCAAGACTGCAGAAAAAGCAGGCCTAAAGTGTAGGGGAAGATCCTGGGGCAAGGGAGGGATCATCCCTCCCTGATCCCGGGATCCCCTGTGTGTCATGTGGACCACAGGGATGATCCCAGGGATCACTCCGAGATTTTGCCCATTCTAGCTAAGGCCGTCATGTCTCCCCTTAATCTTTTCTTCTCCAGGCTTAACATACCCAGCTTTTTGAAGTGTTTCTCATAGGACTGGATTTCTACACTCTATGCCATCCTGGTTGCCCTCACTTGGATATGCACCAGTTTATCAATGTCTTCATTATCACAGTATTGCTGCATGTTTAGCTTGTAATCCACAAAGGCACTTATATCTTTTTCATATGTATTGCTGCCAAGCCAGGTCTCTCTCCAATCCTATACTTGTGCTGGGTTTTTTTGAACCAAAATGCAAGACCTTGTACCAAAATGGAGGACTTTACATTTATCTCTGTTGAACTTAATCTTGTTGGTTGCAACCCAGCATTCCATCCTGTCAAGAACATTTTGATCCTTGATTCTATCTTCAGTAGTGTTAACTATCCCTCCCAGCTTTGTGCTGCTTGCAAATCCAATAAGCATCCTTTCTACATCCTCATCCAAGTCATTTATAAAAATACAGCACAGCACAGAGCCGAGGACAGAGTCCTATGGCTTATTTCAGGAGGGCATTTTGTCTCTCAACTGAAAAGTTTCATCCTCCTTGATAAGCTGGGGCATAGTGGTACCCCTGAAACCCCTTCATCTGTAGGTTCAGCATAGATAGCAGTTTGCACTGGTTGCATGTGTACATGTTGTCCTAATGGTATATATATTTGAGGTCCCCTCAACCACTCCATTGATGTCCATAGTACCAGACTTTTTAGATGAATCTGCTGTCTACTGGGATCTCACTCAATGCTCCCCATAAAACTTCCATGAAAATCTCCCCTCTTTGTTCACTTTGTCTATACCTTCTGATACTTGCTCCCAGGAAACAGAGAGTCTTCCTACCAAGTTGACCAGCTATGATTAGTCCCCATTGTGGAAAAATATCCAGACACAGCTATGATTAGTCCCAGTTGTGGAAAAATATCCAGACAGTCCCAAAGCCATCAGTCCCTAACAAAAACGGTATAACCTTCCTAAGACTGAACATTCTTACAATGGCTACTGAAGTGTCAATGGGCCAAAAAGACTCCCAGAATACCAGGCAAAGGAGGACAAGGGAACAGTACATAATGCCTCATTGTACAAACTCTACATTGTCCCATCATGGTTGTAGTTGGATGGAGATAAGGCTAAGGATGTACCAAAAAAAATGGTTTCAGTTCATTTTAGATCAGAAATTGGCCAGTTCACACCTCTGAGATTCAACACAATCTGAAGTAGAAGTCCATACAATTTTGAGCTTGTGATACAATTTGCAGACCAAAGAAAAAAGTGTCTGAAAAATACACATAGAAAAGTGCATACTTCTGGGAAAATGCACATAAAGTTACTTTAACCACTATTAGAAAAATTCAGAATTTTCAGAAAAGTGTGCAATTGGTGTGTACTTTTGAAAAATTGTGCACCAAAATACACACAACATTTCATCATAACAAGAAAAAAGTTCATAATCTCATATGGACATGAATTGGAACAAGTCTTAAGGTGAAATTAGCAGAACTTCTACAAACTGACATTTTGCTGATAATGTGGGTCTCAAGATAAGACCCACATATATTATGACAAATATGTATGAGTAACTTAACAACCCTCAATTCTACTTGCTTACTGCGTGACATCCTGTCACAGGTCACTATACTTTCATACCTTTAAGGAGAACTAACATTATAGCAGCAAGAAATGTTAGCATCAAAGTAATAGATGAGTGTTCCTCTAAAAGGCAATTTCATTAAATACCATTGATATTAATCTTTCTAGCTGTTAATTATACTCTTTTTGACATATCATCCCTATATGACCTTTTCTCTAGAATTCTGGTGAGTATGTATAACTGTAGTCATGGAAGCTCAAACATGGACATAATTTATTTATTTATTTATTGCATTTTTATACCACTCAATAGCCAAAGCAACCTGGGCAGTATAAATGTCTTCTTTTTCAGTGTAGCAAAGAAGATGGAATAAGTAGTATATGTTCTGGGTTTGAGACAAAAAGTCACTGAACACTTTGGTTAATTGTTAAAAAAAAATTAACCGAAAGCCCATGTTTATCTTTTATCATTAGTTGCCACTTTTTCTTGCATTGTCTTTTTCTCCAGGCCACAATATATCAAGTCGATTTGTCCAATAATGCAGACATAAAGGTGTTGCTGCAGAACTTAAACTTTTTGAACTAGAAGAGTCCCGCCAACATTTAAAAGCAATTAATAATGGCAGCTCCTAATAGAAGAACCTGAACTTAGGTTGAAAAGAGTAAGGGCTGGCAGTCCTGAGATTAAAAAAGTAATGATTCTGCCACTAAACCACTTTTACACCAGTCAATACTTCAGCGCATCCAGATTTTATTAGATCCACTGAATAAGCAAAATAAGGTAATGTGGGTGTTTAAGGCTTCTTTTTTATATATATAAAGAACCTTTTTATTGGACTAATGAGACCCAATTCCTATAAAAACTAACTAACATCAATTTATTTTGAAGAAGAAAGGGTTCAAGAAACAACTACCAGCTTGGCATCTAAGCACCCTAAATGAGTCAGCTAAATACCCAGGCTCTCTTGTGGATACTGCTGTTTTTCAGAATTCTAACTTTGTGCCAAACCTAGTAGTGAATCAACATAGTTTGCATTTTTCACTATCTGCATCATTGATATGTAGCTCCAGTTATCAGCTTCTTTGGCAGACACACAAGCCATATACTTCATCTGTATGATGAAGTAGCTTAGATTTTCAAGTTTTATTTGAGGATAAATAAAACATATTATCATAATAAAGCACAAAGGTAGCATTAAAACAATCAGAATTGCAATCTTTATACCCTTGGATGTTGATACGGAATGAAATTAAGATGTAAAATTCATATAAAATTAAACATGTAATATTAACATGATTTTAAGCCTTAACTGAAGGACTTTATTTTCTGAGTCCAGATGATAACAATATAGTAATTTTTAAAACCTTCCCAACTCAAGGGCTACTATTTACATTAATTTCATGTCATCATAAATGTAACAATTTGATTTCTATCTTTATTTTGATTATTTGATTATTCTAAGTTGTAAAAGGATATGAAAGCTACTCATAGAAATTAATTTGTAGTGATGCTTCTTCGAACACTCTTGCATTCACTTGTATGTCATGCAGTATATTGTACCTAGTGGATTATGACTTCAAATGCAGGAAAGATACAAAAGCTTTGAAGTAATTTATCATCCAAGTCTTTCAGTTGGGTTTGAGCTCTGAACAACACATTTTAAAAAGCAAAATGTTTTCTCCACATGTTGGAGCATCAGTGAGGTAAGTATAAAAATGTGGATGGATTGGCAGGCGTTCCTTCAACATGCTGGGAAAGGCTGTGAGTCTTCAAGATACATCAATGAAAAGGCCTTCTCTCTAGTCATCACCTGCCATATTTCAGGCAGTGAGGAATACCTAAAATGGTTTCAGATGATGATCTCATTGGATTGGTGACTTGATATGGGAGAAAACTTTGGATTGATAACAGAAACAAAGTGGGAGTGACTATCCAGTGATATCCACAGTGATATCATATCCATAGTGAGATACGACTTTGTTGTCCAGCTCCTATTTTTAGTCTAGCCACATTATTCTGTAGATTTGCTGTAGTTTCTGAACCTTCTTCAAGGACAGTGCCAGGCAATGCAGGGGCTTCCATCACAGACATGCTTTTCCACCTACAGAGCAGTACTCCTGCCCTATCCTAACCTTCCTCAACCAGTCAGAATGGATTAGGATTGCACTCCTAACCTTTTGCTAATCTTTACAAAATTATTTAAGCTTCCTTCAAAATAATTATGTGCATAATTTTGCATAAACAGGAAACATGAAGCCAAATTTGATGTCCACTCAAATTTTTGTAATCAATTGTATTACTCCACCATGTTTAGGCCAACATTAGAGATATCAGTATTCAGACCAACCTGTTGAATTAGGTCTCATTTCTTATCCCCATATCAACGTTCGTAAGGATACTGTAAAAAAAAGCATCTTGCAAACCAATATGTTCCTTCCTTAGTACTACAAGATAAGTAACAGACAACCAATGTTGTTCAAAACAGCCAACATGCAGTAACCTTTGCATTAATTGTTAGCTTGCTGGATTTAGAATAATAGCCATTTACACTGACATAAAGTCAAAAAAGAAATGTTTCAGATAGCCTGATATGTATTATATTGTTAAGTTCTCTTCTAATGTTTTTTCTCATGGTCAATGAACACTTTCTAACTGCAGACTACTATGCTTTTAACAGACAGTTGAAATCAGGGGAAAAGAAGGGAAGTGGAATGCCTTATCACATTCACAGGCCAACAGGAAGTCACATTTAGCTTTAATAGTGTCATATAAAACTGTATTAGGACAGAATCCTATACAGATTTAGACAAGGTTACAGTTCTGGGCCAGTCACCAATGGCAACGACCAAGCTACCCATCAGTCAGTCAGTCAGTCAGTCAGCTCCCTCAGAGAGAGAGAGAGAGAGAGAGAGAGAGAGAGGTGGGGTGGGAGGAGAAATTAATTTAATTTGTTTTAAAGTTACCTCACAAGGCTAGGACTGGCCTACCTTGCAGGGTTGTTGTGAGGGTGAGAGAGGAAAAATAAATGAATTTAATTTGTTTACAGGTTAACTCACAGGCCTAGCACTGGCCTGCTATTTTAAGAAGATTACCTCACAGACATATATCTTAGGGGGCCCAAGCAACATCGGGTAGAAACTTGAAATTTGGCTCGCTGATAGGTCTGGCTGTACAATGTACCGGAAAAATCTAAAAACATTAAATTTTGTATATTAAGTATTTTTAAAGAATTTAATTAAAAATAAGCATATGTCTATAACTCCCAGCATGCCTTGGGTGGAACTCCCATGAGTTTTCTCTTGCCACCAAGCTATGACTCATGGTCATGACCAGTACAAAATACTATTATTCCTTCAGGACATTCCATAAATAAATTTTCTTCAGCAGGAGATATTGAAAATTGCTTTATCCTCTATGTGACTCCATAGCAGTGGCATAATGCCACCAGCACCATAAAGTGGTGGGTTGACCACTAATGACAGTATCTGGGTCAAATAGCAGTTTTGGGAAAATTTGAACCAGCAAAACAGCATGGATGGGTGGGTGGGTGGGTGAGTTAAATTCAACCCTGCTATAGCCCTGATCACAATTGGGTCCCCACAGCTGCTTTTTGTTAAGAAAGAGGTATGGTCAATCTTTAGCATGCTATTTAGGCACAATTCAAGCCACAATCAGTTTGGCTGTATCATTCTATGTATCTTTACTTCCTTATGTATGCACTTACTGCAGTGCAGATGGTTAATTTATACACAAGTTCACTAACTAAAAAGATAAAAATAAAAAGTGCCATGGTGTGTCTTCAGAGCATAGGTATGTCAGATAAAAGGCCCAAGTCACCAGTGGCATTGACCATTCTGGCTCTCTGCCAAAACTTGTTAAATATAGATATTATACTGAATAAGACGTAACCCGAGATCCATAAAAGCTTCAGATTCCGATGCTAGAGCAGCCATCCATTGGTTAGGCAAGATAGGGCACTCCGATTTTCTGAAGCTGTAAAAGCAGCTCGACCAAACCTAGATTCCAGCAAGTGTTGCAATCGTAAGTATTGCCATTGAGCCATAGCAGGTAAGTTATATTTATCACAAGTCTGAAAACAACAAAAACTCATCATTTGAGCCTATTAATTGATCCAAAGTAAAAATAATCTTATCCGTCCATGTCCTCCACAGAAATGCTTTCCTTCTGATTCTTAAATCTGGGTTTCCCCAATTTTGTTTCAGATCTATTGGACTCTACAACACCTTTTCAATAAGGGTTTGTCTAACTTGCACAATTGCTTGTGTAATGCATCTAATGCTTCTTTAACTCATAAGTTTTGGCAATGCCCCATAGTTGCCCCTTTTTGGGAGGAGGTTATGATAAGGATGAATTTTGTATTGAAACGATCTATAATATGGAATAATGTGCATCTCCTCCTAAATTACCTACCGGCTTCTTGGAAGTTAACACATGATCCGTGCAGATGGATCTTGTGCAGAGCCCTGATGACAGCCAAAAGACTTACACTATCACATTGGAAGGACAAATTCACACCTCCCATAATGCAATGGATTGAGATCCTAATAACATAATCAACTTTTGAATGAGTGTTATATAGACGCAACTTGCAAGTTGATAAATGTATGGCTATCTGGTCTGATTTTCTTGAAACCTTTGTATAACTCTCCCTCTTTTTTTTTTTTGAATGGTACATATGATGAAAAATGACAATAATTTTATATACACAATGTATGGGTTCCCCCCTTTTCATGATATATTAATTTTTATTTGTTTGTTGATAGTCACATTTTTTTTTAAAAAAATGTAGATATTATACAGTAAATTATTCCAATGAAGTATTCTGGGTTTTTTTGTTTTTGTTTTTTTGTAATAATAACTTCAGAGCACATGCATACAATAGTACCCTGCGGCCACTGAGATCTGCTTCCCTATTATATGTTATTCAGATATCTGGGCAATGCCGGGTATAATATCAAAACATATTCTTAAGTTTACATCTTTTTTAGCTGGTACAAAGGGTGTTGTGTGTCCTGATTGGTTTTGAAGTTCAGACAGCTGCTCCGGCCAAGACATGATGGGAGGTGTGGGCATTCCAGGTAAAACAAAAAAACAAAAAAGTGGTTTATCACAAAGCTCTAATTTAAAATGCAGTTCTTATTAACACAATTTCCCATTGATTCTAATAAAACAATTCACTAACTCAGCCAAACTAAAAAACAACAACCTAAAGATGAATAAGTTGTAGAGAAATTTATTTATCAAATAAATGTTATAAACACTATTCATGGACCCGAGCAACGCTGGGCATATCAGCTAGTTTAAAATAAAGCAAAGGAATAGAGATATTCATAAAACCTTCATTAACTGAGCATGCATATTTAAAGATAACTATAGAAAGTTTAAAACTTAAAAGAAGTTCCAATGAATCCTTTATTTTGTTCTTTAAGGAAATTTTAAATTGTGTATACACACACTTACATAAACACACATATTTATTAATAAATTGTATTTATTAATAGACAAGAGAACAGCAATCCTTTCCTAAAAATAAAAACAAAGTGCTAGGTTAGACATAATCTTGGAAATATTTATTCCAAGATGTAACAAAATTTGTCTTTCACTAAATTCATGTCTTTGTTTCCTATTTCCTACTCTCAAATAATAATTTAATTCTACATATCCTTTTCTGATATATAATATAATAAAAATACTACCTACATTCATGAAAATGAGTGCTCTCACACTGAATTTATTGCACTTAGATGTATGGTATACGATTTGCAGCTCTTAAGTGTGATTCTAGCATGCAGTTGCTGAAGGTACTAAATTGTGTTGATGGGTAGGAAAGGGTCTCTATCTTTTTAGGAATATAGTGCAGTCAAAATGACAGAGACGTTCTTTTCTACTCCCCTGCCTTGCAAAAGGTGATGCAAACTCTACATCAGAGCTTAGTTCTAGCCTTGGGTGAAAGGAGGAGGTGTAGTTGTGCTCCTTTGCTGGGAGATGAAAGTGGCCCGACATGGGCCCAGGCCCTCCCAGCTGGGTACTGTGTTAGTGAGCAGGTGAGGGAAAGTGGGCAGGGTGGTGGTGGAGTATTATTACAAAGATAATCTTAACCTGATCAGACTCCTTGTTCAGGAATTGAATCACATTGAGTGCATGTACCTGAATCTGAAGACCAGGGATAGACTAGGGATTCTGTTAGTGTACTGGCCACCCCGCTGCCTATCAGACTCCCTGGCCAAGCTCACAGAACTGGTCTCAGAGCTGGTGTTGGAGTCACCCAGTCCCATTCAAGACTGGTTTGTCAGGTGCAGCTCAGGAGTTCATGGCATCCATGACAAACATGGGCCTATCCCAATTGGTCTCTCAACCCACACATTCAGTAGGTCACACCCTTGATGCTGTTTTCAGTTCCATACAGACGGATCTGTGGGCAAAGGTGTTAAATACCTCTGCATTGTCATGGACAGACCATTTTCTGGTCAGGGTTAATATCACGGCTACTATCCACCCCTACAGGGGTGGCGGACCTAATAAGATGGTCCACCCTCAAAGGCTGATGGATCCTCTTGGATTCCAGAAAGCCTTAGAGAGTTCTATGGCTGGTATCATCAACGATCTTGCAGATGCCCTGGTCAACAGATGGAATCAAGATCTTACGAGGGCTATCAACACAATCTCCCTGAAAAACTTCCTCTCCGACCCGCTTCTAACCAGGCACCCTGGTATACAGAAGAACTTTGGGAGTTGAAGTGGGAAGGACGATGACTAGAATGCCAATGGCAGAAAACTCTACTTATATCTGACAAGACACGACATAGAGAACATCTTTGTTCCTATGGGGTGGCAATAAGTGCAGAGAAGAACACTTTCTTCTTTGCACGCATTGCATCTGCAAACTCGCGTCCAGCAGAACTGTTCAGAGTGGTGAGGGGTCTAACTCACAGAAGTTTGCAGGTCCTTACTTACACTCTCCAGGACTAGAGGCCTAAAATCCAAGGTGAAGTGCCTGAAGTAAGGGAAAGAGGCCTTCAATATCTCAAGGACTCGTACCCCCCATGTCCTGAAACTATGAGGCATCCTGCACTTCAAAGGAGGCTTTAGTTGAATAGCTACATTCCCCATGATTCAAGAAAGTCTGTCCAATAGCATCCACACAACATCGCAATGGTGGTGATTTGGCCCTCCCTGCTACTACCTTCTGTGGAGTCTTCAAGAAGAAGGAGGCAGTGAGGTCACTTGCATTTGGAAAGGTTTAAAGATTCCCAAGTCCTAGATGTCTTTTGATCAGTCCTAAAGTCACAAATCTGAGTATAGTCAAAATGACTTCCAAAGAAGGAGTCAACTCCAGAACTGGTGCTGAAATCTGGTAATCCTAAATTTCCTCATGAACACTACTTACAAAGTAAATGCCCTCCAAAGCTCAACTCCATACTAGAGGCATTCAAAAGGCAGCTGGACAACCATCTGTCAGGTATGCTTTAGGGTGGATTCCTGCATTGAGCAGGCGGTTGGACTCGATGGCCTTGTAGGCCCCTTTCAACTCTACTATTCTATGATTCTATGATTAGTGAATATTGCAGAAATGCTTTAACATTGAAGTCAGTGGAGATGCTCTTGCATTGAGTCCATGCCCATTTGTATTTCAAAGGATTCACATACAAAAATAGCTCCTCATTAGGATAATTATGTAAACAGTATGAAAAGTATATAAAACAACATGATCCCACATCACAAATTCACCATTAATATTACTGCCCAAACATGATCCATTATTTAAACACCAAAATTCCATTGTGTACCATTATGCAACATTTAAGTTTTACATTTACTTGCTGGGGAAAAAATAACATTACATTATCAACGTTCTTAAAGCAGCTGAATAAGTGTCACTTTTGGGCTTTCAAAAATATATTAACATAAACAAGTAAAGCAAGAATAAACTTTATGAAGTCTAAGCCAAGGACAACCACGGAAATATTGGCTCAGAAAGGATTAAAAACAACAAAAACAGATTCCCTATCTTATGTGGGTAGTCTGAATGTAAGCTTTAGAAAGCAAAAAACCTCACATACTCCCATTGTCTCCTCAAGACATTACATAAAAAGCACCCTGGAAATAGAAATGTACATTTGTATTTATATTAACAGGTGTCTCATTTTGAACACAGATGGAAGTGATCATAAGGTAATATGTAAACATTTAAGCTAATTGCCTCAAAAAATCCTTCAAAATGCTTTCTCCACAGGCTCTGGTTAGGTACAGCTAAGAGGAGGTGATCTGAGAGGACAACACTCAACATGTCACACAATCTGGCTAATAATAAGAATGCAAAAATATTCATTATTAAGTCTAAAATGGAAAATGGAAATTACAGCATTTGTATAATGCTTTTGATACTTTCCCCTCCAGCATTTAGTGAGTGTGGGTAACAGAGGTGACTAGCGGAGGTAAGAGGTGATAAATGCCTCAGTGTGGGAGGTGAAAGTTTTAACAGTCCTGAAGAAGCTATGCTGAAACAACACCTGCGGATGGGATGGGGTGACAGTTGAAACAGTTGATCATAACAAATTGATCCTGTTGATCTTGTACACCATCCTGGCACACACTTTCATTAGTGAATGGTGGTGGGAAGGAACAGAAATGGTGTCCAGTTTTGTATTTAGTTGGTTTTAGGATATTATATGGACAAAACTTTTTTGTGGGTATGCTAGCAGTTTCAGCCCAAGCGTTAATAGTTTAAAGAGCAAAAATTGAATTTGAAAGTAGAAGTCAATAGGTTGGACACAGGAGCAGGAGATTATAAAGTTCAACAGGAGGTCAGAGGAAGAGCAAAAGGTTTTAAACTTAGGAAACAGGCCAGATCTACACCAAGCAGGATATGACACTTTGAAGATGGTTTGAAAACAGTATGTGGAGTGTGTCCTGGGCCCCAACGGTTGTCACTACTGTTATATGTTTAAAGCAGTAGTGTAGATCCTGCCTAAGTTTGCAGAATGAGCAAGAAACTAACCTCCTGATTATTTGAGTTGAGGAGGGGAAAAATAATTTTAAAAGATAAAAGCTGAAAAGGCAGAGGAGAAGAAAGAAGCAGAAAGAAGAAGGTGAGAGAAAGAAAGAAATATGCTTAGAGTCCTAGAGAAAAGAAAGAGAAGGACACAGAAGGGTCATCAATAAAATAGGAACACAGTATCCAGGTGAGTTGGATGCATTTTGGTTGTTTTATTACCCTGTTGGTCATATGTTTTGTGTGTGTTTTGCGTGAGTGTATCCAATCAGATTTTAAAACTTTTTCCTATTAAATGATTTCTTTATTACTTTATTATTTGAAACTTGACTTTGGGTATATTTGGCACCAACTTCTTTTTAAAAACACACACAAAGTCATTAAACCTATGTGCAGGTCTGCTGTAGCAGAGAAGCAGAGACTTAAAACAAAAGGCAAAGCAACCCCCAATTCCTTACCTCGTTCTCCCCTCCCACACTGAGTAAGTGCAACTGAAGAGAATGTGATTTACTCCTGAGTAGACATGTTTATCTGAACTATGTATCCGATAGTTGTTCCTTGAGGCCATTACTCTTATGCAAATATGCATACCTGTGCAGAAGGGGATTTTTTTTAAAAAAATCCCCCAAGCAATATGCTGACTTTCTTGGGAGTGTGATTCATTTGGGAAAAAACGAAACACAAACAGTGGATGGTGAAGCCAACGCTTCTCCTCAGATCCACCCTTGGCTGATGCATCTTTCCTTTCATCCTTGCAGTGATGATCCCCCAAACCGCCACCACCACAGGCAGTATTGCAAGTTGACTCCCAAACCACACTGAAGGCAGTGTGACCGGGAAATCCATCACAAAACAACTTCGCAAAAAAAAAAAAATGTGGTTTTTATGGCATGAAAACTCATGGTTGCTGTGGAGAGGGGGGAACATCATGAGTCACAACTGTGTGTGAGGTGCAGTAGCACTGGAGTAATTCCCCCATGTAGATCGTGCCCTGGAGGGCACCTGGTTGGGGAATGGTGCCCTATCCAAGCAAAAGATATCCCAACTGAGGACCAACTTCTGCACTCTGCATAAAATAAGAAAAAATGTTGTTCTATTGCAATATCCCCCTAATTCATGGTCTTCAGATATTTTGGACTACAATTTCCAGCATTCCTGAACATTGCCCTTGTTTGCTGGGGCTGATGGAACTGGGAGTAAGAAGATCCTTTGTAGTATTGGCTTTTTCCTTCCTTCATTTTGCAGCTAATGTCCATAATCTCAGGTTGCAAAGCAGACCCATGCGTGGGATGGAACTTGTCTCAGCTACACAAGATGGGGTCTTTTGCAGCCTGACATTATGGGTGCATGTAAGCCACTTGCAGGATTCCCTGAAGCTATTATTTGAAGTTGAGGATCGTGGGATCTTGCAATATTTAAAGTTTCCTGGCTGCTAACTACACTTGTGGTCCAAGCAGGTGAATGGTAAGGGAGTTGAATTCAGTTCAACTCAGAAATAAACTGTACTATTTCTAGATTTGCGGTAGTAACATGGTTAATTTCTAAGGCAACTTATGTGAGCTGGGGAGGGGAGGGGAGCCTTCACATCACCACTACTCAGAATGTACATGAGCATACTGCAGAATTAATTTTCTTAAGTTATTAATCATGGCTCCAGCAAAGGAGATCGTTACCTTGTCGTGGTGCTGGAGCTTGAGCACCTCAAGGATGCCATGAGCTAAACCGTGAAGGGACACCCAAGACGGGAAGGTCATGGCAGAGAGGTCAGACTAAATACGATCCCTGGGGAAGGTCATGGCAACCCACCCCAGTACTCTTGCCATGAAAACTAAATGGATCAGTACAACCAGAGATATGTCGGTATACCATCGGAAGATGGGACCCCCAGGTCGGAAGATGGTCAAAATGCTACTGGGGAGGAACAGAGGATAAGTTCAACTAGCCCCAGATATAATGACGCAGCTAGCTCAAAGCCGAAAGGACGGCTAGCGGCCGACGGTGCTGGTGGTGAACGACGAATCCGATGTTCTAAAGGTCAACACACCATAGGAACCTGGAATGTAAGATCTATGAGCCAGGGCAAATTGGATGTGGTTATTGGCGAGATGTCAAGATTAAATATAGATATATTGGGTGTCAGCCAACTGAAATGGACCGGAATGGGCCACTTCACATCAGATCAGCACCAGATCTACTACTGTGAACAAGAGGATCACAGAAGAAACAGAGTAGCCTTCATAATTAATAATAAAGTGGCTAAAGCAGTGCTTGGATACAATCCAAAAAACGATAGAATGATCTCAATTCGAATTCAGGGTAAGCCATTTAACATCACAGTGATCCAAATATATGCCCCAACCACAGATGCTGAAGAAGCAGAAGTAGATCAGTTCTATGAGGATCTGCAGCACCTACTGGATAATACACCAAAAAGAGATGTTATTTTCGTTACAGGAGACTGGAACGCTAAGGTGGGCAGTCAAATGACATCTGGAATTACAGGTAAGCATGGTCTAGGAGAACAAAATGAAGCAGACATAGGCTGATAGAATTCTGCCAGGACAACTCACTGTGCATAACAAACACTCTCTTCCAACAACTAAAAAGACGGCTTTATACATGGACTTCACCAGATGGCCGACACCGAAATCAGATTGACTACATCCTTTGCAGCCAAAGGTGGTGGACATCTATACAGACAGTAAAAACAAGACCTGGAGCTGACTGTAGTTCAGATCACAAACTTCTTATTGCACAATTTAGAATCAAACTAAAGAGAATAGGGAAGACCCACAGATCAGTTAGATATGAGCTCACTAATATTCCTAATGAATATGCAGTGGAAGTGAAGAACAGATTTAAGGGACTAGATTTAGTAGATAGGGTCCCGGAAGAACTATGGACAGAAGTTCACAACATTGTCCAAGAGGTGGCAACAAAAAACATCCCAAAGAAAAAGAAAACCAAGAAGGCAAGATGGTTGTCTGCTGAGACACTGGAAGTAGCCCAAGAAAGAAGGAAAGCAAAAGGCAACAGTGATAGGGGGAGATATGCCCAATTAAATGCAAAATTCCAGAGGTTAGCCAGAAGAGATAAGGAATTATTTTTAAACAAGCAATGTGCGGAAGTGGAAGAAGACAATAGAATAGGAAGGACAAGAGACCTCTTCCAGAAAATTAGAAACATCAGAGGTAAATTCCAGGCAAAAATGGGTATGATCAAAAACAAAGATGGCAAGGACCTAACAGAAACAGAAGAGATCAAGAAAAGGTGGCAAGAATATACGGAAGATCTGTATAGGAAGGATAATAATATCGGGGATAGCTCAGACGGTGTGGTCAGTGAGTTAGAGCCAGACATCCTGAAGAGTGAGGTCGAATGGGCCTTAAGAAGCATTGCTAATAACAAGGCAGCAGGAGACGACGGTATCCCAGCTGAACTGTTTAAAATATTGCAAGATGATGCTGTCAAGGTGATGCATGCCATATGCCAGCAAATCTGGAAAACACAAGAATGGCCATCAGACTGGAAAAAATCAACTTATATCCCCATACCAAAAAAGGGAAACACTAAAGAATGTTCCAACTATCGGACAGTGGCACTTATTTCACATGCCAGCAAGGTAATGCTCAAGATCCTGCAAGGTAGACTCCAGCAATTCATGGAGCGAGAATTGCCAGATGTACAAGCTGGGTTTAGAAAAGGCAGAGGAACTAGAGACCAAATTGCCAATATCCGCTGGATAATGGAGAAAGCCAGGGAGTTCCAGAAAAACATCTATTTCTGTTTTATCGACTATTCTAAAGCCTTTGACTGTGTGGATCATAACAAACTGTGGCAAGTTCTTGGTGGTATGGGGATACCAAGTCACCTTGTCTGCCTCCTGAGGAATCTGTATAACGAACAAGTAGCAACGGTAAGAACAGACCACGGAACAACGGACTGGTTTAAGATTGGGAAAGGAGTACGGCAGGGTTGTATACTCTCACCTTATCTATTTAACTTGTATGCAGAACACATCATGCGACGTGCTGGGCTTGACGAATCCAAGGCTGGAGTTAAAATTCCAGGAAGAAACATTAACAACCTCAGATATGCAGATGACACCACTTTGATGGCTGAAAGTGAGGAGGAGCTGAGGAGCCTTATGACAAAGGTGAAAGAAGAAAGTGCAAAAGCCGGGATGCAGTTAAACCTCAAAAAAACCAAGATTATGGCAACTAGCTTGATTGATAACTGGCAAATAGAGGGAGAAAATGTGGAGGCAGTGACAGACGCTGACTGCAGCCAGGAAATCAGAAGACGTTTACTTCTTGGGAGGAGAGCAATGACAAATCTTGATAAAATAGTTAAGAGCAGAGACACCACACTGACAACAAAGGTCTGCATAGTTAAAGCAATGGTATTCCCCGTAGTAACCTATGGCTGCGAGAGCTGGACCATAAGGAAGGCTGAGCGAAGGAAGATAGATGCTTTTGAACTGTGGTGTTGGAGGAAAATTCTGAGAGTGCCGTGGACTGCAAGAAGATCAAACCAGTCCATACTCCAGGAAATAAAGCCAGACTGCTCACTTGAGGGAATGGTATTAAAGGCAAAACTGAAGTACTTTGGCCACATAATGAGAAGACAGGATACCCTGGAGAAGAGGCTGATGCTAGGGAAAGTGGAAGGCAAAAGGAAGAGGGGCCGACCAAGGGCAAGATAGATGGATGATATTCTGGAGGTGACAGACTTGACCTTGAGGAAGCTGGGGGTGGCGACAGCCGACAGAAAGCTCTGGCGTGGGCTGGTCCATGAAGTCACGAAGGGTCGGAAACGACTGAACGAATAAACAAACAACAACAACAACAACAAAAAACAATTAATGATGGATGAAACAGAAAGCTGCCAGAACCTAACTTTAGTTTTGCACCCCAAACTTGCTATCAGTTGCATACATACACCATTACATTTAAAGTGGGCCATTTCTCTTTTGGATCACATTGTGCTGCAATCATATCTCAAGCCAATAACTAACTGTTTCAAATTAGATAAATATCCCTAATATTATGCCATTTCTTTGGCATAACAGTGGCTTAATGGATAGATAAAGTGTTTCAAATCTTGTCTTGCAACTAGCATTTTCACATAATATTTCACTATAGATTCCATTTAACTTTGCTTCATTTCTTTTTTCTCACAGCAGGTTATGAGCAGGTTAATACATGTTCCTCCCCTCCTCCCCATCTACTTCTTCCCCAGTTACATTTACAGTAAAACCAAGAATCCTCCACTTCGTGTCATTAAAGTTACTTATACAGTACTGAAATGTGATTTACAATCACCCTAATAAGAGCCAGTTCAGATGTTATGCAGAAGTATCATCAATGGATGTGCAAATGAATTGTGTATCTATTTTTTGAACTTTTGATGTAATGCCCAAGGGGTAACGTGTGTGTATTCCACAGTGAAATATCTGAGATCTATCTCACTATGGAGGAGATTTGGAATATATGTATTAATTTCTGTAAACCACCCAGGGAGCTTCGGCGAAGGGGTGGTATATAAATGTAATAAAATAAATATATGTAAATTCTTTTTTTGGATCACGTACGCAACTGCTATTGCTGTTTGCGAGGGTAGAAGGAAATTCCCAGAAATAAAGACATGGACACCCAGGGCCGGTGCCAGAGTATTTTGCGCCCTAGGCAAAGCGAGCTACTTGCACCCCATCCCAATTTTTTTTTTGCCAACTTCGATTTTTAAGAACAATGAATATAGTTGCCGAGCCAACTAGTCTCTTTTCCAATATTGTAGAGTGTATGTAAGTTTTTATAAATTTGAGCTTTGAGAAACTACATTCGTCACTTGCCACTGATACTGGAAGTGGGAGAAGGATCCTTAGAGCGACGGAAACATGAGGCACATTATCCAGGAGTTTTTGTTGTAGTATGAAGAGAAGTACTTCTTGTGGCAGTATAGACTTTGGAAATCTTTAAGCTATTGCTATAAGTTCGCAATACAGATCTTCAGCATCAATATCTTTGTTTCCATTATGCATTAATGATTTTTCCAAATTCTTGCAGTCCTTAAGTACAACCTCAGTAGATTTTTTCTTAAAGGTCAGTACAGACTTAGGATGGGATTATGCCCCTTCCATGGGTGCGAGTCAATAAATGCTATTGGGAAACTAGGCTATTGGCTTCAATGGAACAGGAAATTGTGTGTGTGTGTGTGTTTGTGTGTTGAAACAAATGAATAAAATCTTCACCTGGCTTATACTCATCTGTGTATTGACGTGGGTCTAATTACTGTAGTGCTCTGAAAATTTAAACCGTGAAGCATATCATTGGCATTCATAGTGGAGGTGGATGAGTTTTATATTTTAAAAAACAGGGATTTGGTTTGTGGGGGAAGCCTAGATGCTTTCTGGGGGAACTCCGCCTAAATTCTCTGGGACGTACAACCAGTTCCAAGAATGCAGTTTGAGGCCGCAACCCTGCGCATGTTTAGAACGAAAAAAGTCCTACAATTCCTAGCATGTCTCAAGCCAGTAAGGGAGTCAACAATAGCTTTTGTTACATGTAGTTTTGTGTTTTATGAATTGTTAATGTTTCACTGGGAGTCACTTTAGATCATTCTTCATTATTCAAAGGCGGGGTAAATATTATTGAAATACATAAATATATTATAAATACATAACATATAGAGCCATATTTGGAAACAACATTGAACATGGTGTTAGAATCCATTTGCAGCAGTGCCCCACTCTTTTACTTTTTCACATCTTCTTTTGATTTGGCTGCCCCTTGATATGCCTCTACTACTCTTCACATATTTCTTGTATATGAGCTCTTCCTTCTACAATTTCTCCTTCAGTTTTCACCATGGGAGTCACTTGTCTGAATCCTTCCATGGATTAAAAATTATGAACACTGAATGAAATCCAAAGGATTTTTTAAAAAATTTTTATACTAATTCTCTGATGCCTTTTATATAATTTGAATTAACCAAAGAATTGCATGGGCTGATTATTGCCTAGCTGTTTCTTTTCCAAAAACACTTTCTTATCCAGTTTAAAGTTATTTAGATCAGTAAAGGCTCCACTGATCAGCAAAGGCATATGATCCTGTAGGAATTACACACAGAATATTGTGATACTTAAACTTTCATGGCATGTTGATGGGAATACATTTAAGAGCAAACATAATTCTGATACAATCGCACCAAGATGACAAAACTCAATTTAGCACTGTTTGCCAACATAATCCTCAAGATGCTTGGCTCCCCATCAGTGCTTGTTGCAGGGCTACAATCATTACAAGGGAATTTTAAATTAAAAGCAAAGGAACAAAATTGTTACTAAAAGATTATAGAAATATAGATTGGCTATTTTTTATTGTTTTAACAATTTAAATAAGACAATCATGAACTGCGCTGTTTGGGTTCTGCCTGTCCATGCTTCAAACCTACATCTTGATAGAGTATAGCCTATTTCTATTTGTGAAACACAAACAGCAGCTAATTAATAGATATTTATGTGAACACCTATATCTAATATTTCTAATGAAATATCCCAATTGTATTTGGGGCTCATATAATATCTGAAATATGATGGGCTGGGAGATAAATGTTATAAATGTTTGGCATGATAGTGACCTTCGCTCATTATTGTAAAAGCAACAGAAAAGCTTTTCTTTTCTTTTCTTTTCTTTTGAACTGGGTGGTATAGAAATGCTATAAATAAATAAATATTGGGCAGCTGTAAGCATGAATCACCTCCTGTTCTGCCAGCCACTACCATTAGTAGAGAAGAATCCAGTGATGGAAAGCCAAGGGGATGAAAGTGATCTCCAACACTTTTGCAAGTGAGGAAACAAAGATGGGATGGAGACACTTCCTTCTTCTCCACCCTTGATCCCTGGCACCATTGGTGCCATGTTGAAGTGCCCTTGCCTTCTTCCCCCAAAGCCTGTTTTATGTAAATCTCCACCGAAGAAGCAATGCTCTCAAAATCTCTTTTGTTTTTAGCATAAGTGTGGGTGACAGAATGAATTCACCCTCCCACTTGAGCCCAGTCTCATTGTGCCACCTCCATGCTGTCTGAGAGACAAAGTGGTAACATTATAAGTGTGTACGTGGTAGGCTAGCCACCTGTAATGCCCTACCAAGTGACGAGAAGAACTGCTTTTATTTCCCTAGATCTCTGATTCAGTATGGATAGGGTATAAATCTCCTCACCACTTGGCAGGGCATTTGAGAGGTCCATACAATGTTACTACACATTCCACAGCACATTTTTTCGTATTTGTCACATTTTGGAGAGCCAGTGTAATGTAGTGGTTAGAGTGTTGGACTGGGGCTTGGGAGATTGGGATTTCAGTTCCCACTCAACTAGGAAGCAAAGCAGGTGACTTTGGGCCAGTCACTGACATTCAGCCTAACCTACTTCATAGAGTTGTTGTGCAGATAAAATGGAGAGGAGGACCATGTAACTTGCCTTTGGTTCCTTGCAAGAGGAAAAAAGGTGGGACAAAAATGTTATATGCATGCACCTGACATTTAATAACATTCTCCTTTCTGCTTGGATGGGCAATACAGTCAGTCATGTTTGTAGTGAATAAGGGCCTTATTAATAAGGGCCATGCTTCATGCCTTAGTGGTGATATTGTGTATAGAAAAATAATATATATATATATATATATATATATATATGAGATAAAAAACACTCTTTCACCCCAGTTTTTCAATTTGTTATATGCCTAGCGGTTATGTATCATGTACATCATTCTTGTTTGTAGTTAATAAGGAACATAGGAACTTGCCTTATACCAAGTCAGACCATTTGATTTTCTAGCTCAGTATTGTCTTCACCAGGGTTGCAGAACCTCTTGCAACCTGAGAGCTGAATTCCATTTTGGAGGAGCTTTCAGGGGCTACGTTCCAGTGGCAGGAGGGGCCAAAGGCAAAAGGGGTGGGGCAAAATACCAAATATACCAGCATGTTGTAGCTTAAAACTTTTACTGCCAGTAACTGACCCTTAGGGCAGGCATTTCTTCTCTTTAGAATGGGAAGTCCAAAAGCTGCAAAATGGGAGAAGAATTTTATTTTTTGAATAGGAAATAACCCCCCCCCCCCAGCAGACAACCATTAGTTGGGGGAAAGTGGGTGGGGCCAAGGGAAGGAGGCATGCCCATCTGGGGAATGCATGAAGGCCCCGTAATCTGAGATTCTGCATCCCTGGTCTATGCTGACTGGCAGTAGTTTTCCAGGGTTTCAAACAGGGCTATTTCCCAGCCTACCTTGGAACTGGAATTGAACATGGGACCTTCTACAGCAAACAAGGGCCTAATCTACACCAAGCAGGATATTGCACTAAGAAAGCAGAATGAAAGCGGTATATAAAAGGCAGGAGTCACACTACTGCTTTATAGTGGTATTGAAGTGCACTGACAACTGTTGGGGCCCATTGTCACATATCATATACCACTTTCATAGTGCTATATCCTGCTTGGTGTAGATTAGGCCACGTTCTCTACTACTGAGCTACAGCATGGCCATACACTCATATTGTTTCATATTTTTTCCAATGTCCACATTAAAAAACAACAACTAACATGCATGTAGTAGAAATGTCCTGCTCAGTTACTGATTGAAGCACAAATGCAAGAAGGTGTTTATTTTTGGTCCCAAATGTCCGTTGGCTGCTAACAATATGAAAACCAGGATCAATTCCTGGTCCAAATTAAGACAGCACTGATTCTAGAGGGAGTAGAGACAAATATTTGTTTATGTGCATCATAGCTCATTGCTATTCAGCCTTGTAGCTGAATCCACCTCTTTTTTTTTTACACTCTATGCTTTTATGTGACTCTATCAAATACAATTAGTAGTAGCAAAGTGCCAGGTGGCATAGACCAACCCAACTGTTCCATGGAGGATTGGAAAAAATGGCTCAGAGCGCAAAATGGATGGATAAAATTGTAGTCTGAGAAGGTGGCAAAAATTGTCACCATATTAACCTAAAAAGAGAGTGAGCTTATTGCCCTATGCAGGTGCAAAATGTCTGGTTTTATTTGTTCTCTGTAACAATCTCATGTGCTTGACTGCCATCACACAGCTTGTCACAATCCCAATTAGATCCATTATTGTCAGTGGAAATAACAGTTTGTTGCCAACTCATGACAAGAGCAAAATTAACTTACATCTGCCTTCCTGCTGTGCATTAGGTGCTCAGTTCCAGCTGCCACCTTGCTCTGACACCGACACCCATACCTGTTCTCTATAAGCTCACAAGGACAGCTTCATGAAGAAAATGTCTTTGGGTGCATTTTCTAATTATCTCTCTCAAATATTATAGAAGCTGAAGCACAGCTGAAACATTTCCCTATATCACTGTTAATATTTTTTCCTCCAGTCGTGACAGAAGGGCCTTTACTGTGACTTGAAATGGAAAGATTTATCAATGAGGAGGGGGGGAAGGTTAATGATTCAGATAAGGTGAGTAAAAAAGTCAAATGCTGGGGAAAGGAAGGTTAAGAACTTGGGCAGGAACTACACTACTGCTTTATAACGGTTTATAGTGGGTTTGACAACTGTTTTGGGCCTGGGCCAGATCTACACCAAGCAGGATATCACACTTTGAAAACATTTTGAAAACTGCATATGGAGTGTGTCCTGGGCTCCAACAGTTATAATACTGTTATAAACCATTTTAAAGCCGTAGTGTAGATCCTGCCCCAGGCTACATCTAAACTGGCTCTATAACTTGCCTGTGCTGCGCCTTTCCCCATTGCTCGTCACATGACGCAGCCCTCAATTTGCTGCTCCACCGGTTTAAATGCCATAAGATGCGCATATTCATAGGTGCCAATTTGCCTCAACTTCTGTGATTTACCTTCCTTTGGTGACTTTTAAATTGCATCATGGTAATGTATCATTGAGGGACTAAAAGTGTCTGCATTGCAGAAGTAGGGGTGGGAGGGAGTGGAGATGAACCCTCCGTGCGCAGGGGGAACTTACTTCTGAGTAAACACATCTCCCTCCCCACATCTATTCCTTCCCGTTTCAGAGTAGCTTATAGAAATGCCTCAGAACAGGCAGGGGAGGTGGTGGATGGAGGGGCTGAGACGAGGGAGGGCTGCTGCAGTGCAATGCTCTTTCAGCAGAAGCGAATCATGGAAAATGTAGGTTAAAAAATAATGAGATGCAATCCAATGGTCATATAGCTGAGGGCCAGAACACCTTACATATACTGTTTTCAAAGTGTTATATCCTGCTTAGTGTAGATCTGGCCCTGCTCTCTCTATTTATTTATATATGCTGCCTTGCATGGCACAATGCACTCACAAGGCAGTGTACAAAACTCTCCTACTTTATAAAACTATTGTGTTAAAACCCACATTATACTGACTTAAAATCCCTCAAAACACTGCCGTTAATAACAAGCAGACTGCAAGAAATGCACCTGAAGAGTACTCTTCACAACTGATAATGATGGGGGCAATACGCATTTCCTGGGGGAGGGAGATTACTAAATTGGCAGATTACTGAAAGCACCTCTGACAGGGAATATGCAACTGTAATCTTTATTATGGAATGATCACAAATGGACTGTTTCAGAATACCATCTGTTCTCAGTGAAGCATCAGCAGGAGGTATGGCTCAGTGGTTTATTCTGCCCTTCACCTTGTGTTCTTGGTTCTTAGCGCACACACACACACACACACACACACACACGAGAGAGAGAGAGAGAGAGAGAGAGAGAGAGAGAGAGAGAGAGAGAGAGAGAGAGAGAGAGAGATTTGCAGGATGTATTAAATGGAACTGCTTATATGTGCATGTGTATTCGGCACTCCTTTTATTGAGACAAAAGCAGTTTATTTGAGACAGGACTGACAGCTGCCACTCTGCTTAAAATCATCCTCATTGTAGAAAGGCTCAGGAATGTGTCATCTCGGGTTGCCTGGGAACTCTGTACTTAGAGCTGAAGGTAAAAAACACACTTTCTGTCTGATGGCCACAGTGACGAATAAATGTCAGTCTGCATTATGAGCATGAATAACGTTTAGATTGCTTCACTGTTGCTTTCTTTTGTTTCAGGTGGCATTGAATGTCATAGAATGAAGAGGCTACTACCAATCTTATTTGAAAGGTTTTCCTTTCCCCCCCACAGGTCCCATTCAGACTTTATATTTTTATTTACCCTCACATACCATCAAAGATATTGTCTTAATTTCCCCCCTCAAATGTGGTCTTAAGAGCGAATGACCTCTGCCTATTTTAATTATGACCAATGTGTTATGTTAATCAGTTCTGTACTCTCCCTCCACGCCCAAACCACCTTCCTGCCCCACACCCCATCATAGATTGAAGAAGGTTGAAGATTTGCCTATGACAGTTTCTGAGTGACTAAACCATCTGGAGCAGAAACTCTGGTGGTGACAAGGGTATTTTACTGAAACACTGTAAAAATAAACAAATAAAAATTGCAAAGAGAACCTCACGTGTATATACAGCTTTGTGTTATTCTTTAAAAATAAAAATGGCCATTTCTTAAGTGTTAAATACTGGCATCGATTTCTCTCACTTTGGCCAGATCTACACCAAGCAAGATATGAAAATGGTTTGAAAACTATATACGGAGTGTGTCCTGGGCCCCAACAGTTGTCAATACCATTATAACGAGGTGATGTTTGCCCTGTCCTGGACGGGGTTGCACTCTCCCTAAAGGATCGGGTCCGTAGTTTGGGGGTGCTCTTCGATCCAGAACTGTCACTTGAGGCACAGGTGAACTCAGTGGCAAAGAGCACCTTTTATCAGCTTAGGCGGATATACCAACTGCGCCCTTATCTGGACAGTGATAGCCTAGCTACAGTTATCCATGCTCTGATAACCTCTCGTTTGGATTACTGCAATGCGTTATACGTGGGGCTGCCTTTGAAAATGGTCCGGAAGCTTCAGCTGGTACAAAACAGGGCAGCCCGTTTACTAACAGGGACTGGCTGGCGAGATCACATTACGCCAGTCCTTTTACAACTTCATTGGCTGCCAGTCCAGGTCCGGGCCCGATTCAAAGTGCTGGTATTGACATTTAAAGCCCTAAACGGTTTTGGGCCAGGTTATTTGAAGGAACGCCTCCTCCCATATGTACCTACCCGGACCTTAAGATCATCTACAGGGGCCCTTCTCCGTGAGCCCCTGCCAAAGGAAGTGAGGCAGGTGGCTACTAGGAGGAGGGCTTTCTCCGCTGTGGCACCCCGGTTGTGGAATGAGCTCCCCAGAAAGGTCCGCCTGGCGCCTACACTGTACTCCTTTCGTCGCCAGCTGAAGACCTTTTTATTCACTCAGTATTTTAACACTTAATTTTAACTTAAATTTAAATTATACTGTTTTAACTCTGTATGTTAACCTTATATCAATTTTGCTGCGTGGTTTTATCCTGGTTGTGCTTTTTATATTGTATTTTGTATTTGTATTTTTAATTTGTTGGTTGTTTTATGATGGTTTTAATTTTTGTGAACCGCCCAGAGAGCTTCGGCTATTGGGCAGTATAAAAATGTAATAAATAAATAAATAAATAAATAAATAAACCATTTTAAAGCAGCAGTGTATATCCTGCCTTTGACTGATTACTTTTCCTTACCTTTTTATCTTTTATTATATTTCCCTTCAAATCAGCTTACTCCTTGCTTTTGACTTCCAAAATGGTTACTCTATTACTATATTCATAGCTGAGCATAATTTAAATATTCTAACACTATTATATTTACCCTCTTCCTATGAACAATAAAAACGAATCCTTACATTAAAAAGAAAGTAGAATAACATTTTAAAATTAATGTGTGCAGGTGGGAAACAAGCAACATTGGTTTTTCAACAAGGTAATTACTAAGAATAATATTCAACCTGTGTTATTTTCATGAAAGAGAATTTTAAAAACAATCTTGTTTTATCGTTGGAATGCTTATTTCTTTAAGACGTTCATACATCGACAGAAGCTGTCCTTGAGGAACATAACAATGACAAACAGAACACCATGTGAAGACACACATTCACAAAACTGGAGTATGAAAATGGCTGTTTAAAAATGTATTTTTGTTCTCCATTAAATTTTAAGGGCTCATTGGAA
Source organism: Elgaria multicarinata webbii (assembly GCF_023053635.1). Lineage (NCBI taxonomy): Eukaryota > Metazoa > Chordata > Lepidosauria > Squamata > Anguidae > Elgaria > Elgaria multicarinata. The sequence continues at coordinate 68,315,245 of NC_086173.1, read as the reverse complement.
GCAGAAATACAGTAGGGTTTATTTTTAACACAAGAAACACACAACAAGTAATTTTTTGCTATGCACTTAATGCATAACAGTATTTTGTTTAAAGCAGAATTTGAATTTGTTGTTGATGCTGCCTGCCTCCCATTGTCCTAAACCAGGCTTCCTTCAGTGAGCTTATTTCATAACAAAACAAGTATCACCACGACTCAGTTCTCATGATCATGGCATGGTTAATAAGCCACAGTGGCTTGTTAACCTCAGACATGTGCTGGTTGTGGCCCTGCCAAATTTCCATAATTTACCTCACTGGTGCAGGTTGTCATGTCCTCTGAACCTGGGCAGCATGGCTTGTTTGAGGGGGTAGCAACCCTTCAATAACCCATAGGCTGTTTGGGGGTCATTTGAAGGTTGCTGCCCCCACAAACAAGCCATGCCAGCTGGGTTTGGATGAGATGGCAGCTGCACCAGCAAGGGTAATTAGGGAAATCTAGTCGACACCTGTGGCAGGGTAAATAAACCACCATGGCTTATTAACTACTCCGTGATCGTGTGAACCAGCCCAGTTCACACGCATAACCATCTGAGCATTTAAATATATTTGCTGCTATGGTAAAATTGATTATTTGCACTCGGTTTGACCTGATAAGGTGGTTGTTGTTGTTGTTGTTGTTGTTGTTGTTGTTATTATTATTATTATTATTATTATTATTATTATTATTATTATCCCACCTTTTGCCCAACACTGGGCCTCAAGGTGGCCTTACAACATTTAAAACGTATACATTTTAAAACCTATGAAAAGAAATGTACAAAAATTAAAAATATTTAATTTTTAATATTACAATTTTAAAAATTTAAAAATTAAAATACACAACAATTTTAAAAGTCCTTAGCATGGATAGAAGCCCAAATTATTTGCCAAAGGCTTGCCAGAACAAAGAAGTTTTTGCCTGCTTCCGAAAGCACATCAAGGAGGGAGCCAGTCTAGCTTCTCCAGGAAGAGAGTTCCAGAGCACTGGAGGAGGCACCAAGGAGGCCCACTCCAATGTTCACACCAGGTGTGCTTGTGATGATGGTAGGACTGAAAGAAGGGCTTCCCCAGAAGATCTCAGAGAATGGGCAGGCTCATAGGGGAGAATACGGTCTTTCAGATAACCTGGACTTGAGCTGTATAGGGCTTTATAAGTCATAAACACCACTTTGAATTGTGCCCAGAAACAGACTGGAAGCCAGTGGAGCAGTTTTAACAGGGGAGTTGTATTTATTTATATTTATTTATTTATTACATTTTTATACCGTCCAATAGCCGAAGCTCTCTGGGCGGTTCACAAAAATTAAAACCATAATAAAACAACCAACAGGTTAAAAGCACAAATACAAAATACAGTATAAAAAGCACAATCAGGATAAACCATGCAGTAAAATTGATATAAAATTAAAATACAGAGTTAAAACAGTAAAATTTAAATTAAAATTAAAATTAAGTGTTAAAATACTGAGAGAATAAAAAGGCCTTCAGCTGGCGACAAAAGGAGTACAGTGTAGGCGCCAGGCAGACCTCTCTGGGGAGCTCATTCCACAACCGGGGTGCCACAACGGAGAAAGCTCTCCTCCTAGTAGCCACCTACTAGTAGCTCCCTATAACCAGCCCTGGAGGGGATCTACACTAGTATATGAAACGTTGTTTTTACAGTCATTGAACGTTTTGTTTTTGAACGATTTAAAACGTAGCAGTTTTTAAAACGTTTACTTACTTTTCTCTTTCCGTGGGAATACATTCCTTTTGGCCACACTAAGAAAATAAATCTGTTTGTAATTTCCCCTCCTACTTCCTCTTCTCTCCGAGACAATCCTCCACCAGCCAGCAGCCTCCCAAAAGTGAAACTGGAAGAGGCTTGAAAGAAAAAAACGGCTCCAACTTTGGGCACAGAAATTACATAAACATGCCCCCAGGAATGCGATTGGCTAATTAAGAACTACAGGAAACCCATTTAATACAATGAAATCAGCTACATCATACCAAATAGAATGACTTATTTCAGAGAAGTTCAAAATAAAAACCGGGGAACAGACAACAATAAAACGTCACAAACTATATGTCATGTGGCGAAATACTACCAAACGCACACTTAAAAACGGTAAGACACGTTCTAAATTGACTAGTGTAGATCCCCTCCAGGTTAACAATCTGGCTGCAGCTCTTTGAATCAGCTGGAGTTTCCGAACACTCTTCAAAGGCAGCCCCACATAGAGCACATTACAGTAATCAAATGGGGATGTAACTAAGGCATGTGTCACCGTGGCCAGGTCCGACATCTCTAGGAATGGGCACAGCTGGCACATTAGCTTTAACTGTGCAAATGCACTCCTGGCCACTGCTGAAACTTGGGCATCCCAGCTCAGGGCTGAATCCAGAAGTACACCCAAGCTGCGGACCTCTGTCTTCAGGGTGTGTGTAACCCCATCCAGCACAAGCTGAATCCCTATTCCCTGATCTGCCTTTCAACTGACCAGGAGCGCCTTTGTCTTGTCTGGATTAAGCTTCAATTTGTTTGTCCTCATCCAATTCATTACTGCCAGCAGACACCGGTTTAGCACAGAAACTGCTGCTTTGGAATTGGGTGGAACGGAGTAGTAGAGTTGGGTGTCATCAGCGTACTGGTGGCACTGCACCCCAAAACTCCGGATAACTTCTCCCAATGGTTTCATGTATATGTTGAATAGCATGGGGGACAAAACAGAACCTTGAGGTACCAAGGAGACAAACAGGAGTCCCCCAGCACCACCTTCTGTGTCCGCCCCTCCAGAAGGGAATGGAGCCACTGTAAAACAGTGCCTCCAAGTCCCATCCAAGCAAGGCAGCCCAGAAGGATACCATGGTCGATGGTATCGAACGCCGCTGAGAGGACCAGCAGAACCAACAAGGACACACTCCCCCTGTCCAGTTCTCAGTGTAGGTCATCCACCAAGGCAACCAAAGCTGTTTCTGTCCCATAACCAGGCCTGAATATTGTATTTTGTATTTGTATTTTTAACTTGTTGGTTGTTTTATGATGATTTTAATTTTTGTAAACCGCCCAGAGAGCTTCGGCTATTGGGCGGTATAAAAATGTAATAAATAAATAAATAAATAAATAAATGAAGCCAGATTGAAATGGATCTAGATAATCCATCTCATCCAGGAATCCCTGGAGTTGGGAGGCCACCACACGGTCCAATACTTTGCCCAAAAATGGAATGTTGGAGACTGGCTGGTAATTATCCAAAACAGTGAGGTTCAAGGAGGGCTTTTTCAATGTGCGTCTTACCACTGCCTCTTTCAAGCAGGCTGGCACCCTACCTTGGTGAAGGGAGGCATTGATCACTCCGCTTACCCACTCAGCCAGTCCCCCTCTGGTTGCTTTTAAGCCAGGAAGGGCAAGGATCTAGTACACACGTGGTGGCTCTCACCTCTCCAAGGACCCTGTCCACATCATCAGACTGTGCAAATTGAAAGGGTGTTAAAGGCCCCTGACCACTCAAAACAGCTTCGCTGGACGGCTCTTTGCAGTTGTAATAGTGGCAGAGAAAAAAGGTTAAGTCCTGACAGCTTGAAATATCAAGTTATTGAATCTCAATTAATGTAGTGATGCAAAATCAGCATTACGTGAGCTCATTGAGGTCCTCTGATTTCCACCTCGAAGCTCATTCCATCTTTCATCTGTTGACTTTGTGGTCTTGTGCAATCTTCCTGGGTTTTTGCACCAAAATTCATGCACATTTTCCTGTGTACTTTTCCAAATGCATGCATCAATTGTGCACATTTTTCAATGTATGCATTTTTCAATGTATGCATTTTTCAAGTGTTTTCAATTTTTTGGGGAAAACATTTGTTTATTGCATAAATCACATTGCATGCCCAGAAATCTACAGACTTCAGATGTTAGATCATGTTCAGGTTTGTGATTGGCTCTGGTGGTGAAAATTGGATAAATTCTGGTCAAAAATGAACTAAAATTAATTTCTCACCCCTCTCTAAATGAGTAGGATTTTCATTTCTGCACTGCTGTAATTTCCTCACTGCCACTACAGTATTTTTACTCTTGCTACCACCAAAAGGAGGAATAATTGAGGAACTTCCAATTAAATCTTTTGTATAAGTAACCTTCGCATATGACACTGTGGAGTTTCACCTGCCCTTGGGTTATTCCTCTGGGATATCTTATTCCTCTGTGATATCTAGAGCAGGGGCCTGGAAACAAAGCCCTATGAAGAGAGACTGAAAGAACTGGGCATGTTTAGCCTGGAGAAGAGAAGATTGAGGGGAGATATGATAGCACTCTTCAAATACTTAAAAGGTTGTCAAACAGAGGATGGTCAGGATCTCTTCTCGATCCTCCCAGAGTGCAGGACATGGAATAACGGGCTCAAGTTAAAGAAAGCCAGATTCCAGCTGGACATCAGGAAAAACTTCCTGACTGTTAGAGCAGTACGACAATGGAATCAGTTGCCTGGTGAGGTTGTGGGCTCTCCCACACTAGAGGCCTTCAAGAGGCAGCTGGACAACTAGCTGTCAGGGATGCTTTATGGTGGATTCCTGCATTGAGCAGGGGGTTGGACTCGATGGCCTTGTAGGCCTCTTCCAACTCTGCTATTCTATGATTCTATGATTCTTCCCCGAATTACCTGTAGGCCAAGGATCTAACTCTTGGGAGTTCCTCAGGACTAAATCACTTACAAGAAGAAAGAGTTTTGCAACTCCTACTTTTTTGTTCACTCTTTGCAATGGTGTAAGGTGTTCAGGGTAGCAGAAACTAAAAATAAAACCACAGAGGAAATTTCCTTTTTAAAAGAAACCCAAGAACAAGCCTTGGGTTATGATTCTCGTGTATTGGGGCAGAGACAAGCCAGAGTTCCCAGTTTGAATGTACCACTAACAGGATGAAGGATAGAGAGTTCCTGGCTTGTTTAGCATTTACTGAAAGGATAAGCCAAGCAGGATTGATCGAACTGTGTGTACTACTATGTCGGCTCACTCACAGTTGGGTTGTTGTTGTTGTTAATAGTTATTATCAATTATAGTGATGATATGATTTTTTACAGAGGCATCAAACTGGTGAATATGTGAAGCAGGCCAATGTCACCTGAATCTGGGCTTGAGCTGGTGTCCTGTAAACTAGCTTCAAAGCATAGGTTGCAAACACCAATGAAAGGAAAAAAAAATCCTTGCTGACCTATGGGATGAACTACTTTTTTTGCCACAGGCACAAAAAGTTCTTCTCCATGTAAGTGATAGGCTACATCTACACCTTGAGCATTTTCAGATGGGGGGGGGGAATCACATTTCCTCCCATCATTTTGCCTCCTGCTTCTCTCCCACAGTAGGGACAAGCAGCTTCTTCTCTCTTCACAGGGGAAGAAAGAGGAAGCAAGTAGCGACCATGTGGCCCATTCAGTGGGCATTTTTTTTAACACAGCTTTTCCTGCACACAGCAGGAAATGGCACCAATTATCATCATAGCCAAGAAGAAATGTATTTTCTAGGTCTTATCCTGTAGTGCAAAAAACAATAGAAGAAGCAGGAGACAGGCTGGAGGATCACTGCATTGTCAAAATGACCCGTGAAGATCCATAAGTGGCCATTCGTAAGCGTACGATAAAACGCTCATCTGAAGACACTCCTTGTGAGAAATCATTATGAATGTGGAATAAAAAGCAGGAAATAGCACAATGAAAGTGGTATATGGAATGTGTAATGTGCCCCAACAGTTATCAGTGCCCTTCAATACCACTATGAAGCAGTAGAGTAGATCTAGCCTACGTAGCCGTGATGATACTTAATGCCTCTACTGCACAGCTGTCTAAACATGTGGAGTATCTGACCACTAATATTGGTGCCCCAGAGCTATGCATCACTGGATGCAAATACTACATGGTTTTGGACTGGTGCTCACATTGATTGGAGACAGTTAAAGGCCATGGCTAGACCTACTGGGTCTAGAGTGACAGAGGAGGAAGGATCTCACACTATGGCTATTGTGAGATCTCCCCCTCTGTCTACACGTGGCACGCTATGTCCTAGGAGGAAGAGGACATCGCTCCCACCCTTTTCTTTGTTTTCCGTAAAGAAGAAGGAGCGCCCAAGCACTCGATGACAAAATGTTAGGTTGTTTTTTTAAAAAATAAAAATAAAAAAATCCCCGGTCCCCCTACCCCACCCCTGATGAGCACAGAGCTCCCAAGGAGCTGGGACAACCCGTGACACCCTCCCACATGTTTCATGGTCTCGGGATCATCCTGAGACCATGGAAAAAGCGGGGGGAAAGGATATGCCAATCATCCCTCTCTGCTCTCGGGATCCCCTGTGCATTATGTGAATGCACAGGGATGATCCTGGGATGATCCCTGGGATATCGGCAGGTCTAGCCATAGCATAACTTTCTTTCTGCAGTGTGATTAAACTTCATCTGGATGAGCTTTTCAGTGATTTGCACAGGATCCATAGCGATAGCAATCAACTGAAGAGAAACTACATGGAAGCCACAAAGAAGAGCCTGGCACATAGAGATATGTTTGTACAACTGAGATAAATAATATTCTTGCAAATAGGAAAGTCAGCTGGGTGGGGTGGGGAGGGTGATCTATTTGATGAATGTACCATTGAGATAAGCTCTAGGACTTGTATAAATGCAGATGATTTTAAAGTCACAGAAATTTAGACCCCAACCAATTTTGATTATGAACTATGGTCCTCTTTCGTGAATAAAGCCAGTTTTATTTGCAACAGATATCCCAGATATTCTAATTAGGTGATGGAACATTTCATTTTTGGGCCATAATTCTGGCTATGGCCAACTGAAGCATATGCATGAGTAATGTTTGGAAATTTGCTTTTAAAGAGTTTGAAACATAGTTTAATCTGGACAGAGACTGTTTAACTGAGTAAATGTTTGTTGTGTTACTTCTGTGTTTGTCATAACTCAATATGTGCTATCAAATATGTTTTTATATAGCAATTTAGAATTAGTTATGACGGTAGTTATCAAAATGTGAATTTGTTAAAATCTGAAAGATACAGATGGTTGTTTTCCAAAACTTTTTGAAGTAGCTGGCATTTACCACTATGAATATTAAAGAATCCAGAGTGTGACTGGCAGATTGTCATCATTAATCATTCATACCGTATTCAAACTGTATCAATGATTAGTTTAAAGGGCCATTACAGCTGATGATAAAACTTCTGCTACTTCCTTATTTATTTATTTATTTATTTATTTATTCGATTTGTACTCTGGCACTCAAAGTGGCTTACAGGCACAATTAAAATTAATTAAAACAATAAATCAATACATTAACATATAATAATAATGATAATAATAATAATAATAATAATAATAATAATAATAATAATTACAAAAATGGGGGGAAATGAACCCAAGAGCCATCCACTCTAGTAAAGGAAGTGGGTGGCTCCTGGTGAAAGCCAGTTGGCTGTGGAGCACCTGCAGAATGCGTGGGGACCCCTCCAGGGTCACTGGAGTATTTTGGATTGTGGCAGCAGCGACCAATTGCACTGAGAAGCAATGGATTGCTGCAAGGACACATGTGCCCACCGTTATTAGGCCCCGGTAAGTGAAGCCCTCTCAGGCACTGCATGCTGGGAGTTGTAAGCTGTAACTTGCTTACAAGGCCCTAGGTCTGTGCAAGGAAATGGCAGATCCATCATGAAATGGTGGATCTGCATAGAATGGCCTCCGTGATTTGGATTTCCAAATCTGAGCCCATTACAGCCATAATGGAAAGTTCTTCCAACCCCAGATTGCTATTATCCCACCCTATGCATAAAACGAGATCTAAAGTGTGCCCTGCTGAATGGGTGGAGCCAGACATTAATTGGGACAGAACCATGGTTGCCATGGGGCCCATGAATTCTGAGCCACTCCTGACGGTGGCCTTAGCATATATTAGATCTCGGTTTAATATTAAAGATAATGGCTTGGATCCAGAGTTCCTGTGAGTGGAACCTGGATCATAGGATGCTTCCACTGAAGGAATGGGAAAAGACCCTTCCCTTTGAACCCCATGAGAAGCTGCTCTGGAGAGTTGTGGAACTGCTCTGGAGGTATGTTGGGGCTTCAAGGGGGAATTTTAAAAACCACCATCCTCCATTTCTCCATTGGGAGCCTCTGCTGGATTTCTGTTCCTTCTGTGAATGGAAGCAGCCCTTCCATTCATAGAGGGGACACTCTGGACCAAACCCAATGCCAGCTATACTGAATCAGACCTATGCTAAATAGAATAAAAGCATAAGGAAAAATGGATGTATATTTTATATTATTTATTCACACTTCTGTTCTCCAAATCTATCTATCTATCTATCTATCTGTTCCCTGCCTCGATCCAGAGGGAGAGGCGGGTGAGAAATAAACGTAGTATTATTATTATTATTATTATTATTATTATTATTATTATTATTATGTAATTTTTCATAGGGGAAAATCCAAAATAACAATGATGTAAAATGAGAACATCAACAACACAAAATGCATGCATTCTACATATAACAACATGTCCCATACATTGTACTTTGCTAAGAATCTTTGATGGGTGGTAAGTAATTAAAATGTATTTGTTATTTGAACTTTAAGAGATCATGCCTTTTCCCAAAATGAAAGTTAGCACCCAGATGACACTGTACTCTGGATAGTGCATTTATTTATGACAAGAAAAGAAACCAAGTTTCCATAAATACCCCTCTGTTGTGTTGAGTTAATTTTTCTGCTAAGACAATTTCCAAATTTTCAAAGATCAGCCATCTATATACCCTCTATTTGTTTTCTAATATCTTGCTATTTCTATTCTGGCAGCTGCTAAGAGTAACAAAGTAAGATCCTTGTGAATAATCTGCTTTGGTGTATCATCGAATACTGAGAGAAGTGCTAGCAAGGAGCTAGCCTGAAGAGTCTACCAAGTTATTTCTGATATATACTTGAAAACAGATGTCCAGAAAACCTGTACATATTCACAGGCCCACTGCAGATGAAACAAAGTGCCTCTGATCTGACATTCTCTCCAGCAATTTGGTGAGAGATTTTTATTGATGTGGTTCAACTTTACCGGTGTTCAGTGCCATCTGTGTAGGAACTTCAAATGAGTTTCTCTAATTGCCACTGAGATAGATTTAATAGGTTTCCAGGCACATAATGCATTCCACCGAGTTTCTGAAATCTGACTGGTTAAAATCTTTGAATGTAAAACTTCACTCTTATCCTTCTGAGTATGCTCTGGAAAGGGCTAGAGAGGAAGTATGTCTGCCTTCTTGCCAAGGTTTTGGTCTCCTTGAGATTGGAAGACTACATGAGAGAATAGACATCTCTCTGCAATAAATATGCACATCTACTCCCTTTAGTCAAAACCAAAATATGTGGAAGTACGACTTAGATGTGGAAGTCCTCTCTTGCCATTTCTATGGAATGACTGAAGTGGCTTGCCTAAACAAGACTAATTCATGCAATAATACACTACTTCCCATCTAATGAAAGGTGTTTTTGTTTTTAATTTTAAGAATATTTAGAGTCATGATTTAGGGCATGTGCTTGGTAACCAGACTTTTATCACATCAAAATGCATTGGTAAACCAACATCTGTTGATGTGAATAAATGGAACAAAACATGACATCTAGTTAGTGTAGAATAAGGCCAAGGCTAGATCTTTGCTGTTCAGTGGCTGGTAAAGTCTTCTGGTATATGTCCAGGTTAAAGGAAATATAGGCAGCCATAAAGGATGTTTCTCTGAGTCCCTTTGCTTTTCATAGATGCATATAGAAAATGTACATCATATAAGTAACTCATGATTTGAACTTTTTGTTTTAACTAGACTTTGTGTTGACTTGAACTAGATATTTTCCAGAGCCTGGAACTAAATGCCCATTTGACACAATCATTTTTAATAAAGATACTTTGAATCAATTGGAAAGTGGGAGATGCTGCTGAACTGATTTTGTAAATCATCTGAAACACATACTGAAACTTCCAAGAAATCGATAAAAAAAATGAAATGGAGAAAAGGGTGCTCACCATGTCAAGAAGAACCCCATAAAAATAAACTTGAGGTCAAACAAAAGATATTTGGGTAAGTTGGTCTTGAGCTGGAAAATGGCTATGAATTGATAGGGCCAATTGATATTTTATGAGCCTGTGTTTTTAACTGTATCATTTTTCGCTTCAAGCTGCCCAGACAACAATGTGGCTTTTTATACATATAGTAAATACATACATACATAAAATAAAATTTTGATGTGACAGAGAGGCATCTGGGTCAGCATCATGCAGACACACCCAATCAGTTTGTTGAAATGTCAATGGTCCATGCCCATGCTGAGTATGCACATCCAGTCAGCAGAAGAACACATGTATGGTGCTGATCCAGAAGCCCCTCTGCCAGTGGCACCTATTAGTAAGAGTTCATACCACCCCAGTGGCTGGCTCTTCCTATATGCTACACACCCTCCCGTGCTGTCATTAACTTTAGGAACAGGTGTGTGTGACTAACTGAATCAGTTAGAAGGATGATGGTGTAGGGAGGATCTCAAGCAAAATCCCATTCTCTAATTAAAGAGAATTCTGGACTAAAAGTTGCCTACAGTGGTTCAAGCAGCCAGAAAAATAGCTTACTGAACATTCAGTTTGAGACATCATGGATTCAAAGGGCATTGCTGGTGTCAGTTATTCCAGACTACAATTGGTGAATTTCTTCACGGGTGGACATCTCTAGTGCTTTCATCTCAAGTAAGAATTCTTCTTGTAGTTTAGTAATAAAGCATGAGAGCTCTCTAGAAACCTGCTTCTTGCTGAAAATATGCTTGCAGGTGACTCAGAAATATCTGGTCCCAAGACATCTCAAAAGGCAAATATCTGACATGAGAAATTTAATATGTTGAAATATTTACTAATGTAAAAAAATGTCAGGGATCTGATATGGAAGCAAATACATATGAATTCAGCCTTCCTGTTCCTGTTTTGCATTTCCTCACACAGTAATAATGTATGCCTTGGTAGAGCATTCCACATGATGCAAGAATTGCTTTCTACATGTGGGTTCTGACCTCTATCAAAGGTAAGCCTTGAATTGTTTTAACTGCTTAAACCAATCTGTGCTTTAATCAGCAGAGATGAAGGGCAGCCATGTGCATTGCTTGTCCTCTGCAGAGGTTCAGGCAGTTTGGGAAAAGGTTCTTAATTGTAAACACTGACCTCCTTTGAAACTAATCACACACGAAAGTTGGAAACTTGTTCTCAGAACTTAATCATTCTGGACAGTGGTAATATAGAGTAGCTCTACAGTCAGAAACAGACTGTGGAAGAGAAATGGGCTAATACTGCCATTTTCCTGACAGAAGCCCTGTATGGTTAACAACTTTATGACAGGCAGAAAGTCAATAGGTGCAGCTTTTGTTGATATCAAGAAAACTGCACTTTTGCCTTTTTTCTTAATATGGAAGTGTCAACTGCACAGAGCCTCTGTCAAACAAAGATGCTGTAACTTGGAGGAAGAATGGACACTAGAGACTCATGACCTACCTCACAGGGTTGTTGTGATGGTAAAATAGACAGAAAGGCCATGTGAGCCACCTTGGGTTCCTTGCAAGAGGGGAAAAGGGCAGGAATAACAACAACAACAACAACAACAACAACAATTAATAAATTGTGGAAGGCTTTGTAGTATTTCATTAAGATGTAATGCTCCATTCTGCAGAATTGCTCAGATGGCGTGCTTACTTATTTGCTTATCCTCTTATAGGGAAGATATCATAAGCTTCTATTGAGATTGAATGCTTTACATCTTTACTCATTATGAAGCCGTTGCTTGCTCTGTCTTCATTCATCTGGAGAAATGTTTTAATTCATTTACAGTAAGCATAACCACTACTGCCATTACAGCTGAATACGGAAGAGTCGACAAATATGCCCTAGTCAACACTATTGTTGTGGATTTGCGTTCTACTGCTTTACTCTGCAGGTCCCCTACATGAGGGACACAAATGCACCAATGCAACTGCAAACACTTGAAACATAACCAGTGGCAAGAATTGCTTGCTATGGTTCTGGTTGATTGAGGTGACTGAGAACACAAGCAAGTGTTCAGAGGTTGAAGAGTTAGCACTGTAGTCTGCTGTCTGACTAGCAGCTCCTGATAATGGCACAGATTGTTTAAAAAGAAAATGAAGTAAAAGTCATAGACTATTGATGGGTCAAATCATAGATCTGCCTTCTATGGATGGAAGGGCTCCACCTACAGAAAATGTCTCCAACCAAATTTCAGGGTTTCCCCACCCGCTGCTCACCACCACGTACACACACTACAGATCAGCGCATTCAGTGGAATCTCAAAATCCTCTATGTAGTATTTTGAGGAGGCTGGGGGGCTGCTATTTGGAGGAGGAGGAGGTCTGTTTCCACCAGCACAGTTGCATACTCCTAAATTAGGATCCACAGGAGGCATTTCTCTTCATGCTCTCCTTGTGAGCTGCCCAGAAGCATCTGATAGGCCACTGAGTGAAAGAGAAAGCTGGAATAGATGGCCCTCTTTCTGAATCAGCAGGGTTCTTCATATGTCGACATGGCTGTTACCGAATAGAAAGCTTCCCCCTCCCTTGTTTGAAAAACAGTGCACATATTTCTACTAACAAATCACAATCCCCAAACAATCCCCTTCACCTCCTGACACATGCAGTAGTTCTATTACATATTCATAAATATATACATATCTCTGGTTAACATATTTTTCACCTCTTTGGGCTAATGCAGACTTGCCCAATGTGAGGCCCTCCAGATGTGATAGACTGGGGATAAGAATTGTAGTTCAGTCTAGAGAGTACCAGGTTCAGGGAGGCTGGACTAGCACATCCACATATATTTATTTGATTTATATCCTGCCTTTCCTCACGATCAGTACACCACATAAACAACATTAGAGCGTGTGTCTCTGTGTGTGGTTATGTGTGCATCTGTGAATACTTTCTCTGACCCACTTTACACATTGGATAAAGCATGTTTTTGCCTATGAAGCTGTATGCTAAAATTAAATTAGATAATGTTTACAGTGATAAAATCTTTTCTTTCTTTTCTACTAATGTAATGGAAACTATGACTAGATCTCAAAGAGTTAATAATACGTACTGTGAGAACAAATAGTGGCTATCTCTCTTAAAGAATATTTGCTTTCAACAGCACTGCAGTAATGTTCCACTTATACTGAACAATTCCTTATCTATTTTATTATTATTTTTAATGCTCATGGTAGTAATTTTTTTTTACAAGGGATGAAAGGGTGATTCTAAAATTTAAACATTTTTTCCTGAGTCGGGGCAAATAAAAATAGATTTCTATAGTGCTATAACCACTAGTCTGGTTTAAGAACTATGTAACAATTGATTGAAAAAATAATCCTTCTAATAGTAAGGACGATTATGATTTTTTGCAATATCTATTATGTAAAGTGCACAAACATGCATAAACCAAGCTCTGGTTCAGTTGGAAGGACACTTGGAAATCCAGCTTTGCAAGCAAGCTTAAAGGGAAAAAATGTCATGCAATATACTAAGGACAGCTACACATTATATAATACACTGTCTGGTATTCCTGCTCTATGAATAGTAGTGTGCCTTGGACTTAAGGAAACTCACATTTCTATTTATTTGTTTAGAATATTTCCCATCAACTCATGTAGATTTTGCTGCCTTGTAGATTTAAAGTGCCCAGAGAACTTTCTATTATTGAGTGGTCTGTAAACAGCATAAATAAATAAATGTTTATTGACACAAAATGGCAATAACATTAGCAGCATCAAAAGCAACAGTATACATACATGTGTAGCGTACATGTCTACATGGGATCCCTTTCAATGCTGATTTCAACCCACTCACTATCGCAGTTTTGAAGCAACAACCACTGTGACACATGGGCAGGACTGAATGTGATGTATCTGGCCCCAAAACTTTACAGCATCAGGTTACACAGCCATAAATGCACAGTAAATAGTGACTAACCATGGGGCTGTGCAAGTGTTGAGCCTTCGCATTTAACATACATTATCTGCCATACTTTGGTTTGCCAATGTTACCTGACTGCTGCCCTGCCAACTGTTTCTAAACATTCACCTGGGTCTCACCTCCCACCCTGCCCTCTTGTGAGGCTCACTGGAACTGTGTAGCTGTGAAGAGGAAGGCAGGGAAATGATCAAGGGAAGTCCCACAGTGGTGATGGAGTTGGGATCTGCCCCCAAGTACACACACCGACCTAACTTGCATCCACCCCAGCAATGACACATGCACTAGAGAATGCTCCAACAACGCATGGAAGTGAAAATATGCGGTAAAAGACCACCACAAAAATGGGCAGCTTCAAGAGGTAAAACCCAATTTATTTATTTATTAATTTATTAATTACATTTCTATACTGCCCAATAGCCGGAGCTCTCTGGGCGGTTCACAAAAACCGCAGTGTGGCTGCAAATTGGCATCTGCATCATGTGTCCAAAGGTGCACAACATTCACAGCAATTATGTAGTAAATCATGGAATAGTAGAGCTGGAAGGGGCTTATAAGGCCATCAAGTCCAATCCCCTGCTCAATGCAGGAACCCACCTTTTAGCCTTCCTCGCTAGCCTCAGCTCATTCTCAGCTTTAGCCTTCCTGATGCCATTCCTGCACTTCTGTGCTACCTGTCTGTACTCTTCTTTTGTGGCCTGGCCTTCCTTCCACTTCCTATATGTGTCCTTTTTTGTTTTCAGGTCATCTGTAAGTTTTTTGTAGAGCCACATGTAGATCCCCATGTAAATCTGCCCCAATAAAATTATGTTTAAGCAATTATGCTGTCATTACAATATCTAAATGAAGTGAAATCTATCTCTGTTTACAGCAAAGCAAATACCATTGAGTTCAATGGAGCTTGCTCCCAATTAAATGTGCACAGTGCATTTAAGAGCTTTTTAAAATGCTGTTTGAGTAATACTTACTGCATGCAGCTGCTATGGATGCTAAATATTAAGAAATTCCATGCATGGTGTTTTGATAAGGCAGCACCTTTGTAGCACCGATTTCAGAATGCATAATAAAATACCTATTTTTGCATTCCTCATCCTAGTGCTTGCTAGATACTGAACTCCAAAACATGTGGACAGCACCAGGTTATGGAAAGCTATTTGAATGATGAGCAAGTTCATAAGTCACTCAGCTCATTGACCAGCATCTGCCTTGCACATAGCAACTGGTAGTACAGTAACTGAATAAGAGAGTGAAGGAAAAAAGTGATAAACCACACTTCTCCTGCACTACGGCCCTGATCTACACTGTCCCCCCCGAATAAGTTTGTTTTATTTTTGTAATAGTGAGAAAATGAGAAAAGTGATATGCTAAAATAAATAAAAGTGATTTCATTTTAAACATTATCTGAAAGAAAGACAGATTTCACCTTTTCATCGCAACATTAACTCCCATTTTATGCATCTGAATTATCCAAAGATCCTAAATTAGACTTAATCAACTTCATTATGACTGAAAAATCCTCCTCCTCCTCCTCCTCCTCCTCATCATCATCATCATCCAGGTAGAATAATAATATATCCAAGTGGAATTATTATTATTATTATTATTATTATTATTATTATTATTATTATTATTATTATTCTACTTGGATATAATTTTCTCTGTATCAGCTATACAAAATATTCTGCTATCAGGAAAATTACATATAGTTTTTGGAAGCTAGTTCTTAGCCTCCAGTCTGCATTTTGCTTTTTTAGTTTGTAAAAGTAAACACTTCAGTTAAAAAAAGGGGGGTTAAAAAGACAAACATTGCAGTTAATGAAGAATAAGAAGAAGGGCTCAAGCATGGGAGGGTAAAGCTTATTAGCCCATTACTGCAATGGGCTGCAACCTCATTAATGTTGAGGCTAATTTGAAAGAGAGAGATTTGTGCTTTCTCATGTGACATGTTTTCTCAGTCCAAGAATTCCTTGGGCATAGTCAGGAAAGAGTTATAGTAGCAGGAGCAAAAAAGCACTATAATAATCAGGGTCATTGATCATGGAGACAGTGAGATCCAGTTTTTCTGGTAGGAAGTGTAAGTCCAAAATAAATGTGAGTAGATGTGTAGTTTACACACACACACACACACACACACACGCACACACACACACACACACACACACCCTATACTGGTATTTCTTGGGAAGGGGCTGTGGCTCAGTGGTAGAGCACTTGTCTGGCTTACAGAAGGTCCCAGTATCAATTTCCGGCTTTTTCAGGTAGGGCGGGAAAAACTTTTGCCTGACACCCTGGAGAGCTGCTGCCAGTTGGAGCTAGATGGACCAAGGATCTACTGGGCTAGATGGACCAATGGTCTGACTCAGTATAAGGCAACTTCCAATGTTCCCTAGGTAGCTAGAAACATAAGGAGAAATGAGATCTGAGCCCTCCATCTATTCTATGCCCTGCCAGCAAGAGCCAGCAGAGCTTGAGGAAAAATGGAGGTGATTTTGTCTTCTAGTCCTTTTCCTCCTCAAGAAAACAATTCTTCTAGACAGGCCTGTGAGCCCATCAAGCTCACATACTGGTAGTGGGTGGTGACAGAAAGGCCTTACAACTACGCCCAGCTTGCCTGGGTGTGGTGAAGCAATTGCAGTGGAAGGGGAAAAGATGTGTGGAGGCTCGCCATAGGCTCCCTCTGTTTGGCACCACCGATGTGGGAAGGGGACTGGAAACCCTATTTATGGAGTGCTTCCCCTCCCCAGCCTTCTCTGTGTCTTTTGTGGGTCACTCACTTCCTCCCTGTAGACAGTGTGGGTTCACCGGTTGCCCCTAGGGAGGGCGAGTAGGATTTTTTTGCTCGCAATCATTTCTTTTGGGAGTTTTTTCACCTACTTCACACTGTAAGACAGCAGGGGAGTATTAACTAGGCTAATTGGTTGAATTTGGTCACATTTTGATTGGGGGCAGGCGTGCGGGCATCGGGAGCAAGGATAAGGTTGGTGAGCATTCTTAGTCACCGTTGTGGTGATTGGTAATACCTGAGGTCCTTAGCTGGGAGTCCTGCAGCACCAGAAGACAGGATAAGGTTACCTCTTAGGACAAACTTACTCACTCACTCACAGTTTTGCAACCTGAGGGAGAGTGACATCGGAAGGCCTACTTACTCCAAAATGGGAATCCTGACTGGTGGCGATAGGCACGCATCACTGGTTGGGATATGAATGGATCGCCTGATCCCTTGACCAAGATAGGATGCCCGCCTAGGCCTCCATCTTCCTTTGCATGTTTTCATAAATAAACGTGGCCCTATTTTAAATCCAACTTCTTGTCTCGTCTTGTTCCATCTGCAAAGACTACACATCTCTTGTTGCTCCTTCTCCACACACACTGGAATGCACCCTTCTTGACTTTTCTGAGGTTGCCCAAGGTCACTGTTGCAACCTTGGAAGAGTAGCTGCCACAATCCTTTCTGCAGCAGCTGTGAAGGGGCGGAGGAGGGAGAATGTCTCAACCTCAGATGTCTATGGTCTAGAGAAGGACAGTCCACTACATCCTGTAGTTCCTGAGATACTCTCACAGGGACCATAGGATTGATCTATAAACAAAGGGAACTAAAGGAATCTAAATGACTCTAATAATCGGCCAGTAAATTCTCCAAAGATAAAATCTTTTTGTAATCTGATTTAGGTAGAAAATCTGAAACTCCATTTTCTTTTCAATTAAAATAGAATTTTGTCTTTGATGACTCATGAGATGGTATATATGGGATGGGATCCTGTGTTACAAGTTTATCTGCCCCAGCCTGCCCCCAATGATGGCTGGGCCCTGGATATAGCTTACTTTATTGTTGAATGTTTGAAAAACAGATGTATGAGTCAATCATCATAAGGTAGCTCTCCTAAAATTTAATCTCTTATGCATACAGCACTTCCTAATGAGTCCACTAGGAATAAACAAATTAGTCTCCAGGATGTATCATGCATTAATTAATCAGACAAATAGTATTATGAAATGTGAAATATTTGAAAATTAGTTCTAAGCACAATACTCACATTAGGAAAAATGGGACACGGGAAGAATAATAGCATCATGAAAATGTAAGTTTGTACCAATTCATGTTAAATCAGTTGGAGTTTATCCTACTGTCATTTAATTTATTATCATCCACATATGAACATTACACAGCCTTTTCTCAATAAACACAATTAGAACACAGGAAGTGAAAGAAACACAAAAGTATAATTTCAGATTCAACCTCCTATGAAAGCAATACACTGAAATAGATTTACAAAGCAAGTTACCTATTGCTTGGAATGAACAATAAAAACAGAATAAAGCTCTATTAAAATATCCTTAATTACCTAATAATTTTTCCATGGCTAAACTGTTATGAGCACACCAACCCAATATTCTCTAGAGAACAAGACAGCAATAATTTCCCCTTTGAAGCTGGTGATATAAATACTATTTTTTTCTCTGCTATGAGCAAAAGAAAATCTGTTCACACTAACAGGGGATCTGTGTATTACATCCAACTGTGTGCGAGACCGTTTATGAAGCCCCCACATTATAGAATATATAGCATGAACCCAATCACAATTCCAGAAGGCAATCAGCATGCAATTCTCACAACAGTCAGAAAAGGCTGTTACCTGGTCTAAACACAAACCTGATGACAACATGGATGGCTTCACATCTTACTGTTGCTGGATGTATTTGTAGGAATGCAAATACATGCATGAAAATCTTATTCACCCATTTAGCAGTTCCCTCAAAGGAAATGGAACAAAGTGTTGACTTTTTGAACTTAAGGACAGTGAGACTTTTGCACCTCTAAGGCATCATGTGCCACTGGACGAAGCTAGAAGCTATGAAAGCGCTATGGAATTCAAGGTAGGTCGATATAGGTCATTACTTTTTACCAAGAAGAAGAAGAAGAAGGAGAAGGAGAAGGAGAAGGAGAAGAAGAAGAAAGAGGAGGAGGTGGCAGTGGTGGCTCCTGGTAATCACCCAAACTTGTTACATACTGTTTTTAAATATATCACTAAATTTGTCCTAAGGAGCCCTATGGATGAATGGGGCAATCTACTGTGTTTCATTCTTGTATTCATGTAACTCTGCAACCAGACTCATCATAAATATTGGGTTCCACCTCTAGACTTTAAAGACAGCTTAGATGGTACTAATGCCAGATCTGCATAACAATACTAAATACAATACATGCATAGATTCAAACGTCTGATACATTCAACATCAGCTTACATCAAGGTTTCTAAGGCCATGGCTAGACCTACAGGTCTAGCGCAACGGAGGAGGGAGGATCTCACGATATGGTTATCATGAGATCTCCCCTTCTGTCTACACGCAGCGTGCAATGTCCTAGGATGAAGAGGATGTTGCGCCTGCCATTTTTTAAAAAGAAGACAGAATGCACAGAAGGTGAGGGTGTTTATTTAAAAACAATTTCCTCGCTCCCCCACCCCACCCCTGAGAGGCACAGAGCTCCTGAAGAGCTCTGTGCCCCATTCCTGGCTCCCTGTGGTTACTTGCGAGGAACTGGGACAACCCACGATGCCTGCCCACACATTCTGCAGTCTCAGGATCATCCCGAGACCATGGAAAAATTGTGATTAAAGGTCCTGCCGATATCCTGAGCCAAGGGAGGGATCATCTCTCCCTGCTCCTGGGATGCCCTGTTCATCATGTGGATGCACAGGGATGATCCTGGGGCGAGCCCCAGGATATCAGCTGGTCTAGCTATGCCCTAGGTAGCACAATGACAATTGCAAGTTTTAAGCTTACCAAGATGGGTTACAGGCAACATATTCAGGGCAAACTGATCCAAAAGGACAGTTCCCACTTTTGCATGTTCAAAGATTTCTTTATATACTCTATGGAGACTACAACATATGTTAGATTGTTTTATTTATGTTCCATTAAACTACATTCTTAAGGATACATTTCTATTCTTTAAATCATTTATGTCTAAATAATATTACTGCTTATCAAGATAAATAATTATAATAACATACATATTAAAAATGTTAGAATTCCATGATATGTTACAGGCATGCTCATGATACAAGAAGTATTTCATTGACTCCATCCTGTCTTGTGAGTAGTTGTTCTCAAAACATGTCTTTTGTATTTATGATTTGAGGAGATCCTTCTTGTTACCATATCTGATCACATTTTTGTTTTTATGATCTTATGATTTAGGTAACTATAAATCTAACATGGATACAGATCCCATGGCATCCCAAGAGGAATGCTTGGCACTTTTTGTCTGGATTTAGTAACTATAAATGTGTGTACATATGCATGTGTGTGAGTGTGTGTGTATATGAGTGTAACTACACACATGAACATTTGTATCATGGGCCTGCTGAGGAGAAATCCTCCTGACGAAAGACAAAAGCGATGGATCAGTATTTTTTCCTTCTACAATGGAATGATTTGTTGGGGTTTAAAATTTCTGGACTACTTGATTATTCCCCCAGCGAGAATGAATTCTCTCTCCTGTTTTCTATGGGGCTGGAGGAAGGAGTAGTGAATTTGAAGATGTTCTGTGAAAATCACCTAGGGATAATAATTTGTGATCACAATCTCCCTTGCAGTTCTAAAGTGACACAACACATGTTGGGAATTCTCCATCCCATTATCACCTAGCCAATTCTTTTCACTCCTCTGCTTGCCAATCTGAACATCACAGAAGAAGCTCAGTGTACACATCATTTGCCCGATGACAGAATGCCTACAATTTCATCTTCACACATTTCTATTGCCGTAAATGGGAAAAAAGTGGAGTTCTACATTCTCATTTCCTACCATTTGTGGCTATATTTTAAGTAAGAAGATTTTTGACCTATGGAAAGAAAGTGATATCCTTCAAAAGTGTTCTGCCTTTGAAATTGGCCAGAGTTGATGGGATCTATACCCACTGGGTGCTGCTGGGCAGAACTGTTGGACAGGTGGATGGAGGGTGGAGCCAAAGGGGTTCTCTGGAGCTTCTGCTTGGACTGATGGCACAACACAGGGTGCTCCAGCATCCCGACAGCCCGACTCTCCTGCTGTAGTAAATGCTGCAGATAGCAAGTGGGTGGGTGCGTGGGCTCTCAAAAGCGCCATAACAGTCATAAAAAGCAATTTGAAAATTGATGATACAAACAAAACTGTCAAAATGAAATTTATTAAGCAATTGAGTTCTAAAGCCCCTCCCCCACTGTTAACAGTGGAGAATGTTCTCAATGTTATTTTAAGTAAGTAATATATAATTAATTCATTCAATATATATTTTAAAAGTGTCAAAACTGAAATGAAAAGTGATGACTCATTCCTGCTCCGCATTATGCATCTACCTTTGCTCCTTTTCTTACCATTTGCTAGCAAGATTTCAGTGGGAATCATACTTGTTTTAGAATTAAAAATAGTAGGGCAAGAATGATTTCTTTACAATTGCCTTCAGTTCTAGTAGTGATAACTGATAACTAAACCATGCAGGCTGTCAAAAATATATTTTACATGTTTTTCTCTGTAATATAACTTGAAAATTAATGTGGCACTCAGGAATATGTCAGATTTTACATATTAGGTAGTGCTCCTGGTAAATGTGTTTGAATTATTTGAGAGAACTTTCATTTTCCAGATTGTAGGCTCTTGTGCAGCTGAGGGAATTGGAGGAGCCTCTTTTGTACAAGTTGTCCTTCCAGATGCCTCGGTATCCAATGCAAATCATGAGATCCAGCTGCAGCCCTATCTGGAAAGGATGGACCTTCCCTCAGTTATCCATGCATTAGTGACATCCAGGCAGAACTAGTATAATGTGTGGTACACTGGTGTGTTTCTGAGCCCAATTTAAAGAACTGGTTTTGACCTTTAAAGCCTTAAATGGTTTGGGACCAAATTACTTGAAGGACCACCTTCACCCTGCCCACACTTTAAGATCATCAAGAGAGCCCCTTCTCATCTGCCCACCTTTGAGAGCAGTTAGGTGGATGACCACACTGAGAGGGCCTTTTCTGCAGTGGCCCCGCCCCACAGCTCTGAAATGAGTTGCAATCAGGGGTCCGCCATGGTCCATCACTGTAGGCTTTTAAGAAGGCCTTGAAAACATATTATTTTACCTTGGCCTTCTCCTGATACTATTGCTGTTGTTGCTGTTGGTTTCTATTGGTGTTTTTATTATGTTCTTACTCTTACTGTGTTTTAACTGCTTTTAATATCACCTTGTTTTTATATGTTTCATTGTTGTAGGCTGCCTTCAGAGGATTTCTGAAAGGTGGCCATGTCTTAAATGAATAGATAAATATAACAACATTTGCTTTGGACATCCCAGGCATCTGGGATTTTTTTTTGTCTCAAAATCTCAACATAAGCTAAGGTTATAATGGAAACTTGGAGTAGTTGCGCCTTAGTTGGTCTTTCTAATTTTAGGCTGGTTGAAGAAACTTTTTCTGAGCTTGGTTAGACTAGGCTTAAGGACATCATTGGATTTACCCTCGAATCCCTAGAGCCTTTCAAATCCCTTTGATTTTCCTTTCCTTTTCTTTGGCTCTATGTGATCAGCAAATGGTGTCAGGCACTTGGATTACAAAGCATGGGTAAGGCAATCCTACCTAAAGAGTCAGAGTGCTCTGATGTTAGAGCCTCCAACATATCTAAAGCCATTCTGGACTTTTGACAGCCAGAAAGCCTCCCCATATCCATCTATATCATGCCCAACATTTGCTCTCCTTTAAGCACCTCCAACATTGGAGCACTGACATTGGGGAGGTAATGGCTACAGATCTTTCTGCAGGGGCTAGGAGGTGGGATCAGAGGTCAGATCTCTCCCTCAACTGGTAAACCTCTCTCTCCATCCTTGGGGAGGCTTGATACATCTTATGGCCTCAGGAACCAAAAGACTGCAGCATTATTCTGGCCTTAACTAAAAATCGTTTCTCTCCATCCTTTCTGTAATCTTACGCCAAATGCTGCTAAGACAAACATTTGATTTATTTTTTTATTTATTGTCAAATGAATGCTCACCTCCTTCTTTCTCCAGAATAAAGTTAACAAATAAATATCTTACCATAAGTTTTATGCTGCGTGGTGGGCAGCATAATCCAGCCTTCCCCTTCCCAATATGGTGCCCCCCAGATATTTTTGACTATAACTCCCATGATCCCTGACCGCTGGCCATGCTGTCTTGTTCAAAACATCTGGAGGACACCATGTTGGGAAAGCTGGAGAAGCAAACTGCCATAGTTACTGCCACCTATGGGAAAAGGTTATATATATATTTGTGCTATAGAAACAGGCACCTGTGTTGAACACATACAGAATATGAGAAGTCAAATGTGGATGCTTTTGAACATTCACATACCCATGTCCAATTCTTAATTTTCCATATATAAGACCTGTTCAGATAACATGCTAAGCCATGGTTAGTCCATTAACCCCTTTTGCAGCAAATGCCTGTTCAAACTGTGATTATGTGGCCACCATGGTTAGGAATGGTTCACATGACCTGCTAAGCCATAATGTTTAACCACCTTGACTTAGCGTGTCGTCTGAACAGGGTCATCGTGTCTGACTGTAATGAAATGATCTGGCATGTTTGGCAGCTGACCATGAATTAGACCCCTCCTCCTTGATACAACAGGGAGGCGAGGGTAAGAGAGCACAGCCTCACTGGCAATTGGGACTTGTAGTTGGGAGTTGGTCGACAGCCAGAGAAAGAAGGTGGCAGATTTGAACTAAGCCTGTCTTTAGCCCTGATAAGTCCATGATCATGCTGAGAGCTCTGCTCATGTTCAAGCAAATGTGGACAGAACTCTTTTCCAGACCTTTCTGGTTCAACACAGCAAGGTCTGAACTGAGGCGGTGGGGCCAGAATGACATTGGGATTAGGGCCAGCATGCATGGCCCTGTCCTGGTTCACCCTTTAAGTGTTACACGCATATATGGTTGTACGACCCTCTCATGACCCCAGGGTCAGAGTTAACATAGCTAGGAATTGAAGCCAGTTTGCTTCCTTTGTTTCTCTTGAATAGATGTCCTTTACGTTAATTCTTGTTTTCTCTGTAAAACCTGCCTTTTTGGTTATGAATATATAGGCCCTACTTTGAATATTCAGTGGATCCTGTGGCATTGTTTTAGAGATTCTTTCCCCAGGGACCTCCCCCATGGCACATTACCCTTGACTGTGCTTTCTATGATCACATTTATAAGGATCAAAAGTGCTTCCCACCCAGCCAGGGAAATATGGTAAACTGTAGTGTTGACAATGATACTACCTGAGCAGACTTTCTGCATAATTACTTATCTATTAATATTGGAGGGTCTCCTGAGCCATTGAAAGGTGGTACACATCACACTCATGGCTGCCTTCCCAGCATTCCTGATCAAACTCCCAGCATTCCTGATCAAACCATTCCTGGTTTGAAATCCAAAAAATCTGGAGGTTGGAGAAGACTGCTCTGATGCCTGAGGCTGCCCTAAGACGTACATCTTGTTCTACTATATTCTTTTAAAACATCCAGGCTTCCAATGACCAGCCCACACTTGACTTTCAGACAACATTAGGCTCTCCCCGTGCAGGAATGCAAGCAGGTGGATCTTGTTGTGTCCATGGGTGCCAATCTCTGCCAAATTCACCTCTTCCAGAATCCTGCTCTCCTTCTTATTCCCACCTCTAGCTTTGACATAACCAAGCAGCCCACTCTGTCTACACCAGCCTTCCCCATCCTGGTGACCTCCAGATGTTTTGGTCTACAACTCCGAGAACTTCTGATCATTAGCCATCCTGGCTGGGGCTGATGGTGGTTGATGTCCAAAACATCTGGAGAGCACCAGGTTGGAGGAGGCTACACTGCGTTATAATTTTCTCATGTTTAAACTCAATCCAGCTTTCTAGTTTTTTTTGTTTGGCAGTTTATTCTGGTGCTAACATTGAATAACACCTCACCTACAAAAATAAAATCTAGTTTGTTAATAAATCTGCCCAGCTCTTAGGGCTAGGGAACAAAAAATATATTGTATACTGAATTAATGAAGCAGAGATGAAATACATTGGTTCTGGTGGAAGCTTAATGACTTGAGTAAGGGAGTCCTGAGCACAATGGATCTAAATGGACAGAAATGACTGTTAATGGGCCACTCTATTGATTTTCATCTGTGAATGCTAGAGAGTGGCTAGAGTCAGAGTTTCAGTGAGCTGGTAAACTTCTGTTTTGGCTGTAGCACTTCAGATTGCAGGTGACAGAACACTGCTTCACACAAAATGCCTGACACACAGAAACTAGCATGTTGGGGAGAATCTAGTTATTTATTATGTACAAAGGTTTCTTTTTTTAGTTATGGGAAGGCATTCATGGGAGGGCATTCAATCATGGGAGAACCCACCTGCAATATGGAGTAGTTTAGCCAAACCTCAAGTTTCCTTCTTTCTTTGAAAAGAGAATGATACATGAAGGTGAAATATAGGTTTATATTTGATTGCAGAAATGCACAAGATCAGAGTCAGGCCATCGCTAGATGGGGCAAAATCCTGGGGTGATCTCCAGGATCATCCCTGTGCGTTCACATGATGCACAGGGGATCCTGGGATCAGGGAGGGATGATCCCTCCCTTGCCCCGGGATCTCATGGTTTGTCCCAGTTCCTTGCGGTTCCTCGTGAGGAGCCGGGACCTGCGCACGGGGAGCAGAGCTCCTCAAGAGCTCTGTGCCCATCGAAGGAGGGGTGGGGTGAGCAGGGGATTTTTTTAAAAAACACACACACCTTACCTTTTGTGCACAAGCGCTCGTACACATCTTCTGTTTCTTAAAAATACCCAAAATGGTGGGTGCGACGTCCTCTCCTTCCAAGGCCATCAAGCGCCGCGTGTAAACAGAGGGCAGATCTCATGATAAAAACATTGTGAGTTCTTCACCCCTCCGTTGTGCAATAACAGGTAGGTCTAGCTAAGGCCTCAGTTTAGATGGCAGTTGCCATAAACAGGGCCATCCAGAAATATGGATAGGTGTGATGTTGGGGAGACTGCTGCTATCCACTACAAGGACCCATGCTTCTGTGGGGCTCTGATAAGCAATGCAGCAGGGCTGAGGCCAATGGTGTGTATAGTACCCAAGGCAAGAAGGTTCTTGCTTTGTGAAGAATCAGTCCAAATTGCCTTAGTTGCTCTCCTTCCCAGGTAGCCCTGGATATCTGATACATTTCAGGACTATAATGGTACATCACCATGGTTCTGCAATCTTTGGCTAGATCTATACCTTGTGTTAATTCATTACTATCCTATCATGATAATGTTATATCCCTCTTGTGTATTTATACCTTATAGGTCACACAATGACATTTTTTGCAATATTTTGGATAATGTGGAATAAAGAGCAGGAAATAATGCTATGAAAGTGGTATGTGGAATGTGTGATATGCCCCAACCATGCACTTCAATACTGCTATAAAGCAGTAGTGTAGATCTAGCCCTGGGCATCAGGCTGCCAATGATATATCCTCCTCTTCCACCACTGCCATGTCCAGTGAGAAATGACCTTACCCTTGTCTTAATGTCAGACAATTGAGAAAAGATACCAGAATATTTGCAGTATTTTTTTCACCCTGTGATCCAAAATGATATTTTGTGATCTTAGGATCAGGAATTATTATTTTAATTTCATGTCAAATAAATCCTCCTTTATGTTTTGCATAATGAAGGGAATGGCTGGGATCCATAGGTAAATTTTCCATAAATTTGAGTCAAGTCCTGGTCTTATTTTCAGTGTATCACAACAGGTTGGAAAGTATTGAAAACTCATGTTGTTCAAAATGGTTACAGCTTGTTCCCTTTTTCTAAATCTGTCCTGTTGACGTTACAAAAGAACAATGGTTGCTGTCAACAGTAGCTTAAACTAAAGTAACAACGAAACTAAAGAAATAATCAGTTACATGCTGATAGTTTTCAAAGTCAAAACAATGACACGATTGATAAACTGGTTAAAGAAATGCTTGTATTTTATTCCTCTATAAGAAGTGTTTAATATTAATGAACTACACATACACTGAAAAGACTACATGAACCATTGTTTTCAAGGGGAAATGCTGCCTTGAATGCTTGAATGTTTAGGACCACAGACAACAATCACCCAGGTGGAAGTTCAAATGTGTATTTCTTCATCCCTTTCAGAGCAGATGTTAAAAGTGTACTGAAGGAATAAGATCCTGTCCATATGGGTAATAAATATAGTTTGTAAGGTTTGTGGGAGTATTTACCTATTGTTCTGACACAATCACAATTTGTATGTAAAATAAACACAAATCTGTTAAGATCTGCAAAATTTGAAGTGGCATGCCATTTGGGGGAAAATACGTCAACAAGAGTTTGGAAATGGTGTAGGACATGACGAAAATTGTAAATCTGATTAAAGTAGAACATATACTTATGCATTTTTGGAACAAAAAGAATGGGGACAAAATTAATTCTGAGATTATTCTTTATTATCTGTATTATTATTATTATTATTATTATTATTATTATTATTAATTTATTTATATAGCACCATCAATGTACATGGTGCTGTACAGAGTAAAACAGTAAATAGCGAGACACTGCCGCATAGGCTTACATTCTAATAAAACTTACATTCTAATAAAACCATGATTAAACAATAAGGAGGGGAAGAGAAAGCAAACAGGCACAGGGTAGGGTAAACAGGCACTGGGTAGGGTAAAACTAACAGTATAAAGTCAGAACAAAATCAAGTTTTAAAAGGGTACTTAAAATGATACTTAAAATTGGTACTTAAAATGATTAAATGATGCAATTAAGTACAATTGTGTGTATGAATAGTAAAGGTGAAAATCAAGGCTAGCCATTTATGTGTGATATGGTTTTTGAACATAATGAATTTGACTATGTATATGAAGATACAATAAAACCTTATTACATTTGCATTGAATTGTGATAATGAAAATGCAATCTAACATGCTGTAGACTTGTAATAATTCATTATGTGTTGGAAAAGGTATACTACATTTGGAATTGTTGAGGCCGAATTCCCATGTTACATTTTTGATGTGATAAAGTCAGTATAAGTTAAATGGCTTTGCTTTACACAGTTTTGCACGGGAAACATTTGGTAGCATTTATTTTATTTTATTTTTTAACAGTTTTTTTAATGCTTTATGTGTGTATGTTCTGTGTTTTAGAATTTTAAATTTTGTATACTCATTTTAATCTCAATTTTAGAATTTCTGTAAACCGCCCAGAGAGCCCTTGCTATGGGAGCGGTATATAAGTGCAATAAATAAATAATAAAAATAAATAAATTGGTGTTGAGCAAGCTAAACACATGAAATCAGGGTGCTGCCTAAGGTGGAACTTCCTAACCTGGACCATCTGCTTCAGGGTGCTAAGTAAGTGGTATACAATTCTATGTTCAATCTGTGATCAGAGATTATTATTATTATTATTTATATAGCACCATCAATGTACATGGTGCTGTACAGAGTAAAACAATAAAACAGCAAGGGTTCCCCTATGTGCTGTTTGCCCTCCCAGTTGGGAAGGAGAGCAGCGCACAGTGGAATCCCCACTGTTATCTCCAAGCAAAAATCATTATTCCTCCAGAGGGCCCTGGCAGCCCCCAGGGGACAGGGCTTTAAGGTGGGGCTTCACTTGGCAGGCCCAGTAGACTGCATTAGACCATTTGGCCAGAGGTTCCCTCCCCTGTTTTACAAGGTCTGGGAGCAAAAGCAACAATAAGGCAAATATAAGGACTGTTCTTGTCTTTAATGGGGCATCAGCTGGTGGAAGCTACTCACCTACCCAGGGATAGAAGGACATTGTGAGTTCTAAGTAAGTTCTGTTCAATAGTCTCAGATGGCAAAGGCTACAGTCCCACGTATTGCTGGGGTTGGGGTGCTTATATGCCGCCTGCTATTTTTCAACTTGAATATAAAAAAACCCCTTTTCTGGTAGTTTTATATTTCATTTATTTTTGCCCTTCAACCATCGGCCAGTGTACTATGGTCACTGAGTATGCTCAATCCTCGGTGAACTGCTTTGGAATCCCAACCCCCTTAGGGATTTGTTTCCTAAAGATATTTTGCATTTCTGCAAATCCTGTGATTCCCCTGAGCCTCCGGATACCAGCCTCTTGTGTGTCAATGGTGTCATTTTGTCTACTCAGAGAATAAGAGTGCTATTATATCTCCCTGCTGTACCCAAAGTTAGCTGCTCATTAAAAACAGGCCGGCCAGCAGGTAGGCAAGCTGTTAACCCACTTCCTCGTCTACCCTCCATTTCAGGAGTCTGCACTTCTTCTTCTACCCCTCCATTGTAGGAGGGTCTTCAGAAATATTTCAGGACAGGAAGAAACAAGCACAGCACATAATCTTCCTTCTTACATAGTTAATTACATGGGGAAGTGTCATTATGCACTGTCCTTGCCTTTCTAACTTCCATTGAGCATTTGTTTATAAAAGGGGAAGAGGGAGGAGAGAGGGTACTGGCAATACTCCATGGATATCTCAGGCCTTAGCTAGAACTAAGGTTTATCCCGGGATCATCCCGGGGTCATCTCTGTTCATGTAAATGACACACAGGGGATCCCAGGCAGGGATGACCCTGGGATGATCCTGGGATAAACCTTAGGTCTAGCTAAGGCCTCAGGTACCAAGACAGATATCACTAGTTCTCAAATACAATACTGCTACCGTCACCATATGAATAGGAATGAGTGAACAAGTGATGTTTGCGTTTGCCCATATTCCCTGAGCATCAATTTGATGCTTGTGTCTTCCTTGATTTCTGCAAGTGATTGCACTCTCTATTTGATTTGCGTTGATGGGGGAATTGTGCAAAAATCAGAGTATTTTTCAAAGTTGTGCAACTTTCCCCCATAAATTAAAGCATGCAATCATGCATTGCATAATTTTGAATGGCTTTTTCTCTGAAAAGTGTGCAAATTTCATACATGAGCGCATGTTTACAAATATGTGAAATATCATAGAACTCATTCTCCTGCTCATGCTCACATTTGAGGTTGCAAATGGGGCATGCGTAACTGCATTGCAGCACAAACTAAATTCTTGTACATCCCTACATACAAAGAGGGTTTCTCAAAATATGGGATTCTGTGCTCAGTGCCACTAATGTTTGCAGGGAACTTGTTTACCCACACCATTGGGTTTTGCTTATTGTAAAAATATCTGTAGGCGGAGATGATTCTAGGTGCTATTTACATGATAGTTTAACCATGTTGTGAGAACCTTCTGTCTTACAAGGTGCCTTCAAATCTGTCTGAAGCCAGTGGAAAGTTTTGCATGGATGTATCAGTTTTTGGTTCAGGCTCAAGAGATTTTCCTAGAGCACTATCATTATTTCCATTTGGTTAGGATGACAGCACATATTATCTTCATAGTATGAAAGACCACTTTACCATAAGACGATAAAGACTAGAATAAATGGTATCAGTCTGAATATCTCACAGAGCTGAAGAAGAATAAAGGGCAACTGATTTTTTATGATTTTTTTTTTTACAGCAGAGAGAATAGCAGTGTGTTTCAGCTCATTAAGAAAAAGAACGAGTACGTTTCACAAAATATGGCCTTGTGGGTTAAAGCTGTCTCTCTTTGTTCCTTAAACAGTGGAATGAGGCTTTACATCTCAGGCCAATTATCTACCAGCATTCTACAGAAACTGACAAAACGTATACTATGAGCAATGATATGAAGCTAGTTTACTTTGTACCCTGCATTTGCATCTGATTTGTGTGTGTGCACGAACTCTCTTTTACTCTCCCACCACAAGATGTGAAGTCTCTTATTAGAAGAACAAAAATATTCCCTGTGATGTAAACAACATGGAACACCAAATACTCAATAATTAAAGACTCTTAATATCAGGAAGCCAGGCAAATTCCTTAGAAAAAAATTATATATATCCAAGGCTGGTATGTGTTTTAAATTTCTATTATCATGCCAATGGCTGGAAGCTACAACTTGGATCCGACCAATCTCAAGGAATGTTCATTCAAGATCCATGTACCGGGCTGTATCTAGGCTGGGGCCAGATGGCACCTGCTCCCATTAATTAGCAGCAGAAGAAAGTGCTAGCTGTGTGTGGGGTGAGGTGGAGGATTGTCCTGCTCAACCATTGATGGTGGTAGCGGGGGAAGGGAAACATATCCCTTTCCGTGTGTTGCGATTAAAAGAGCAATCATCCCTCCATGTGCCTGCAATACATTTCAGAAAGAAACAAAGACACATTGCCGCTGAAGGATGCATATTCAGTGAACCTTTGGAAAGGCAATGGAAACCATGTCATTGCCCTTCCTTTCCAGAGGCCTTTGAGCTTATTTCAATTCACGTACAAAGCAGCAGGGACAAGGAGCAGCCAATAGCCAGCAGCAGCTCAGCTGCTGGCTTCCTGGCTGCCTTTTAGTAAAGGAAAAACAGAAATGGGAGGGGGGAACCCATATCACCCATCAGTCACCTCATCTCACAGTAAGATGCCATCATGACCTCCTGAAGGGAACTGAACAGCCCATTTTAAAAATGTAATTTAATTAATGGGGTGGGGGTAATGATTATTGATGAATGGTGGTTATTAATTGAATAGTCTTTCCTTTTAGACATTATATTTACTGTATTGTTCTTGTGGTTTTACTCTCACTGTTGGAACAAGCTCCATGAATGTTTGGTTTGGCTGATGATATCTGTGCTCTGTGTGTGTGTGTGTGTGTGTGTGTGGTTGGCAGAAGGGAGATAAATGGATTGACAGCTAACTGAACTGGAATTGAATAATGAATTTGGGTAATGAAATTGAGGGAAATTGATTAACTTTAGATGAAATTATTTATAGGAATTTATCTTTTAATTCTTTCATTGGCTTGTGTTCTGTGAAATGGGCATTCAATTTGAAGGAGAAAACTGGGTTCACAGGACTTGTTTTTGTTTTTGGGGAATGGCATAAGGACAACAGCTTGCTACTCTTTGTTTGTTTGTTTATTTATTTATTACATTTCTATACCGCCCAATAGCTGGAGCTCTCTGGGCGGTTCCCAGCATTTGGTATTCTGAGAGAGAGGGAGGGGAGGGGTGGGGAATGAAAGATGTGTGCAATACACCGGTTGTATGAACCTTGGCTGTGCATGAGAAAGAGAGAAGGCTGTGTCTGTTGTCATCACTCAGGTTTTGGAGTGTATCCTATCTCTCTAAAATGGCTATATAATTTCTGGGAAATCTATCTGCATAAGTCCTTCATTTAGTTAAGGTGAGGCACAAAAGGTTTTACCATTATAAGCCTCAAAATTATATTGCTCATACAAATGGCACCTGTTGAGTTAGCAAACTGAAACTTAGCATCCATGAGACACTTAGTAAGATCTATGAACCAATCGGATACAAATTGTCACAAGTACAGAAAGTTAAGGTGTCCTGAAAATCCACATCATTTCCCACCCCAATTCTTAAACAGAGTGGTTTAGTGAAAACTACTCATGGACTTCATTGAGGGTTGTTGAGGAAACCAATCCTTCATTAGTTTGGTGAAGTTTGGAGAAGTGACTCAAAAGGGCTTAAGGCTTTGTTGCTCCATTAAGGCTTTTGGAAGTAAGTGCTGACTCAGTTTCCTTCTGGTGCCAGTTTCCTTCTGCCAGCACTCCAATGTTTGGATGGGAATTTCTACTCCCCCTGGCAAACACCCTCCCACCAAGACTCTACTGCTACTTTCCATGACTGTTCACCAGTGTTTCCAAGATATACAGAACCATTCTAGAACTTAGGGAGCCCCTGTCCTGGCAAGCCATGTTACTGCTATAATAGTGACCATATGAAAAGGAGGACAGGGCTCCTGTATCTTTAATAGTTGCATAGAAAAGGGAATTTCAGCAGGTGTCATTTGTATATATGGAGAACCTGAGGAAATTCCGTCTTCATCACAACAGTTAAAGGTGCAGGAGCTATATTAGAGCGACAGATTTAAAAGAGGGCAGGGCACCTGCAGCTTTAGCTGTTGTGATGAAGAGGAAATTTCCCCTGGTTCTCCATATGACACCTGCTGAAATTCCCTTTTCAATGCAACTGTTAAAGATACAGGATCCCTGTCCTCCTTTTCATATGGTCACTATATATATATCCAATATGGCATTCTTAAAATGGACTGTTGGATTGTATTCCTTCTTCATCCCTCACTCGAAATAAAGCTTTGTTGCAATTTGTGCTGTTTCTTGTGTGGAGCTGGAGTGTCACACTCTAATGCATTAGTGCATAATTCTCAGTTCAGAGGATTTTCTGTCACTCTGCGTAGGCTTCTAAATGTTATGGAATGTGACTCTGAGCAAGGAAGTATGTGCATGCATACATAAGGAAAATGTACATGTGTATTGTAGTGGGGCACACATTACAATCACATACCTGCCCTGCATTGGCTGCAATAGACTCTGAGTGAAGGGACTAACCAAGAAGCAAGGTAATGAAACAGGCAAAGGTCACAGCACAGGCAAGCAGTCAGATACACAGGCTAAGACAGGAGTGGTCGAGATAGCAAGCAGAGGTCAAAACACAGTTTGGCAGTCAGATATTTTACACAGCCCAGAAGCAAAGTCAAAAAGGAGTCCAGGGGTCAGTGGCTCAGAGCATCAATCACAGACAAGGTAAAAGACACAGCCGCTGAAAGAACAATATTGTTTCTAATACTGATTAAGCAGTCACTGAAAACTTTTAACACTAAAACCTGTTGAGCCCCACCCAGAGCCCAGCTGCAGAATATTAGAGTGCTCCAGTCAGAGCACTACTCCTGAGAAGTCACTTTCTCCTAAGAAGTCCATTGCAGTCAGGCGCTTCTTCTTACAGGGCTCCTGCTGATTAGCCTCTTAAGGCAACAACGCTCTCTGGAACTGGAAGGTCACTCAGTCTCTGTTTTTTCTGGTGGGGATGGACTCATGGATCCTCTCCCCTGTGGGCCCAAGCTCCCCCAAGCCTCCTGATATAGATGGTTTAATGACATAATCCATCTCTGGGAGTTCCGGGTCCTTGGAAGAGGTGGTGGAGAAGGAATCCTCCAGCAGGGGCATGACAATAATGTAGTGCAGTTCAAAATTAGGGATTGATGGACTCACCTCTGTCCACGGATATCGGTCACTTGCTAAGCCACTGCCCATGCCTGCTTGCGACACTGTGCAAGCCCATCAATGGCATGGCAAGTTACTGACAAGTGCCAATGGAAGCTCAGGTCTTTTCCAGAACAGTAATGTTGCATAGTTGATCAACACAATATTACATGTGTGAATGGCCCAAAATGGCAGCCTGTGAAAGGAGTGGGTGGCAGATGGATGCTTGTGGGCTGCATATTACCCATGGACAGGTCTGGTGAGTGCTGTGGTGTCCACGAATGGGGTCCGGGGATGGTAGTGGTGAACAGGAGGGAGTCTGTCCATCCACCTTCTTATCAGATGCCCACATCATCCCTATTCAAAATCTGCCTTTTAAAAAAATCCTACTGTGTAGCTACAGGGGCTGGGCTGGCCATCATACATTCACTGTTGAGGCCATGGGAATCAGGCACTGTCGTTAGACTCTACCCACATTAAGTGTTCAGGAGTGTACATGCAAATGTGCACAACCTGCCCCAGAAGAATTTCAAGGGCCTCACCAAAAGAAACGTTTGAGAGATATCCCTGTCAATGTGTAATGAGCTATAGAATGCAGCCGTAGTATATTTGGTATGACCCACTATGACATTGTATGAAAAAGAAAGGAAAATTATAAAAATCATGGTATGTGGAAAATGTATATGTGAGATGTGGTGCTCTAGGTTGCTAGTAACTTGGGACTGGGTATTGGATAGATTCAAAAAGCCCACTGTAGGGCAGCAGCTAATACTGTCCTCATGCTAGTGGAACCTATGGAGATTTAGCAGTTCCCAATGAAACGGGAAACTAACAGAAATGCTCATTTCTGTAATATGCAGCTCAGCAGAGCTCACAGAAGTCTTGTTTCTGCTCGTTTCCATTGATCCTTTTCAAAGCACTAGTTTCTGTTGCACTCATGGTGTTGCATGAGAAAACAGAAACAGTGGAGGTGCAGCAGCAGTATTGGCCACTGCCCATAGTTTTTAGACTGAAATATAAATAAATTCACATCTGAACTGTAAACACAGCAAACACATGTGCATGAAGATGTGTATCATATGGGTACACTTATCAGGGAGTCAGGATTGGTTGCGATCCCCTCTCAATTTTAGGACAAATCCAGGGTTGCCATTGCTTTGCATAATATCAGAAACAGCATTAAAAGTTGACCTTGAGCAAATTTCTCTCTCAACCAGATCTACTTCACAGGATTGTTCCAAAGCCAAAACACTGCTCTGAGCTACTTGGAGCAAGGGCCGGATATGGGTTTTGTTTTTTGTTTGCCCTCCCTGCTTTCCACGGCCAAAGGAAATGTAGTAGCAAATACATTTTTATTAAATAAAACAAATACCAACTTCACAGATACTGCTAGATACAAGGGGAAGATGACATCTGTGAATTTTTCTTGTGGTATGAAAGAAATGGATCACTTCTCACTACTTGTTCTTTCAATAACTTGCCAGGAATGGATCTGTTTTGTTTCCTTAACTTCTGTTGCTAACAGCACAATCATACATGTCTACTCAGAAGTAGGTTTCATGGAGTCCAATGAGACTTACTTCTAGAGAAGTACATACAACATTTCAACCTTAATTTTCTCTTTCATAATCTTGTGGGTAATATAAAAGCTCAATGATATTTTGAATCATGGTCCCAAACTAGAACCATGAACTCTTAAATTCCATTGAAACTATGACTAAAGCTACAATACTATACACACTTATTTGGAAATGAGCCCGAAAGAACTGAATGGGACTTACTTCTTAGTTAACATGCATAGGATTGCACCGCACTAAGTCCCATTGATCCCCTGTTGTTACATCTTTGATGGGCACTTTTTTATGGTTATCCTTGAAGAATTAACTTAAAATCAGGCCCATGGCCAGCACAAGGCTTCCTTGAACAACTGACAGAACCCCAGCAACTTGCATTGACATCTGCCTGCCTGGGGGTGGGGGGGAGGAGAAAGGCCATGCACCAAGTGCACGGATGGGGAACACATGGCCCATAGGTGGCATGTAGGGATGTGCTCCACTTCTAATCGGACCGGAGAAGCAGGAGCGGAGCGGGGGGCTTCGCCTGCCCTTAAGGTGGAGGCGAAGAGGATTGGGGGGCCGGCGGAGCGTGGCGAAGAGGATCGAGGTGAAGGCGGATCCTTCGCCTCGATCCGGAGCTCCTCCGGAAAGGTAAGTGGGGTTTACCGGGCCCTGCCACTGTCGCTGTCGCCCATGCGGCGACGGCGGCAGGGCCCGGTAACCCCCTCCCCGCCCTCCTCTCCCTTACCTGCCTCTGTCCGCGGTCCGTCGGCGTCTTCAATTGAGCCCGCGGTTCCACCAGGAAGCCTGGGCCGCGGCCCAGACTTCCTAGTGGAACCGCGGGCTCAATTGAAGACGCCGACGGGCGACGGACCACGGACGGAGGCAGGTAAGGCCCCCCTCTCCCTTGGTCCCTTACCGGGCTCTGCCGCCATCACCGCATGGACGGCGACGGCGGCAGGGCCCAGTAACCCCCCCGCCCTCCTCTCCCTTACCTGCCTCCGTCTGCGGTCCGTCAGTGTCTTCAATTGAGCCCGTGGTTCCACTAGGAAGTCTGGGCCGCTTGCGGCCCAGACTTCCTGGTGGAACCGCAGGCTCAATTGAAGATGGCGACAGACCACGGACGGAGGCAGGTAAGGTCCCCCTCTCCCTTGGTCCTTTACCGGGCTCTGCTGCTGGGACTGCCTTGGGTCTTGGCGTGCGTATGTATCCCTGGACAAGCTATCATGGTGGCAAGTTTGAGGTCTCTAAAGTGCAAATTGACGGAGCTATGGAAAGGGGTGTGAATGGGGTGCCCGGTTTTCATAAATTCTCCAAAAATCAGGGGATGATGGGATTGGCTTGAGTCTTGGTGTGCTTATGTATCGCTGGACAAGCTATCATGGTGGCGAGTTTGAGATTTTTAACGTGCAAATTGACGGAGCTATGGAAAGGGGTGTGAATGGGGTGCCTGGTTTTCATAAATTCCCCAAAAATCAGGGGATGATGGGATTGGCTTGAAACTTGGCGTGCGTGTGTATACTCCCATGAGGTGTCATGGTGCCAAACTTGAGGTTTCTAACTTTCACAGAAAAAAAGTTGTATACTTTTTTAGCTTAATGCAAGCCTATGGGGGGGGGGGGAACGGAGCTCCGAGCGGAGCGGAGTGGACATAGGCGGAGCGGGGGCGGGGCGGAGCGGCCCGATCCGCAAATCATGGATCTGGAAGTGAAGCGGAGCGGGGGGGTCCGTGCACACCCCTAGTGGCATGTGGTATCCATCCACCCATTGTGGCTTTGCCATCTCCCAGTGTGTCCCCATTCCTCCATCCCCCCCCCAAATATGACATCTGTAGCACTATGGCGCACAACAAGGATCAAATTTTACTTGTTTGCAAGCTAAATGTGACACTTTTGTCATTTTTTAGCAGCTACACAGTGCCCAAAGAGGGCTACACAGTGGTTTGCTGCTGAATTTTGGAGGCAAGCCAACATCTTTTCCATTTTTGAAAACCTTTGGGGAGAGGGTGCTCTGCAGAGTGTGGGCAGTACGTGACTCATGTGGAAGGTTCCAGAGGGTGAGAATGCCCCCTCGACTTACTGCAATAGCTTCTCCCTGACCTAGGGCATGTCTACACCTCCCGACAATCTGGGAGGGAGGGGGGAGGATCTCACGATATGCTGATAGTGAGATCCTCCCCCTGCATTCACATGTGGTGCACGACATCCGGGGAGGAAGGAGGACATCGCATTCACCATTTTTTAAAAAAAGAATACAGGAGCTGGAGTGCACCAGTGCTCCAGTGAAAAAGTAAGTAAAAAAAAAAAAAGCCCCAACCCCACTCCCCACCCCCGATGGCCCTGGACTCTTCCTGTTCCAGCTCCTTCCCTCAGTTGACCCCCACTACTTGCAGGGAAGAGAGAAGAAGCCGGCCACACCACCCGTGGTCCTCGGGATCATCCCGGGACTGTGGGAAAAACCGAGAAAAAAGGGTATGGTGATATCCCAGGGAAATGGAGGGATCATCCCTCCCTGATCCTGGGATCCCCTGTGATGAATTAGAATGTAAATATCAACCACAAATATTTATTAAAAATAATTCTTGCACTTGTTTACTATTAGGCCAACTAAAATCAAGAGAAGGCACAATAGATACAAACTTTTTAAGTCACAAAGTTCTTTGACAGGACAGGTTTGGGGGTAAATATGAAGGGAATTTCACAAAGAGCCTTTTAAATAAAAATCCTTTGCAGGAGGATATCACTGATATTCAATCTTTGGAAGGTTTAAAGAGAAGTTTAACACACAAGTATGATTATTATAGATATTTATCATGAAAATAACCTTGTTCTCTGATGCTTCCCCACATAATTCACAAAGCAGAAAGACAAATACCACTTACAATAGTATAATCCTATAAATACAACCAGAATTAGAAGTGTCTGTTTTGCCTCTAGTATTTGTTGTGGGTGGAGGACGAAGCAAGAAATAAGACACAGGCACAGGAGCTTGGGTTAAACTAGGGCCTCTTTATTAATAATTTGGTAGCATCATCCCTCCCTGGATCTGCATGTGAAAGTGCGGGAATTAATGTCCTAAACCCAGGCCGCTTGCCTGTTGATAAGGGCGAGCCACCCTCCAAAGGAAGGAGTTGTGTAAACTGGCTCCTTCCCTATGCAACACTTTGAAAGTGTGGGGAGACCAACCTGTTCCACCCCCGCTTACTGCCAATAAAGACAGCAAGTAGATGAAGCAAGAGGGTCTCCAAAGGCATACCATATCCTGACACGAGGGCCGCTTAGCCCCCTAGGAGTGGGTCCTCTGGTTATGCCAATCACCCAAAAGGTGTGCCAGAGTGCTCACCACCCCTACCTCATATAGCCAATTCCCGCACATCCTTGGCACTCACTTTACCAATTAACCTATTAAACACCCCCCCCCAACATAAAACCTCCAGTATGAAGTAGGCAAAAACCAGTGGCAAAATTCCTACTCAGCCCCTTCTCCAAAGAAGACGACTGGCTAATCCCATACTAGAAGAGGGCGGGAGGGTGGGTCAGCATGACGAAAGAGGCCGAGACCTGGACGCGGGCTACCTTTATAGGCACAGTCCTGCCCCAAACTCACATGGCTCACATACAGAGCCATGTGCACCACGGCTCATGTGGAGAGCCATGAGGAGCGTCTCCTTCCACTCCTTCACTCCGCCCCCTGGCAACGTCCGGCTTCCCGCCCAAGCTGTTAGCTGGGCGTGTGCCGGTTTACTTTCCTTACTTGCTCGCCACAGAGTTAAATTCCTTTAAGAAAAGTATTAATATTAAATATTAACCTTTTCATGACATGACCTCCAAATGTGATCATTGAATTATATTTTCTTTTAATTTTGCTTCTAATCAGGTATTTTATTAGCTCTTCTGTTTTTGTTTCTGCTTTAGGAATACCTCTCTTTGCTTCCAAGTGGTATTTTACTTTATTCCCTTCTCAGGATTAGACACTGATAAATTTCTGCATGTGGAGTGTTACCTTAAATCCATTACATGTCCTAATAACTTCAAGAGAGGTCCTGCACAGCAAATGTCATAATTACATGTAATTCAGGAAGCTGACATATATCCCACGCCCAGGAGTTTTATTTTATTTTTAAAAGAAGTTAAAAATACGGGCAACAACACTGATAACAATACAATAAAATCACCAAATGAATAAAGAAAATCATGGATTTGATATAAATGTATGCATAATCCTTGGGTAGCATCCAATGTTAGTCTTATATGGAGTAGACCCATTGAAATGAATGAGATTTGTTAGTCATGATTAATTTAGCTCCCATTCATTTCAATGGGTCTACTCTATGTAGGAATAATTTTGGATAATACCAGTCTTCCGGATTTTATCAATCCATTGCTGTTTAGCTGGCTAGTTTGGAGACTTCCAGTTATGGACTATACATGATTTTTCCACTGTATACAAATGTATACAATGCATTCTTACTGCAATGGGGAACTACCTGATGCCCCCTTACCCACCCTTTTGCACAGCCCTAGAAGTTACACTTTCATGCACGTATTTAGAAAATGTGGTTTAATTCCTCTCCATCTAGTCAGAGAGAAAGGTAATTATAAATCACAGCTGACAAAATATTCTTTTTTAAAAAAGCTTTAATGTTTTGCCTTCTATAGTCTATAAAGTGGCAATTTCTTTGATTGGTAACCATGTTTAAGTGTATAGCCATTGTTAGTGTTACTTCCCTCAGACACATTGTGCCAAAATTCACTTTTATCTTAGTTGAGTTTCCGAACACACAGTTTCTTAATAAGCTCTTACAGAACACTTTTTGCATGTTTTCCACACATGGGATATTATTGATACTTAATTTCATGTACAGCAATTCAGAGATTCCAACTGAGAAGAACTTTTAAAGCAATTCATTATTTCTGAAGATACAGAGCAGAATTTGATTAATGTCCTATTTAATTTATTTAAATGCATTAGAAACTTTAAGAGTATTGGGGAAAATTGGTTGGCAACTATCTATTTTGGAAAAATAATGAGATAGTAGAATTTCTCTAATTGATTCCTGTGGTCTAAGGATTATATTTTGTCCCTTGTGGGATCTGAGTTTGATGTTTCAACAAGATTTCACTGAAGTGCTAAATATAATCAAAGACATGGCTAAAAAAATGACAGCCTTGAAGTCCATAGAGCATTATATTTAGGGAAGAATGTTCACTAGGCAAAGTATAACTGCCCCCACACCATGCCTATAATGATTAGAAATCGTAAAAGAGCTCCTCATGAGCTTAGGTTTGCAGTGAAGATTTGTACTTTGGAGTTGAGCCAACTCGCTAAGTAGTTCGATATTATGTCAGAATGCTCATCCCCTGAAAGAGAACTTTTCAGGTTTCTGCTGTAGTCCCATTTATACCCCCTTTATCATGGCCCCATGCACAGCTCTTGCTACTTTGGTTCCAGCATGATTCAGCTCAGTACTGGTTAATGCATGGTCTTGTGCTACTCAAGGCATATATTCAGAATAATTTATATATTGCATTCAAAACAAAGAAACAACAACAACAACTCACTAATTCTGGCATAGACTAAGCACTGCAGAGTCCACTCTTAAAGTTGACCAAGTTGAAGTAGGCAATATGGCTGTCACATATGGCTGTTTTATCGCCCTCTCATCCTGTGTGGTTTGCCATTTTGAAACGTGATACTCACATGGCGTCATGCCTGTTGTGCAGTCATCTCCCCCTTTCCCCTTCCATTTTCCATCTTTTTCTATGGCAGGGAAAGTGCAATTTATTTCCTCCCTGCAAAATAAAAGCACCCTTCCATTCCTATGTATTGCCGTCCTCACACTATTTTGCTTTTGTTGGGGGTGGTCCTGCTGACAAAACAGGAGGGTGGGGTGGTTCTCCTCCAGCTTGCTCAGTCTGTCAGTAGAACGAACGGACATGTGCTGAGCTGGTCTAATGGACTTTTGCTGCTCCAACCCCACCCTCATTGCCCACAGAAATGGTGCCCAGCCAATTAAATGCTGAATTGGTAAAATGCTAGACAACAAAACCAGAGCTCTGGGGGGAAGGCACCCATGTCCATCACCTGACAAGAACCAATGAACTGGAGGTGGAAGGAAAAGGGGTGGGGTGGGGCAGGCGCAATAGCAGGAGAGCAAACAAGTGAAAAGAGTGTTTACCTATATAGTGGCGATCGTGACAGGGACCAGCATTTACCGCACGAATGAAATGGCGGTCAAAATCATGGGAGCATACCAGAAAAAAGAAGTATGTGTGATGGAGCTCTATATAAACAAACCATGACTTCACATCAACCCTGTTCAGACAACATGCTAAGCCATGGTGATTTAGCATTTTGAGCCATTACAGCTTAGCATGTTTTGTGAACCATTCCTAACCATGGCTTAGCATGTTGTCTGAACAGGGCTATTAAGTACAGTATTCACATGCATGACACTATAGGACAGTGTGTATCATTGATAGAAAGGAGGACCTGAAATTGTGACTGTGGGTTTGGCATAAGTTCTAAATGGATAGGTTCTTTCCACATTATGAACACATGTGTGTAGGCTCTTTCACAAATCATGCCAAATGCATGTAGGAGGCATGGTTGGGGCCTCTGGACATTATTCAATATGAACTAGGCATATTGATGTACACATATGTAACACATTCATATTCCTCTTCTCCAGTAAGGTCAACGAATCTTGCACCTTGATGATGCTAAGCAAGTTAGGCCTGGTATGGATGGTAAACCAGCTGCCTTGAGTTCCAGGGTGCAAGAAAGGGGGAGGAAGGGGGATCCAAATGTATTCAGTAACTAAG
Organism: Elgaria multicarinata webbii; assembly: GCF_023053635.1. Classification (NCBI taxonomy): domain Eukaryota; kingdom Metazoa; phylum Chordata; class Lepidosauria; order Squamata; family Anguidae; genus Elgaria; species Elgaria multicarinata. The sequence goes on along the minus strand of NC_086173.1, from coordinate 68,272,776 downwards.
GGTTCAATCCTATACATGTTTGGAAGAAAAAAATCCTATAACTCCCAGCAAGCTCCAAGCAGCCATGCTGGTTTGGGGTATAGTGGTAGTTGTAGGGCTTTTTTTCAGTAGAGGCTGGTGGCTCTTATTTCAGTGGGGCTGTAAATCCATTCTTGGTTTCAGTCAGAATCAGCCAGAACTCTAAAGGATCTCTCCAAGGTGCTGAACCTATTCCCAAAATAGGTTCAGCACTTTGCATAGCTCCTTTAGAGTTCTGACCACCAGCCTCCACTGACTTTTTTTCTGTCTAAACATAGGATTGCGTCCTAAATGACGAACTACTGAAAATGACATCTAGCTTTTCCGGGCTTCAGCTGTAAGTTGTAGCACAAAATAGCCCAGTATAGTACATCACTCTCATGTTTCTTATGGAGATCTCTGTGTCCGTGATACTGCCATAATAAATGTCACATGTGAACTCCTCCTCACTAACAAGTGCTGAGTAGAATTCCACATAGCTGTATTTTGGGTGACTTACAAAATTCAGACTACTGCATTCTCCTGCTACATACAATTACAGTAATTGAATGATTAGTCCTTGCAAGTGGGGCTGGCGGGTGGTGGGGGAGGGGGGAGGGGAGATTTACAGTGCACCTTGCTCCAAGACATCAAGAATCTTGCACCATTAAGCAACAACACATAGATTGTGTCAGTTCTACAAGTTATCTTTCTTGGTAACACCAGATAACATTACCTTAACTAGATAATTAAATGCATAACATCTTAGCTCTTTAACTGCACAATGTTAGTAACTGCCAAGTTTGAAAAATTAAATATGCAGATATGCACCCACAGATCCCCTCCTGAACTGAACACCAAAGAAGGCCTAATTAAAATAGGAGTTAAAATTCAGCAAGAGAAAGTGGGGGGAAAGAGCAATACTGTTTGAAAATGCCCCCTAAGAACACTCCAAGACAATCTCTAACACTCCCTCTCTCCCTCTTTGTGAATAATCCACTCTGTTAAAACGTGTGTCTATCCCCATTCCAAACTCAATAATGATTAGGTTTCTGGAAACCTCACTTTAAGCATCTTCTTATCCCCTGCTGTAGCTGTTGTGAAAGCAAAAAAAACTCCCCGCTGTAACGGTTAGAGCATGTTATAAAAAGAAATCAGGACAAATCTAGGAAGATATTCTACTCTTTCCTCTCAAAACCTCTCCAACCCTCATTCTCCCCATCCTCCTTAGGACAGGATCTGCTGATGTTAGGTAAACAAGGTGAATTCTCCTGAGCAAAGGCAGCATCTGTGCCCCTTTTTCCTCAAAAGGTCTCCCTCCTCTTGAAAGGCTTCCTTCAGTTTTGGAGAAGGAATACCAACAGTTGCTGCTTGCTAGATAGGATTGAATTCAATTCCTTGTACCAGTGAACCAGTAGCTTTTTGAGACATTACTCACTATAATCTATGTACGGCACATTTTGGACCCAAACCCATGTGTGTTAGAAGACGGTTCGGAAGCTGCAGCTCGTGCAAAATGCAGTGGCCAGATTGATTTCGGGAACCAGGAGGTTTGACCATATAACACCTGCTCTGGTCTGCTTGCACTGGCTGCCTGTATGTTTCCAAGCCCAATTCAAGGTGCTGGTTTTGACCTATAAAGCCTTACACGGCTTGGGACCACAATACCTGATGGAACGCCTCTCCCGACATGAATATACCCAGTCGCTACGTTCAACATCTAAGGTCCTCCTCCGGGTGCCTACTCCGAGAGAGGCTCAGAGTGTGGCAACGAGGGACAGGGCCTTTTCGGTGGTGGCCCCCAGACTATGGAATAATCTCTCTGATGAGGCTCACCTGGCACCAACGCTGCTATCTTTCCGGCGCCAGGTTAAGACTTTCCTCTTTGGCCAGGCATATGGCGGCACATCTTAATCACCCACATGTTTAGTTTTTAATGTTTTTTAATACTTTATGTGTGTATGTTCTGTGTTTTAGAATTTTAAATTTTGTATACTTGTTTTTATCTCAATTTTAGAATTTCTGTAAACCGCCCAGAGAGCCCTGGCTATGGGAGTTTATATAACTGTAATAAATAAATAAATAAATAAATAAATAAATAAATAAACAAACAAACTATCTGTGTGGACTATCCTTCAGCCATTCTAACAAACACACAAAGGTTGGGGGGCAGAGTTTATACATACACATTCTGTACAAATCAATTGGGACATTTTTATATATATTTGAAGTGGGAGGGGCATTCACATGCCCGCTTTCTGCCCAGCCAGAATGGCTTGGGGTGGGGGTGACTTTTGTGGGTGGGGAGGAGGGGGAAGAAAGATGCTGCACTTGCAATGGCATGTGGCAGTGTGAGGTGTGGTCAGGGCAGAGCCTAAAAGGGCCTGCCCTGCTGAAGCTCGGCCTCTTTTGCTTCTTGGCTCCCACCCTCCTTGCCTTTAACTAGTAAGGGATTAGCCAGTCACCCCCTTTGGAGACATTCAGGAGGCAGCTGGACAACCATCTGTCAGGGATGCTTTAGGGTGGATTCCTGCATTGAGCAGGGGGTTGGACTCGATGGCCTTGTAGGCCCCTTCCAACTCTGCTATTCTATGATTCTGTGAGGGGGGGCTGAATAGGAATTTTACCAGCCATGAATCGTAGTGTACAGGTTGTTTCCCTACTCCATACTGGAATTACGATTAGTGGAGGGTGAGTAAATAAGTGGATTAGATTGGATTGAGAGGGGTGTGTGGGAATTTGCAAGATATTACAGTAGGGACGGTGAGCCCTCTGGCACCTTTTGGTGATTGGCATATCCGGAGGTCCTGCTCCTCGGGGGCTGTGCAACTCTCATGTCAGGATATGGTTTGCCTTTGGGGATCCTCCTGTCTCATCTACTTGGAGTTGTGCAGCACTGAGTGGGGATGATGCAGGCTTGTCCCCCCACCCCATACACTGAAGTGTAGCTTGAATAACGGGCTGAGTTTACCCGGTCCCTGTGTTCAAGGGAGTGGCTCGCCCTTATTGGCAGGCTAGGTGCCAGAAGAAAGGGTCTAATAGATACCTGCACTTTCACATGCAGATCCAGGGAGTGGTAAAGTTCCCTTATGTAAATAAAGAGGCCCTAGTTTATCCCACGCTCTGGTGTCTGTGTCTTTATTCCATGCTTCCTTCTCCACCCGCCAGCATATTAACTGCTGGTGCAGCAGTCAACCAGCTTTATTTTATTTTTTTGTATCCTACAACTGTGTAACAAGAAGGAGCATTCTGCCTTCCTAATTATAGAAGTCCAGTTTTCTCTTTTAATTCTATAACTACTTACCTGAACTCAATGGGAATTAATTCTGAGTAGACATGCATAGTATTGCACTGTCAATCTTAGAATGTTTTTCTAATTCGAAAGAACTGTATGTAAATGTTTCCTAGAATGTTATTCTTTCCCTAGGCTAATATTTCCAAATTGTTCCTCATTGTTAGGGGCATCACTGATTAAATTGTTCCCTTTTCTTATTTCTTGAGCTATGCCCAAATTCCAATAATTCTTCATTATTAATGCTTCTGAAACCTGTTAATGATGAAAAGCACTGTTATTCCTAAAGTGCTTGCACTATGCTTCTTCTCATGTGGCAAGCAAGTAACTAAAAAGGAAGCATAACTTATTTACAGTCTCTGACTCTTTTCTCATTTCTCCTGGAATATGTGAAGGGGAAAGCCAGTGCCTTTCAGCAGCCAAGTCAGCCAGAACTGAAGAAAAGAAGTTGTCATCTACAGCTCAACCAAATCGTTCATTTGCTTGCTGCAGAAGAAAGAAGAGAATGTAGTGGGCTACAACTACAGCTATAAGGCCTAGTAGAAAACCCCACCTATCCAAGGTCTAAGCATTGTGCTCATTTGGCAGCCACTTCTGGGAAATGGGAGAGTTTCAAGGCCCACCACAGCAGGTCACCTCCAAAGATGATGTCCACTTCATGTTGCCATTGAAAGGAGAAATGAGGGCAAGAATATGGCTCTTTGTTTGGACCTTCTGAGCCTGTCATGACAGAACAGGTGGGTTGGTTAGATAGGGACAAGACCAATCCCCTGTACAAGTTTCTAGAACACTTTAGGGAGAATGGTTTGTTTGCATTTTCAATTTAGATAGCTCGGGGTGGCCTCCTTCATCCTCAGCCTATTATTGTGTTGAAAGGGCATAGTGGAGGTTTTGTGCTCCTGGAATGTATGTGCCTTGGTACTATATTGTAGAGGTACTGTAACTTTTTTTAAAAAAAAATCTCTCTCAGGTCCTCTAATATGCAGTTTAGGTTGTGTATAGTATTGTGTGTGCATGTTAGGATTTCACTGGCATTCTTTTTTGTGATCATAGAATCATAGAATAGCAGAGTTGGAAGGGGCCTACAAGGCCATTGAGTCCAACCCCCTGCTCAATGCAGGAATCCACCCTAAAGCATCCCTGACAGATGGTTGTCCAGCTGCCTCTTGAATGTCTCTAGTGTTGGAGAGCCCACAACCTCCCTAGGTAACTGATTCCATTGTCGTACTGCTCTAACAGTCAGGAAGTTTTTCCTGATGTCTCAGGAAGGGAGAGGTATATTGTTGGAGGCAGGACAGGACAGGAAAAGGAAAGAGGAGTCAGACATTTGTATACTGACCCCTGACCCCCCTACACACACACCTGACTTTCAGTCCTTCCACCAGTTTGTTGTTTATTCGTTGTTCTTAGTCAGGATAGAATGGAGCTTTCCAGATAAATACAGGATATGGTATTTATTTATTATAAACATTTATATACTATCTTATCTCCTTAAAAGCCGTCAAGGCCACATACAACTTTTTTAAACACACACACACACACACACACACACACACACACACACACACACACCAAAACCTTAAAACAATAAAAATGAAAATATTAAAAACAGTAAAAAAAGTATTCAAGCATTAAAAACTACACATTTTAAAAAGATAAATTGAAAAATTGTGTCTTCACAACCTTTCTAAAGTCCAAATAGTGTGGGGCAATTGTAGTTCTTGAGGGAGAACATTCCATAGCTTGGGGGCAACACAGGAGAAAGCCCTTTCACTTGTGCATGACAAATGGACCTCTGTGGGTAATAGTGCTCTCAGAAATAGTGCTCTATTTCTCCATCTTCATCAGGTGAGGCTGGTGCCTGGCTGTGACAATGGACTCTATGAGGGCTAATAAACTGAAACTCAATCCAGAAAAGACAGATTTTGTTAGTGAGTAGTCCTTTTGACCAGATAGTGGGTGTTCAACCTGTTCTGGATGGGGTTGCATTCCCTCTGAAGGAGCAGGTTCATAGTTTGGGGGTTCTCCTAGAACCATCTCTGTCCCTTGAGGCTCTGGTGGCCTCACTGGCATGGAGGGCCTTCTACCAACTTCGATTGGTGGCCCAGTTATGCCCGTATCTGGACAGGAATAACCTGGCTTCAGTTGTCTATGCAATGCACTCTATGTGGGGCTGCCTTTGAAGATGGTTCAGAAGCTGCAGCTTGTGCAAACTGCAGCGGCCAGATTAATAAAGACCACCAAAGGGTTTGATCATATAAGACCAACTCTGGCCCACCTGCATTGGCTGCCTGTACATTTCTGAGCCTGACTCAAGGTGCTAGTTTTAACCTCATAAGCCTTACACGGCTTGGGCCCACAATACCTGACAGAACACCTCTCCCAACACTACAGTCAACATCTAAGGTCCTCCTCCAGGTGCCTATGACGAGGGAAGCTCGGAGGATGGCAACAAGGAAGAGGGCTTTTTCAGTGGTCTTCCCCCCAATTATGGAACAATCTCCCTGATGAGGATCACCTGGTATCTTTTTGGTGCCAGGTCAAGATTTTTCTCTTCTCCCAGGCATTTAACAGCATATGTTGAGTTTTTAACTGCCCCAGAATAGATGGATATTGGATGTAATCTGTTTTTATGTTTTTAAATTTTGTATATTTGTTTATAATGTTCTGTGTTTTAATCTTTGTAAATCACACAGCGAGATTAAGAACATAAGGCCCTACTGTATCAGACCAAGGGTCCATCTAGTCCAGCACTCTGTTCATATAGTGGCCAACCAGCCATCGGCCAGGGATGAACAAGCAGGACATGGTGCAACAGCACCCTCCCACCCATGTTCCCCAGCAACTGGTGCACACAGGCTTATTGCCTTGAATACTGGAGATAGATTCAGCTACAGGTTGTATATAAATGTGAACCCTAATAAAATAATAAATAAATAAATAAATAATAAAATAGAAGGCCCTCTCCTGCAGATCTTTATACCCAGGCAGGTTTATAGTGAGACAGGCAGTCCCTTGGATAGCCAGGTCCTAAGCTATTTAGGGCTTTAGTGGTTAAAACCAATACCTTGAATTGCACTCAGAAAGCAAGTGGCAATTAGTACAGGTGTAGTATGATCCCAAAGCAGTCTCAGGGCCTTGCTAGACCTACCTTAAAATCTGGGCGTGTGGAGGGGCCAGCCCACGCTAGAAGTAGTGCAGGCTGCCACTCCTATACACACGTCCAACACAATGGGGTAAAGGAAAGCCCCGTCGCGTTGGCCATTTCGTTTAAAATCTCAAAGGGGCTGGCTGCACAGAAGTGCACCAGTGAGTAACGTAGGGATTTTTAAAATTAAAAACAGGGTTCCCCGCCCCCGATTTCCCCCCCCAATTTCCAGTTCCCCCCCCAATCCTCCATGGCTCTGATCCCCCTATCCCCCCAGCTCTGTTTCTCCCCCTATCTCCCCACCCTGTCCTGATGGCTGCAGAGCACTGTGCACAGTCCACCACTTTTCCTGGCTACTTGCGAGTAAATGCGGTAGCCGGAAAAAGTGGCAGAATGGGCTACACACCCGCAGTCTTGGGCTCAGTCCGAGACCATGGGAAATACTGAGCCACAACCGCTGCCGGTTATCCCGGGACAAGGGAGGGTTACCCCGTCTGAGCCTGGGATCCCCTGTGCATCATCTGGATGCACAGGGGCCAGCCTGGGGCTCGTACCAGGCTACCCCATCATCTAGCAAGGCCCTCAGTCCCAAATCCTAGTCAGAAGCCCAACTGGAATGAGTTTCAGATCATCAGTTTCATTCAGATGCACCTGGAGTCATGCCACCAACATCTTGATCATCTTAGCCAAGAATGGTACATTTGTGATTGGCCTATAGATCTCCTGGGTCAAGGGAAGAATTCTTTAGTGAATTTCTAATTATTGCTTCTTTTAAGAAAGAGGGACCAACCCCTTGTGCAAGGAAGCATTAATTCCTTCCATTGGCCATGGTATCAGTCCCATCAAGTACAAGGCCCTCAGCATTCCTGATGTCCACATCCCTTAGATCCACAAGCTGAAAAGTATCCAAAACAAACAGTAGCTGAGGTTGCATCTCTCAATCTGCCCCAATCAGGGAGTCCAACTCAAGATAAAACACCTTTTTCTGCGAAGAATAAAGCAGATTTTCACAACAAAATGAAATGAAAGCTACATTTAGAGTACTGTGTTAGCTTAACTGTTTGCAGCTTACGATTCACAGCTTTCCGATTTGTGCAAATGTCTTTGTTAATTGACGGGAAAGGATCAAAGAATAAAATTATCAAAACATTGAAAGTGTCAAGACTTTTTTTTCTTTGCTCGGTGGAGAAACTATCTGCAAACATCAAAGAGCATCAATCTAAAATTAAATCACCTTGCTCAGTAACAACACAAGCCCATGCGCCATTATTTGAATCCGACTATTTTAAAATAAGGCTTTTTCAGTTGTATGGCATCTCATAACATGCAATCAGCCATCCTTTAATAAAACTGAATTAAGCACTGGCAAGTCAATAGGTATAGAGGGTTTTATTTTTGCACAATCGTAGCCTAGGACATATGAAAAAAAATAAGAATTGAGTCATGCTTCAGCACACAGTAGTTTGACCTAAAGATAACATTCTAATTCCCTCAATGGTCAGATGGGCTGTTCAAATACTAAACATTTAATTTAGGCAGCTTATATAACATAAAAATGCCTGTTAGTTTCCACATATAATGGGGCCAGTGGGTCTAGCTGTGATAAACATGGATGCCCACTAAATTGACTGCAATGTTTCAGGGGTGGCACAGGAAGGACAGAACCAGAAAATTGACCTGTGATGCATTATGCCTTCCTAAGTGGTAGAACCAACCTGATGACTCATGTAAGATAAGCAAGGAACATGTTTTCTGGCATGAAGGGTCTTACCTAAAATATGCCTTGTAAAAGTGCCAGTTCTCATTGTTTTTCCGAGTACCGAAAAATCAGTGGAATACTCAGATTGAAACAATACAGGGACCATAGTAAAATTGGACTTGGTTGCTGACATTTGCCTACTGAAAGGAGGAAAAAAGACAATGATGGCATCGGTGCAGGAATAACCACGTGAAAAATAGGCAGAAGTAGACAGGGTGGAGAAAAATTAATACTAAATAGAATCAGGTAGTTTACCTATGTAATCCACTCCTGCATTAACATTTGAGTTTCAATTAAGTCCCTTGTAACTAACTCTTCTGGAGCGAAGTCTAACAAAGTGTAGAACCTGCTGTCCATAAAAATCAAAACAGAGCTATATCTTGTGAAAATGATAACTTTCTGACAGCACTGCCTCCCTCTGCTGCCTAGTAATGAGTGAGTTGGACACCTCCTGACAGCTCAACCTCAGATAAATATTTCAAACATATCATGCAAGAGATTCACAGATCAATCCCCACCTCCATGAAACCAGTGGAGTGAGACAGAAAGCCATTTTGAACTGGCGCAGCAGAGCAGAACACAATGAGAAGTACTTAAAAAAACACCCTGTGCCTGTTGATGTTTCAGGAAGCAAGTTCAGATAACAGAGGTAATACTTTGGTCTGTAGTTCTCATGCCTCACGACTGCAATACAAACTGGCACATAAAAGCATTTCTCGGTATACAATTAAGTATCAGTTTGTTTGGCTACAAACACATTTTAAATTGTATTCAAAACTATTGTTCAGAATAGAAAATTATTGCATGGAAAGATTTTGTTTTAAGTCCCTATATGATTTAATCTAACAATGAATAAAGAATTAAGGGGGGACAAAGGAAAGACAAAGAGTATAATTTAGGAATAAGAACAGAAGCAATTTGGTTTATTTCACCTCCGAAGATATTGGTGCAATAGGGAAACTATTACTCACATTTGGTTGATGGGAAAATTAAAAAATGCTGGGCGAAAAGACTCTTGCAAAGTGCTTTAAATCCCGTGTCCATATTTTGAGCTACAAGTGACACCACTGAATTTCAGCTGAATACAAACTGATCTCTCTGCAAATAGATGAAACCAACCTATGGCATTTTTAATGGTTTTAGTAATATTAGAACTATAGTGATTTTATCATACTAGGGAAGTGACAGAACTTTGCATGTATATCCCAGGAGAAACAGCAGTCAGGATGTGTCATGCATTGAACACACAAAGGACCAGGATCTGCTATAAACTGAATTTCCCCTTCTTATTCATCCCAGCCCAACTTCCTTTAGGGCAAGAGAGAAGGAAATCACATACATCAAGGCCCTCTGAGGCCAACTCCATCCTAACTCTGAGCAGTTAGGAGTACTTATTTTCGCTCAGTCTCCCACACTGTGAAGGTGTTGTAGAAGGCATCCCCCAAAGGTTTGTCTAATTACCACTAGACCCTAAGCAGCCAAACCCTGAAATTTACACTGAGGAAGCTTCCTCATCTGCATGAGGAAGACCCTAGGCAGCTCATGGGCTCTCCCATACTAGAGGCATTCAAGAGGCAGCTAGACAACCATCTGTCAGGGAAGCTTTAAGGTGGATTCTTGCATTGAGCAAGGGTTTGGATTCAATAGCCTTATAGACCCCTTTCTCTACTATCCTATGATCCTGTGGACTCATCATAGTAATCCCAGGAACTACTCTATCCCCTAGTATATGTGACGCTCTTTCTAAGACATGAATCAGTCCAATAACTTTACTCCTTGCTCCATTCCTTCTTTCAAGCCAGCCCTGTCGTTGCTGTGCTTATAAAAGGTGAAGCACAGAGGAGATTAAAAAAATACACAAACACAAACACAGTCTCCCTTGTCTAAGCTAATATTACTCAAAGTGCAGAAAACTCAGAACACCAACCGCTTGTTTTGTTTAGGGATGGCTATAGACTGCTGTACTGAATCCACACAGCAGTGGGGAGACAACATGTCTATGGTTAAACAGACTTGAGGTCATGGATTTTCCATTCACTCACTGATTAGATAGAAATGAGAATTCAAATTTGATCATGTACTTTACTGAATGCCCTTAAAGAAATGGCATCAAACATACCACTCAATCCCCACTTCATTTAAAAGTCTGTAGATTGAGAAAAGAAAGAGCTGAAACTAATTAGCTGTATTTATGCAAGTAGAAGATCTGAATAAACTTCGAATCTTGATGCCTAATTAAAGGTATTCCTGAAGAACATTCTTGGAGACCCACCACAGATGACTGAAAAACTTCAATAAATTTTTATAACATAGCCTATAGTGAAAGGGGGTCTTCCTACAGCATAGGTTGCCTCGCTCTGTGTGAAGTGCTGCACAGACCTGCAATCCGCAAAGTATTACTGCAGCAGTGTAGACTGCTGGTTTTTGCACTGTAATGCTGAAGAGGCTCCAGGGCTGTTATATCTTAATTAATGTTAAAAGTGAATTATAAATGGATTGGCATTTATGAACTCCTTTAATTTCAGGATATTAACTCTGAAGAAATGTTGACCCTTGGTGATTATGTTCCATTTAAGTTGTTTGTCTTTTGGCATGACTGAAGGCCCAAGTAAATGAAAAAAAAGGTCATTGAAAGAGTTTTATTCAGTTGATACGCAGCTTGGCTGTAGATACAGTAATGAATACGAAACAAAGAGAATTTTGAGATAAGTCTTAAACTTTCAACCCTTTGTTCCAGTTGTAAAATCTCAGTTGGACCCAATTTCTTTCTTTTATTATTACTGCATCAAAACCACACTGTGAATTTGTAGCTGCTGTAAATGCTTAATGCAAGACCTCATTGTGCAGAAAAGTGTTAGAACACTGTCTTTATACGTTTTTAAAGCAACATTTTACAGCATACGGCCCCCACCTCCGACTGCATATAAAAACTACAGAACTTCAATGTCACATTCATAATAAGTACATAATGATTCCCAGGAAAGCTCAAAGAGAAATCTGCCCTTCCATTAAAAAGCAACAATAATAACAGAAACTGATACATAGCAATATACCCAATGGATGAAAAAGCAATAAAAACTGGCAGTGTGAGTTTCTAGGAAGTTAATTGAAAACCCTTTTTCTTAAAAGAGAGCGCAAGGATTCTCAATTAATTTTCTAATTATTCACAACTGCCGATTTAAGGCATTTAATATTTTTACCCCTGAGCTGTGAAATGAAGAGTTAAAAATATGATTTGCCAGATCTTCTTCCAGTGATTTTCAAAACATTCATCAGCAATATTCACTTTACAATTGGACTACTGTTTTGAAAAATAATAATCAGTTTGCACAGAGACCCTGATTAGCTTTTCATATGATAGACACTATCATGCTACTTTGATTGCAAGAACAATTAATAGCACTTTAATGTTGAGCTATCTACAGGTAGCTTCATTCCACAAAAATTCCAAAGAACACAGAGACTTCCATAGACAAAGTTTATGGTGATGGCTCTGTACCTGCTTGGGCCAGTTTATAATGCTCTCCCATATTACGAATCAAACACCATTTCCCCCAGAAATCAGAACATTGAATCAGATTCTGCACTTGCACAATCAGCATTTAGCAGGCATGTGCCCAAAGCTGGCTACTTAGTACAGAAATTCTTTAATGTTAACCTTTCTTTTCCAATGAAACACTCACTGGTTGCTCTGACCTATGTGACCAGTCCACCTAACTAAGCACCCACTTGTTTGGCAAGTATCTTCTCTGTTTGGCTCAATCAGTCCTCTTGATTGGGTCTTGCAAGCCTTTATAGGGTGGTTATCCTCCATCCAGATCACCTTCGATCCCTACTATCTCAGTTGCTCAACCTTCCTCCTCTCTTCACAGGCAGAGGGTAGGAAAGAGAATTATGAAACACAAATACTTTAAATATGATAAGAAATATTCATGACTGAAACAAAAGGAGTAAAAAAAAATGAAATAAATTGCACCCCCTCTATATATACAAATGGAGGGCTGTGCCAACAAATTGGCTGCCCTGCAACTCAAACATCCCCTGGAATGCTGATCTTCAGAAGCTCTGGTAACCCTTCCCAGTTAGTCTCCTTCCAAGCACTTAAATACCATGGTTGAGCAACAGACTCCAGAACATGGGTGCCAATTGCTTTGGAACTGTGAGCAGTGGTGTTAGGAGGGGCTACCAGTGCTAGACAGGACTCCTTCTCTATCAGTAGTGTGAAAAAATGCTATGTATATAAATAACTGTGCATGTCAAATACTCTTCTGTGAGGTTATGATATATCTGTGTGGACCTGAAGCCTAGAATGGTTACTGTGGCCTAATCTACACCAAGCAAGATATTGCGCTATGAAAGCAGTATATAAAAGGCAGGAGCCACACTGCTGCTTTATAGCGGTATTGTAATGCACTGACAACTCTTGGGGCCCATTGACACATACCATATCCTGCTTTCATACTACTATATCCTGCTTGGTGTGGCTCCTGCCTTTTATATGCCACTTTCATTCCACTTTCATAGTGCAATATCCTGCTTGGTGTAGATTAGGCCAGAATTGGTAGTAGATGCTTGACAATATGTTCTGAAAGGAGGTTGGGGAGAGACAATCACTTTTAATAGTTCTAAATGCCTGGAACAGGTAAATTAAATTTTGATTGATCTGGAAAACATCAGATCTAATCAATCTCTGATTGATTAGAGGTTCTAGCTAGGTTGGAAAGATCAGTTGGAAAATGACAGCTAAGGGTTGGACATTTATTTATTTACCATATTTTTATAATGCCCAATAGACAAAACTCTCTGGGTGGTTTACAAAAATTAAAACCATGGAAACCATTCAAAATATAAAAAAATGGTATAAAAGCATAATATAAAATACAATATAAAACACAACCAGGATAAAATTGAGCAACTGTGAAAGTTAGTCAGCTGGTGGTCAGAGAGAGAGAGAGTGTGTTGGTTGGTGTGTGGTTTGTGATAGAAGGACTGGGAAAAGGTTGAAGACAAAATGAATACCTGAGGCCTGAATATTAAGTTATTCCTCCTTTGTGTGATAACCATACATACATGACTGGTGAAGTTCTGGAGAAGGGAGAAGGTGGCGATGTTATGCCTGGAGGCTGCCCTAAGGTCTTCACAGAAGAAGATTACACAAGCAGGCATTAAAAACCAAATAAACTGTCTAAGGAGCCAGGAATACAACAGGAGGAATTCTGCTGTCAGAAGAAGATTATACCTAAGACCTGGACCTGTTTGTGGGTGTATTTGGCTGCAATTTTAGGGAATTTGGGAATTTGGCCTGATTTAGGGAATTTGGCCTGAGGTAAAAGAAGCCATTAAGATACTTGTATTAGCAATAGTGTCTCTTGAGTCCTTAAGAAGTGTCAGAAATTATTACTTTGAAAACACCAAAGTAAATCATAGTGTTTCTTTTATGTATAAAATATCCCTTTAATACACCAACTGAGAAACAGTTCATCTTGTCTCTAGTGGTGGTGCCCATCTTACATCTAAGCATCTTATACCAAGTTACTAGGAGGTCTGAAAGTATTCCCAGAGAACTGGTGGCAGCAGTAAAGGGTCAGCTTGTATTACTTTGAGTTATTGTGGCAGGGAGTTCCCTAGACCCTGAAATATAAACATTGTTAAAAGAAAAAAAAATCCCAAAGGTGGTGGCAGCCCTGCAAGTGAAAATCCTATTGCAGTAAAGAAACATTCTATGAATGTGAGAGATGCAGGTTGACACTTCCCCTGTGATATAGAGGCATTTGTGTAGTCTCTCTCATTGGAAAGAACTAAATATTCTAAGACTGTCAAAATATTTGAGTGTATGAAGGAGTTGTAGTGGAGCTGAGTGTATGTAGCAGTTCTTCAGGATCAAAGAAACTCAGATTACTTGTACTGCTGCATAGGCATCTGAACCTACTGGGTATTTAACACCTCTCTTTACAAGCACAGTCTCAATCATTCTATTTATTTATTAAAATGTTTGGTGGAGAGAAGCACACCGTGCTATTTCAGTAGTTTAACAGCTTCAGCTGATCGATCAGATTTATTCTCCAAGGCCAAGATAATTTGGCATCTCTAACTTCCATCCTGATTATACATGACTAAATCATACTCTGCAGAATTGTGTTAAATCAAAAGGTTGCCTTGTTAATAGCAGCAGCTGCCCACTGTGGGTTGAGCTGAGACACTAACTTAAACCCTGAAAATTGTTGTCAGGAAGGATTTACACTAAAGTAAGAACACTTCCCCCCTCTTCCTCAAGCAATAATTGTTATCAAATCATCAAAAAGGATGCTTGCAGATCTGGTTATATTACTGTTGCAAAACATGCTACTAAAGGTTTAATAAATGCAAAACACATCATTGTGTGATATTGTCATCAATAGCTCCATGAAAAAATGACACCTTCTTGGAATGTTAGGGTCAGTCTAATTCCATTATCAGAAGATCTGTGTTTCTTCTGTCATGATGATGTGCAAGATGGCTGATACATAAATTCTTCTACTTGTTGTAGAGAATGTAACCAGCTATTCATTCCTGCTGGTGGTTGTTTACTGGTGTAAGCAGAAAGAGAAGAGGAGTTTAGCCTTAGTGCTGAACACCCTTAATGAACTACCCATGTGCTTTGTACCTGTGCAACAAATGATTGTTTCTGTAACAAAGGCAGCATAGATCACCCCAAAATACCACCACGTGGGATCAATATACATCACACTGGCTGTAGATAATCACCTCCGTTTCTTATAGCTTATGTGCTATGTAAGGATTTTTTATATATTGCTGTTAACTCCTGATTAGCCTTTTGGTTGGTGAAAATATTATTGCCTAGGTGGGGTTGGTCTTTCCTACAGCAGGAAGTAAAAACAATGCGGGTTTCACACTCTTATCAATTAACATTTTATTGAAAATCTTATAAGTTTTTCTAATGCACAAAGAAGTACAAATCCCCCACTCTTCAGCCTTTGCTAGACCTAAGTGAAAAGCCAGGGGAGAGGAGGGGAGACCTCACATTATGAATAACATGAGATCTCACCCTCATTTAAATGTGAGGCACGACGAGCTCAAGAAGAGAGCCATCGCACGCACGCCATTTTTAAAGAAATGTTTAAAGGGCCTGCTCTGCACGAGAGGATGAGCGGTAAGGTTCTTTTAAAAAACAACTTGATTTTCTCGCTTCCCCCACCCTAGCCCTGAGGAGCGCTGTACCCCATGGGCGGCTCCCGGCTCCACGTGAGTAATCACGCAGTGCTGGGAAAAGCCATGGAAATGGGCCACACACTTGCGGTCTTGGGTTCAGCCTGAGATCGTGGGAAAAAGTGGGGCCAAAGGGTAGGCCTATATCCCAGGGCCAGGGAGAGTTGATCCCTGCCTGAGTCCGGGATCCCCTGTGCGTCATCTGGACGCACAGGGATGATCCCGGGTATCATCCCGGGATATAGGCTGGTCTAGCAAAACCCTTTATCTCCCATAGCGCCATGTTAGGTATTCCATCCAGAGATAGATGGCCAAGGAATCAGGATAAAATCTGACGATGCAATCACAATTATGTCAAAACTCCACCTCTCTGCTGCATGCTCTATGAACCCAAGCACCTCTGCCCTTTGAGAGAAATGCCCTCCATTCTACTTTTTGCTTTAAACTTGCATAAAGATAAACACATCGGAAGCCCCTAGTCAATTTGCTCCCAGTTGTTTCCAACTTCCGAATAGTTCCAAGAATCAATGCTAGATTTCCTCAGATTTACCAACTGCTCATCTCTTTGTGTAAGCCACCTGCTCATATGCTGCCTGATCCAACACGTCTTGGATCTACTGGTCCTGTCCTGAGCTATAATGTGCTTTCCAATATTACAAAATGAGTTTTTGTTGTTGTTACCAGAGTTGCTTTCAAAATCCAAGTCTGCTGGCATGCCCTGTATTGCAGGAATTCAGCCCAAGAGAGCTTGGCTGCCCTGAATGGACAACATGCGTTTGGAACTTTATTCTAACAATGATACCCTTCCAAAAGGGAAGGGCAACAGGAAAATGCCAGAGGAACTGGTCAAGGTTTGCTCATGTTGCTCCACACCTCCAAGACTTTCAGTCTAGGTATATCTCCCTGGCAAAGAATCTAGCAGGTGTCCAGTGCACCATAAACAACACTTTCTGCTCTATCAGCCTAAGCCACAGATCTAAAGAAGGAAGCTTAATAGAACATCGTGCCACGTTCCTTTGGAATGGTTTCAAGTCATTGTGTACATTACTCTTTTGGGGTATATTACAAGTGCAGACAGAAACATTCTTGTAAGGGGAGTCTAAGGACTACACACACATACACAGAGAGACACAGACACAGACACAGACACAGACACACACACACATGAATGATAGGCTAGCAGCTCTAAGGACATCTTAACCATATGTTGCTTTGTTGTTTATTCGTTCAGTCACTTCCGACTCTTCGTGACTTCGGAAGCGACTGAACGAATAAACAACAAAGCAACATATGGTTAAGATGTCCTTAGAGCTGCTAGCCTATCATATGTTGCTATCAAAAGGTAATTGTTTTGCAGAGCCTTAATATGTGACATAATTACCCCCAGTTTTGGTTTTCAGAATTCCTTTTGGTAGAGGAAGGAAAACCAATTAAATTCAAATATAGCTTCCAATGAAGAATAGTAAGATGTAGAAACAGCATCTTCAAAACACAATTTTGTCACGGATCTTGTTAAAAATTCAAGGCCTCTGACTTGAACAAAATTCTTAGTAGTATGACTCACCAGCTAGTGCAAATGCAACATAGTTTTTTTCTTCTCATTGACAGAAGATTCCAACGTATTTTGTAAATATTTATGGTTATACAGATATAGCACTAAACAAATGGTAAACAAAACATTTTTTGCATGTACAGGAAATTTTCATTTTTCCCCAGACCTTTCAAATCTGGAACATTTCTTTTTTAACATGACTCCCTCCCTCCCTCTGCATTCTAATTACAATTTTATGTGTCTGTCTCAGTAACTAATATATTCCTAAATCTATTTTTATAGATCGGTATAGACTTTATTCTTCCTAAGTTTCATTTTATTCAAAGTGTGCAGAGACTGGGGGTTGAGGCTGTTAGGGTGGCAGAAGGCAAACATAGTACATAGGAGAGAATATTTTACTTTTGAAAATATTGGTATGTAATGCTGGTATTTTATTTCCCCACAGGGCTATTCCTCTTGCAGATCAGAGTATGGGACACCTATAGTTCCTTTTCTAATTGTTCTAAGATTTAGTACATGAGAAGCGTACACATATACAGTAGTCATTTCCAAGTAACATCAACCCAACTTCACCACGTCTTATGGGAGCAACACCTCCACTTCCTTTATTTTTTGCAAATAGCAAAAATAGCACAATTTTATCCCTCACTGTGCATACAGAGCAGACAACCAGGTACAAATGGTATCCTGCTACATGTGTTGGGCAGGTATAATTTGAGGCAGGCCCATGGTTGACATAGTGGCCATGAAATCCTGAGCTGCACCTGGCAAGTTAGTCCTGGTGTGAATGTTAAAGTTTGCCAAATCCATAAGCCTATGTTTGAGACCACCTCTGTCAACTTAGGCAGGGAAACTGTTAAGTAGTGGAATAGACAGTACACCAACAGAATCCCAGTCTTGTCTCAGGGTCGCAACACAAGGTACAGACATTCAAACCTAGCTTACTATTGGACAGAGTACCGAATTGGAGAGATGGCACCCTCATAGACCAGGTCTTGGTGCCATACAAGATAACCAGGAGGCACATTTCAGAAAGGTTACCTCCAACCACATTTGTCCAACCACATTTCTGTGATGGATGTTAGGTTGACAATTAGCCAGAGATAATATATTCCATCCTATGAACCAACCTGCCATTCATTAAGAGCACCTGGTGTTACTTGAGAGAAATGCAAATATTTATTTAAAGCTTAATTAATAAAATTAAAGAGAGCTCTAATTACTTACTTATCACAAGCAGAGATATACTCACAATTTCAGGCTAAATAGTTCCATTGACATGGGCCTGTAAATTATCTTGCATAGGCATGCCAACTCCTGAAAGACTTAATTCTGGTAAAAGGGTTTGGCTTTTGGAGGGACACTTGCACCTATGGCCAAGCAGAAAGTTTTTTAAAAAACAAAAACTTTCAACTCAAGAGCTTGAACAGAACATAGTGCACAAAGATGTGGAAGAGGAGCTCAAGGGAGTGCAATTTTTTTAAAGGTTTCCAGGAAGGTTTGGACAACAATGGCATTTTTTGTTTCTTTACCTTGTTTAACACTAGCCCTATTCAGGTATTCCTCGAAGCGTTTTGTTTAACCTCATGAGAAGAGGGTGAGCAATCCAGCTCCATCCCTTTCAATCATCACCCTTATTGCCCTGTATGTGGAGGGTGACTGTCTGAAGAGGAGAGCCTAATCTATCCATGAGTCTCTCCACATGATCTAGAACACTGGATAATATTGTGTTATATCCAGGGGGCTTCCATGGGGGAAAAAAAACCCAGAACTATCAGTGGGGGACCACCATTTTTTCTTAGAAGCCATCTCAGAATTATGTTACATCATAATGGGGTCTGATTTCAGAGTCACTTGGGAGGTTGGGTGGCATGGCAGCTAGTAGTCCCTGAGAGATCTGCCACCATAGACAGAGACAGTGACAAAATAATAATAATAATAATAATAATAATAATAATAATAATAATAATAATAATAGAAACCATCACTACCACTGCTGCTATCAATGTTAAGCCTTCCAAAATTCTTTTTAAAAAATCACCCCCGTGAAAAATTACACAATGGTAAATTCATTATTGCCATTTGCAGATGGAGTGGCAAATTTGGGGAGAGACATTTTTGTCTCAGCCCTAGGCAATGTCTACCGCTAAAGAAAAAGATTCTGTGCCCTTGAAGATGTAGTCCCGCAGTAAGGAAACTGAGTCAAGCAGGAAAGAGTTATAGCTCAAATAAAATACTTTGCTCACTGAAGGGCTACGGCTGTTCCATGTGCTTACAAACCCCTACCACCAAAGAATACATGTGTACATTATGCCCAGCCAAGGTTGATCATAGACACTAACTGCGTCACAAACACAAAAGAAGTAAAAGTTATGCGGCTGATCCCAGGTGATACTATTGTCTCAGTTATATAACATAACTAAGCATAGCATATTAGCCCGATTTACATAGTCTTCTTTCATTCAATCAAAATGTGGAAAGTGTGAACAGAGCCCCATGCTTTTACACTTGCAGTATCTCCAATCATGCTTACAGACTGTGTATGTGTACACTTGTATATTCATAGGGTCCCGTTCAGGCATTCCACTAAATGTTTGGAAATGGGAGCAGGGCTGACAGGCAGTTTATTGGCAGCCAGTACAGTTCTTTTAGCAAGGGTGTAGCTTGTCACATCACAGCTAGGGCTCTTCCACACGTCGTTCTCGGGGCGCTTCCATCCGCCCCCAGTACACCTCGAGAACGAGCGTGTAACTTGCCTGGTGAAGAGACGAGGAAGACACGTCCTTGCCGCCGCCGCCGCCACCCAGCTTCCTCCGCGCCGGACGGGACGAATAGCTCGGCGGAAGAAGGCGGGGTGTTCTTCTGCCGAGCTATTCGTCCCGTCCGGCACGGAGGAAGCTGGGTGGCGCTGGCGCCGGCAAGGACGTGTCTTCCTCGTCTCTTCACCAGGCAAGTTACACACTCATTCTCGGGGTGCACTGGGGGCGGATGGAAGTGCCCCGAGAACGACGTGTGGAAGAGCCCTTAGAGACAATGTGAGCCTTCAGTAGCGTGGAGCATTTTAGAAGTCCCAATCTCCTGGCAAGAGCATAGAGAGGAATGTACCTAGGGATATATTCAAGACAGACTAAAATGAGCTTACCCAGGCCATGCAGAGTCTGTGGACTTCCAGAACTTTTTTTTAGCTCTGTAGATTATTTATTGTTTTATATTGTTTGATTTTATCTGTATGCAGCCCTGAGATCCCAACGACATAGGGCAGGACACAAATGTTTCAATAAATAAATAAATAAATAATATTGTTGCAAACCCTCTTATGGAATTATTTGTATATTTTTCCATATAACAAAAAATAATAATAATCAAATCCATCTCTGAATAAACAGCAAAACAAATGAAACCGCACAATCCATGAAACATACACAGGGTGGATTTCACAAAATTCAGACATCCCTAAATATGCAGTGTCACATGAGGAGGGGCCAACTCTCATCCACAGTTCAATGAGTCTTTGCCTAAAGAGAAAACAACTATAAAGCATAAGGACTACAACATATGTATCATCAGAGAGTATGCCAATACTTTTCATCATGCAAAGCATTGCTTCGTAATCATAGACTATTTGAACATGGGCCATTCTGCCATGCCCTTCGACATGGGGAGGAGTTTGCGGGCGGGGTGGGGAAGAGACGTGCCCTGTCCTAATTGGGCAGTCACAGGTGGTGCCACCAGGATGGGAGGGGTTTGATGAGCATCTATATAAATGGCCCTTACCCCTCCCAGATCCTTTTTGTTTGCGAGGCTCCCTCCCTCCCTGTAGGCAGTGTGAGTTCACTGGTCGCCATTTGGGGCTGAGTAGGAATTTTTTATTCATGTACCAAATTGTGCATGAGCTTTTTCACCTACTCCACACTGTAAGACAGCCGGGGAGTATAAATAGGTTGATTGATGGTTCCTTGTAAATTTGGTCCCATTTGTTTTGGCAAGTAGGTACGGGCATCCAGAGGGATTTTAGAATGGTGAGCATTTGCAGGCACTGTTGCGGTGACAGGTAATCCCTGAGGGCTCTCAGTGTCGAGCCCCACAGCCAAGCTGGGAGATAAGAATTACCTCTGAGGCCAACCTTTCTCACCCACCTTGAGCCTTGCGACCTGGGTTGGGGGAAACACCAAAAGGTCTCCCTACCCCAAAAGGGGTGGCCAGTGGGAGGGCGAATTGTACAGCACCAACCCACTGGCCAGGAATGCCTCATCCTACACAGAAGGTCTGTAAACAGGCCAGGCTGGATGTCCTATAGGATCCCCCTTCTGCAGATCTTTAATAAATGTGGCCCTGTTTAAACCCAGTGCTCTGGTGTTGTCTCTTTATTTCCACCTCTATCTCGCAACTATCTCCTCTAGTGAGTTTTGTAGATCTTTGGGAGTCTTCCAAATACTCCTAGCAATTTCCAAAACATCACTCTCCATTCTTATCAATAACAGATACCTGTTATGAGATTCACCATTTGTGCCATACCCAGGAAAATCATATTTCTTTTTGCAGCTGCCTGCAACATTTCCTTATCATTAGATGATGACCCAAACTTCAGAACTTGGATAGGAATTACTGTGCCACATTCAATGATGACTAAATTAGTCACAAACCTCTGCTTTTCACATTGATTGAGCTTTCAATGTATCTATCCAAGATGAAGTCAATCTGCTGTATACCATAAATGTGAGCATAGTATTTATAACACACTTTCAAACATGAATTCAAAGTTGTTGAGGTATCTGCCTGTTAGCTACCTAATTGTAAACATAAAAGATGTGCTTGTGAATGAGATGTGCTTGTGAATGAGTAGTCTAGGACTCTAATGTTTTTTCCAATTCTGACAACAGAAC
Source organism: Elgaria multicarinata webbii (assembly GCF_023053635.1). NCBI lineage: Eukaryota > Metazoa > Chordata > Lepidosauria > Squamata > Anguidae > Elgaria > Elgaria multicarinata. The sequence goes on along the minus strand of NC_086173.1, from coordinate 68,250,939 downwards.
ATGTTTAGCTGAATTTGTTTTGAAACCATCACAGTTGAATAAACTGTTGGTTGGCAATAGATCAAACTTTAGAATGTTTGCAAATGATTCTCTCTTGCTGTTGTAATGCTAATTATTTTCTGAGAACAATGTTCTTCATATCTGCTTTTGTTTGAAGTGTTCCTAGCAGGTGTATTGAATTATGGAATGAAGTGAAAGTGGGCAACTTCACTTTCTTGATTGGGTCAGTATGTTTTCTTATTTTGTTGACCAGTTTTTCATTTAGAAATCAATGTAAGATGCTGTGCCATTTTCTATGAAATGCAAGTATCTCAAAGCTGCATCTGAATGGACCCAAAGCTTAGTGACAAAATTGTGCAGTTTGCCTTTGTAAGGACTCCCTTTCTGCATCGGCCAGGATCCTCCCAGAGTGCAGGACACAGATAACGGGCTCAAGTTAAAGGAAGCCAGATTCCAGCTGGACATCAGGAAAAACTGAGCAGTACGACAATGGAATCAGTTGCCTGGTGAGGTTGTGGCCTCTCCCACACTAGAGGCCTTCAAGAGGCAGCTGGACAGCCATCTGTCAGGGATGCTTTAGGGTGGATTCCTGCATTGAGCAGGGGGTTGGATTTGATGGCCTTGTAGGCCCCTTCCAACTCTGCTATTCTATGATTCTATGATTCTATATACATGAATCTTGATTCCTCTTGCATTTAACTCTTTGTCTGTATGCCCAACCTTCTCACTGTGTATTGTTGTTTCCTGGTAGCCCTTTCCAGCAGTTATGATATGCTAAAAGGGGCTGTAGTTAGCAAAAAGAAAAGAAAAAAGTAAAGAAAAAAGTGATAGACCAGTTCCCATTGAAAACATTAACCTGTCTTGTTTGACCAAATGCCTTACTTCCATGCCCCACGCAGCCTGGGCGTGGGGAGGCTATTGTGGGTGGGGTGGGAGATGAGGTGGAAAGGCACGCCATTTGCAGCCTCCCTGTGGTGCCAACAGGGGGGGGGAGAAGGAATACGAGCCCATGAATTGGCTCTCGCCCCTCCCCTCCTCTTTGAACTGCAGCTCCTCCCTCCCTCCCTCCCTGTATTTATTTATTTATTTATTTATTTATTTATTTATTTAATTTTTATACCACCTAATAGCCGAAGCTCTCTGGACAGTTCACAAAAATTAAAACCATGAAGAGCACAAGAAAACAACCAACAATTTAAAAAAACACTAATACTGTAGGCAGTGTGGGTTTGCTGGTTGTCCTTTAGGGGGGCTAAGTAGGAATGTTTTGCTCATTGGCTATGAGTTTTTTCGCCTACTTCACACTGTAAGACATGCGGGGAGAAATAATTAGGTTGATTTGGCTGTCAACAATCTGGTCACCTTTGACGATAGGCAGGTATGTGCGGGCATCTTGAGTGGTTTAGGGTTGGTGAGCATTCAGAGGCACCGTTGCAGTGATTGGTAATGCCTGAGGCTCCCCAGCTGCAAGCCCCATGGCCCAGCTGGAGGAGATAATTTGAGGCCAACCTTCCTCACCAACTTGGAGTTCCGTGGGACAAGGGGCGGTTGACATGGAAGGCCTTCCTACTCCAAAAGGGAAGCCTGGGATATGGCAAACTTTGAGGTGCCACTCTCAGGCCGTGAATGTCTCGCCTGATAAAACCATGGCATGAGAAGATGCCCAATTAGGTTTTCCTTTTATGCAGATCTATTAATAAATGTGGCCCTGTTTAAATCCCAAACTTCTGTCCACCTCGTTATTTCCCACATTCCCCACAATTATATATTTAATGCTCTTCTGGAACATCTATATTGTTTGTTCCAAATTCATGTCAAGAACCATTGCATTGAAAATTCCTTGGACTGCTTTACAATGACATGGCCCATTTGAATTTTTTCACAGAGACTAGTTTTAAGTAGAGATGGATGAATCTTTCGTTTTTGGCTTATCACTTCTCCAATCATAATTAGGTTTATACTGAACATTGATTTTTTTTTTAAAAAAAACCACAAAACATTCCCATGAAAATATGTATGCATTTTGTGTACATTTTGCCTAATATGATCACTTTTGTATGCAATTTTTCCTAACATACACCTTTTGCACATTATTTTCCTAGTATAATGCATTATTTAAAATGATAATGTATGCATTTCCCCCTAATATACACATTTTGCATTTTTAATGGGTAAGTTCACTGCAAAAAATTGAGAAGTGCAAATTTCAATGAATAACTGAAATTCAGTTTGCATATTGGTTCAGAAGAGTTAAATAAGGTAAGTTCACATTAAAATGCAAAGTGAACATATCCCACTGCCATGCCTAGTTTCGTGTTGCTGCATTTTCTCAATGTGCCATAATATGTGCAATAGATAATTAATACTGTTAAATTACTAGATGACTGGGTGAATAATTTGCATTGTCTGAAGGTGATCTTCCAAGTCATCTTCCCAGTCTGAAGCAATGAAGTTCTTCATAAGTTCAGCAAGATCAAGAAACTGATCCCAGTAAGCACAGGGTTTTTTTTTTTTTTGAATTTCTCCTGACAAGCTTTCAGAAATTCTTTATAATTATATTTTAGTGCATTGATCAAAGAAAGGGCCACATCAAACTGTGTCTGGCATTGCACAGAATTGTTTTCTTTGAATAGTGACCTTAAATGCCTAACTGCTTGAAAACATCTAAATATTTACTGCTGTCACCATCCAAAATTCATACCATTTCATCTGCTGCATTGTTTCAACTTAGATCAGCATTCCAGAGAGAGACCTCACATAGATATCAGATTTGAGTGAATTTCCCCATGGGTTTCTCATTGTGGTAGTGGCCACCATTTTGAATATCCAAGCCAAAGCAGGGTGCACCATAGCTTGTTGTTATGCGTGAACCTAGCAAGAGTGAATTGTTGGGAAACCACCCAGAACACATGGGCTGTTTTAGGGATGTGGGTGGCTTGTCAAGCACTCCAACAACCCACTGTTGCTTATTTACACACAATGACAGTCTATGACATGGCCCTGGCATGGCTCAAATATTCAAAATAGGGGCCATCACCACAGTGAGAAACCCTATGGGGAAATTCACCCACAATGGCTTCTCAGAACAATTTAAGAATGTCAGAACAGACCCGCTGGATCAGATCATGGATCCATGTAGTCCAGCATTCTGTTCACTCAGTGGCCAACCAGCTGTTGGCGAGGAATCCACAACAGGACATGAGTGCAACAGCAGTCTCCCACCCATGTTCCTCAGCAAGTGGCATACATAGGCTTACTGTCTCTGCTACTGGAGGTAGCACATAGGTATCAGGAATAGTAGCCACTGATAGCCTTTTCCTCCAAAACAGAATGTACAGAAAAATTATGCATATCAGGATTGTACTTCAGTACAAGAGCTCACCTACTCACCTAGATTCGTTTTCTTACTTTTTGCTTAGTTCAATTTTTTCTAGCAATTCTTTACTTTTCTTGGGGTCTTTTGTATATTACCTTAATTTTTGTCATCTTCTGGGAAATTTTTTTTTCCCGTTGAATATGTTCAGTTTTAGAAGCTATTCCTGTCCAAAAGATAGTCTTTTGGGGCTGGATGCTTGGCTCATAAACATTTTGAATAGATTAAGCATATATATACACACACACACACACACACACACAAAGTATTTATTCCCTTCTGAGGCTAAAATGTCAGTATTTTATTTTCTTTCTTTTTCATTTTTTAAAAACAATCTGATCAAATTTGTCATCTGGATTTTCCTTAGTTCTGTATACATCATTTCTTACATTTTCTTTTGCCAGTATATATAATTCTTTCACCTTATAAATTTCAGTGTCTACCCTGCCTATCAGCTGTACATTTTAAATAAAATATTATAATCAATTTCATTTCTGGTCCAGCCACGTAGCTCACTGGAGCCATTAAATAACCAGTTTTTCACTCCTGAAGTTCCCAATTATATACAAAAAACTTAATCTGGCAACCAGCAAAAATCAAACAAAAAATTAGCTGTGCCTGTGAAAAATGAGCTGGCTGGCAAACCTAATATTGCAGTGAAAAAAGTAATGCCAATCCTTAAGTCAAAGTAAAATGTTATTTCGTTTAAGCCTATGTACAATGGCCAGATATGTCTGTGTACCTCAGGCGGCTTTGGATGCCTAGTCTCAAGGAGCAGCAAACCATGCCCCCCCCCCCAAATTTCAAAGTGTTGTTTAATATTTTTAAAATTCAAAACAGCTTTTGATAGGGCATGGGGATTTGCAGTTGAAAAAATAAATCAAAATTTCCACTGGACATTCATAAGCTCTTTGAATCCCAGTTTTCATTTTTAGCTCTAGCATATAACTTAAGTCTATCTTCTGTTCTGTTAGAATACAAATAATTACACTATTTCAGCTGCTGGCATGTATTGTCTGCTTTGAAAAATTAATATTATTTCCACTGAGTTGAATGTTTCCACAAACTCCATTTGCTGTGCTGACCGGAGTGCCCGCTTTCCAAGGCAGACAGCTTAACACTGTGATGCAAACACTGCACTGGTCAGAGTTACAGCAGTCACAAGAGCCAGATCTACTGTACACCTCATGTCAAATGGAGGGGTCATCCCTGCCTGCACCCGGGATCCCCTGTGTGTCATTTGGATGCACAGGGATGATCCCGGGACAATCCCGGGATATAGGCCTGGTCTAGCCATGGGCAATAACACTAATGTAGATCTAGTCTAGAACTCCCCTTCTAAGGATGGTGTGGTAGCTGCAACCGTGACATCTGTTAGGCCCTCTGAGGAGTTGCTGGGGATGGACTCAGAGGAGGAGGAAACAGAACCTGTGCAGGCAGAGGCTAGTGTCACGGCTGCTGAACTGGTGCCAGCTGGGAGTGGGGCCAACTCAGAGAATGAAGGGGAAGCAGAGCCAAGTACCAGTGTGCCGGTGATTAAACCAGCAGGGAGCTTGGCCAATTCAGAAGACACAGAGGGAGAAACAACAAACTTACCTGCACAGTTGTTTAGACATCATAGGGCGGAAAAGGAGGCCCGGCGCAGATCTCTGCGTATTTATACTAGACGCCAACTCAATAGGGAACACCTGTAGCTGCCAGGGAGGGGTATGCCCACGTCTGTATCTCCGTTCAATTAGCTGGTCTATTGGCAGCTTTCCAGGACAGATTAATCTCTGGCCAAACGGACCGGCAGTTGGACATGGAGGGTTTCTTAGAACAACAAAAACAGCTAGCAGAGCAGGTGGCACACCTGACGCAATTAGTTACAACGCTCCACGCCCAAGTTGCTCAAACAGCCAGCAGGCCTCCTCCTCCTCTTCCTCCACGAAAGAGTAAATGTTTTGCTGCATTACCAGAGAAATTTGCTGGTGACAGGGGCATGCTGGACAGTTTCATTGCCAATTGCAAATTGCATTTTAAGATCAGGCCGGAGGATTTTGTGAATGATTCCCTAAAGGTAGCTTTTATGGTTTCCTTATTGTCTGGGTCTGCTAGCAAATGGGTGACGCCGTATTTGAATCAGGATAGCCCCCTGCTGGACAATTTGGACAATTTCATAAAAGAGATGACAGCTACCTGGGGAGATCCCGTCAAGGCTGAGACAGCGGAGCAGCGCATTCGAGACCTGCGTCAGGGGAAGGGATCTGTGGCAGAGTACGCCACGAATTTTCGGCTCTTAGCTCAAGACTTGCAGTGGAATGACAGTGCGCTCCAGTCACAATTCCGCTATGGGTTGTCAGATGGGGTGTTGGATGAGTTGGCCCGATCAGCACCTCCGGAATCGCTTGCCCTACTCATCGAACAGGCGACCAGGATGGACGCTCGGCTGACGGCACGTCGTCAGGCCCGGAGAGGAGTGTCTCTGGGGAGTGGGGAACCGGTTCCAGTAGCAACATCAACATCTTCGGCAGGTTTTTCTCCTGGCATGGGGGAGGAGCCCATGCAGCTTGGAGGCGCCCGGGCCCGCTTGTCAATGATGGAGAAGCAACGCAGGAGAGCGGAGGGTTTGTGTTTGTACTGTGGACTTGGGGGGCATTTTGCTCGTTCTTGCCCGGCCAAGGGACGAAAGGCTTCCCCGTCGGAAAACGGGTCATCCCAGGCATAGAAGGGTTCGCTAGTCTGGGAGAAGGCGGGACAGGTGCTTCCTCGTCTCCATCGGAACCCCGTAAGGACCCGTTGCTGGTGCCTGCCACACTTGGGGTGGATCATGCCCAGGTGTTTTTCGTGGGAGCCATGATTGATTCTGGTGCGTCTAGCAACTTTATGGACTCAGATTTTGCTCGCCAGCAGCAGATTTCGTTACAACCATTGGCGGAGCCAAGGTCGGTGGAAACTATTGATGGGCGGCTTTTGAAGTCTGGTCCAGTGACGCACGAGACAGTTTTACTTACGCTGGAAATCCAAGGGCATGTGGAACGGTTGCGGTTCTATGTGACGGCAGTTCCGCACTTTCCAGTAGTTTTGGGAATGCCATGGTTAACCCAGCATGATCCGCATATTTCTTGGGGGAGGCGGGAAGTGCTTTTTGCTTCCCCATATTGCCAAGATCACTGCTGGCCGGAGCGGGTGCCGGCTGCCGTGGTCAAAGACTCCGCAACAGATTGTGTAACCCTTCCCGCGAAATACAGTGAGTTCGCAGACGTGTTTGATGAGAAGGAAGCTGATAGACTCCCACCACATAGGGTGTATGACTGCGCTATTGATTTAGTACCTGGGGCCTCTATACCGGCGGGGCGTCTCTACTCTCTCTCTGAGCCGGAATTGGCAGTACTGCGGGACTTTTTAGAGAAGAATCTACGGAAAGGCTTTATTCGACCTTCCAAGTCGCCGGCGGGCGCCCCCGTGTTCTTTGTCCGTAAGAAGTCGGGGGAGCTGCGCTTATGCAATGACTATAGAGGGCTAAATCGCATCACAGTGCGTAACCGGTATCCCTTACCGCTGATCCCAGAACTGTTAGAGCGCTTGCAGCGGGCCAAGTGTTTCACCAAATTGGATCTCAGGGGGGCGTACAATTTGGTGCGGGTAAGGGAGGGGGACGAATGGAAGACGGCCTTTCTGACCAGATATGGTCATTACGAGTATACCGTCATGTCTTTCGGGCTTTGTAATGCTCCCGCTATTTTTCAGCATTTTGTTAATGACGTTTTCAGAGATTATTTGGACAGATTTGTTATTATTTATTTGGACGATTTTCTTATTTATTCCCCGAATCAGACAGCACATGACGCTCATGTCCGGGCGGTCCTGCAGAGGCTACGAGAGCATAGGCTGTATGCCAAGTTGGACAAGTGTGCCTTTGACTTGCAGGAGGTGGACTTTTTGGGGTATCGTATTTCTGCCAAGGGGGTAGAGATGGATCGGTCCAAGGTAGAGGCGGTTCTTTCTTGGCAACCGCCTCGGAACCGGAAGGAGGTGCAGCGGTTTTTGGGATTTGCTAATTTTTACAGGCGCTTCATTCCGGACTTTGCGGCCCTGGTGACACCCATCACGCAGCTATTGAGGGGCAAGGTCCCATTCCATTGGACTTCCATGGCACAGCAGGCATTTGTGCGGTTGAAGGAGCGGTTTACAGCTGCTCCAATCCTGCAGCATCCAGATCTTCGCACGCCATTTGTGGTGGAGACGGACGCCTCGGACGTCGCGGTCGGGGCCGTGTTACTGCAGGTGGGCAACATGGACTCAGCATTATTGCCATGTGCTTTTTTCTCCAGACAGCTTACAGCTCCAGAGCGAAATTACACGATTTGGGAGAAGGAGCTGTTGGCTGTGAAGGCCGCTTTCGAGGTTTGGCGGCATTTGTTGGAGGGAGCAGCACATCCGGTGGAGGTACGCACTGACCACCGTAATCTGGAGTACCTGCAGACGGCACGGAAGTTGACTCAACGGCAGAAGCGGTGGTCGTTGTTTTTCAGTCGGTTCAATTTTAAGTTGAAATATATACCCCGCGCCCAGAACCGGCAGGCGGATGCTCTCTCTCGTAAGCCGGAATATGCCGCAGAGCCAGAGGGGGAGAGGCGATCCACGATCCTCCGCCCAGAACATTTTGCAGCTGCTTCGTTGCCCCCGACTTTATTGGATCAGATTCGTGTGCTACAGGGGCGGGACGCTTTTGTAGTTGATCATGCGAAGGAGGAGGCTCCAACACCATTCACCATGCGTGAGGGGCTCTTATATCATCGAAGTCGGCTGTACGTACCAGCCGGTTCCTGTCGGGACACGGTGCTACGGTTGTGCCATGATAGTCGGCCAGCAGGACATTTCGGTGTATACAAGACTCTGCATTTGCTCACCAGGGAGTTCTGGTGGCCTAGGGTTCATGCTGATGTTGCACACTATGTGCAGACTTGTCCAGTGTGCCGGCGGGCGAAGGTTGCAAGGGGAAAGCCGGTGGGTTTGTTGCATCCCTTAGCCACTCCTGCGGGGCCCTGGCGTGTGATATCCATGGATTTCATTACGGATCTGCCACTATCTGCGGGGCATACGTCCATTCTTGTGGTGGTTGATCTTTTTTCAAAGATGGCCCATTTTGTTCCATGTGCGGGCTTGCCTACAGCAAAGGAGACGGCTCGCTTATTTGTTCATCAGGTCTTCCGGTTGCATGGGCTTCCGGAGGGGATTGTTTCAGATCGTGGTGCGCAGTTTACAGCCCGTTTTTGGAAGTCGTTGTTGCAAGTTTTGGACATTACAGCACACATGTCGTCAGCGTACCATCCGCAGACGGATGGTCAGACAGAACGCACCAATGCTACCCTGGAGCAATACCTACGGTGTTATACTAATTATCAACAAGATGATTGGGCCGAGTTGCTCCCTGTGGCAGAGTTTGCGTATAACAACTCAGTGCACACCTCAACACAACAGACTCCATTTTTTGCAACAGGGGGATTTCATCCACGGTGGTTTCCAGCAGTGCTGCCCTCTACGGCAGTCCCCGCAGCGGATCAGTGGTTGCGGGAGTTGCAGGCCGCGCAGTCTCTGTTGCAGGAGCAATTGCAGGTGGCCAAGGAAGCTTACAAATTGGGGGCGGATCGAAAGAGACAAGAGGGGCCGGCCCTAAAGGTCGGGGATCAGGTGTGGCTGTCCACCCGGCATCTTCCTCTTCAACGACCATGTCGAAAATTGGACGCCCGTTTTATTGGTCCATACCCAGTCACGGCACAGGTCAATCCTGTGGCGTTTAGGTTGCAGCTGCCTCGAACGTTAAGGATCCATCCTGTATTTCATCGCTCGTTGTTGGTGCCAGCTACAGGGGTCCGACCCGACGCTAGTGCTACTGCTCCTCCTGGTCCTGTCATGGTGGATGGTGAAGAGGAGTTTGAGGTAGCGCAGGTGTTGGATTCCCGTCAACATCGGGGTCGACTCCAGTATTTAATTGACTGGCTGGGGTATGGTCCAGAGGAGCGCTCCTGGGAGAATGCGGGGGACGTGCATGCTCCCATCCTCGTCCAGGCCTTTCACAGGCAGTACCCTGCAAAACCGGGTCCTCCTGGTGTGGCGGGAGGAGACTCTAGGGGGGGGTGTAGTGTTAGGCCCTCTGAGGAGTTGCTGGGGATGGACTCAGAGGAGGAGGAAACAGAACCTGTGCAGGCAGAGGCTAGTGTCACGGCTGCTGAACTGGTGCCAGCTGGGAGTGGGGCCAACTCAGAGAATGAAGGGGAAGCAGAGCCAAGTACCAGTGTGCCGGTGATTAAACCAGCAGGGAGCTTGGCCAATTCAGAAGACACAGAGGGAGAAACAACAAACTTACCTGCACAGTTGTTTAGACATCATAGGGCGGAAAAGGAGGCCCGGCGCAGATCTCTGCGTATTTATACTAGACGCCAACTCAATAGGGAACACCTGTAGCTGCCAGGGAGGGGTATTTAGAGAGCTGGGAAGCAACAAGAACTTGCCAGAGATTAACTGAGCATCCTGGCGAAAGCTCTTGCTTCCTGTTTCGGCTTGTGTTGACCTTGTATCCTGATTGAACTTTGGACCGGCTTGGAATTCGTGACCTGCTCCTATCCCTGGACCTTTGGATTGCTTTTTGGACTCTCTCTACCTCTCGTAAGCCCTTGACTTTTGGAACTGAACTGGACTTTGCTTATGTTTAAAACGTTTTATATTAAAGAGTGAACTGTGTTATTTCCTAGCACAGATAAAGACAAATTCCAGCGTGTGTTGCTGAGTTTGTGGCTGAATTCTTGGAGTTTGTCTGGGCACGCTGCCCACGTCTGTATCTCCGTTCAATTAGCTGGTCTATTGGCAGCTTTCCAGGACAACATCATCTCTGGTTACGTGGTATATGAATTAGCACTGGGCCGAACCCCCCCTCCATTTTCTGGATCTTTCTCTCTCCCTGAGAAAGAGGCATTGTTTTTTTCTGCCTCTTTCATGGGGTGGTGGTGGAATTCAGAGAATTTTCTCCTTGGGGAGGGGGACAGAATTTCCACATACCTTTTAAAAATGTAGCCGGTTGCTGAGGGCCTATTTTTTAGTTTACAAAAAACAACAACACCCTCTTCATCTAGCAGATGAAGTGAATGCCTATTAGAGACTATGGCCATAGCTCGATGAGGCTTTATCCAAGAGCGATCCCCAGGATTATCCCTATGTCTCCAGACGATGCACAGGGGATCCCGGGGTGAGGGAGGGATGATCCCTCCCTTGCCCTGGGATCTCACCCTTCCCTTTAGGCCCATGTGGCCAGGTGCTGTGGTTCCTTGTGAGGAGCTGGGACCCGCGCATGGGGCGCAGAGCTCGTCAGGAGCACTGTGCCCACTTACCTTTTGCGCACATACACTCGTGTGCTGCTGCCTCTTTAAGGAAACAAAAAAATTGGCAGGCGCGACACCTTTCCATCTGAGGTCATCGCGTGCCATGTGTGAATTGAGGGGGAGATCGCACGATGAAAAAATCGTGAGATCTTCACCCCTCCATCCTGCTAGACCGCTAAGTCTAGCTAAGGCCTATGTGACCTCACCCTTTCCAGTAGGCATCCAATAAACAATCCTGGGCTCCTGAAAATGTGGGTGTGTTTTAAAAAAAGAAAAAGAAAGAAAAAAGTCCCCTCAACAACTGGCTACATTTAAAAAGGTATGAGGGAAACCTGTTCCCCTCCCCATGGAGAAAATGGTCCAAAATTCTCACCTCTTCCAGCCTCTTTTACTCAGGGTTTTCATTCCCCCCCTCCCCATGAAATGCTGAAAATGGAGTGCTCAAAATATTTAGCATAGCACTAATATGTATTCTGAATATTTCTGGGGTATGCCAGTGGTCAGATGCCTAATGAGATCAGCCTTCTCCAATGTGCCCTCCGGATGTTTTGGAATATAACTCCTATCATCCCCAAACATTATCCATGCTGGCTGGGGATGATGGCAGATTTAGTCCAAGATGTGAAATATCTTGGGATGTGAAATATAATGCCCCCTTTAAAGAAAATAGCTGCTTTAAAGAGGAGGGAACATTTTGTATTTTAATATTCTTTTCATTTTCAATGTCTGCAAGATTTGTGATTTTTTTTTTTAAAAAAAAGAAACCTCAAAATATGGGAAATAAAATATAGATAAAAGAAATTGAGTGGCGTCTGTGTGTGCGTGAGCATGTGTGTGCACTCAACTCACTGGGTTCTCCAAATGCGAGTTAAAGCCACATTTTGGAGGATGATTTGGATGTGCAGAAGAGAGAGGTAGAGAAAGGATTAGGTACTTCCCACCACCCCTCAAATCACTCTTATTGCTTCTAATTAATTTCCCCCTTTTAATTTTTTTAAAGGAACATTGCTTTTTCTTAAGCACATTTGTGTGTATTTCAGGCACTAAACTGGTTCAAGATTAAAGTGAGTGTACATCAGAGCAACACAACATAACTGACTTGTGCATTGCACTTTGGGGGCATCTTGAAGTATGCTAAAAGAATTGCTTTAGGTCTGACCACAGCATTTGTTTTTCTCAATTATATTATAGCCCTTCCAATTCATGATCTTAGATCTGTAATGACTGCCTGGCACTCACCTAATATAAAGATGTGACATTACTTTCATGATTTATTGTGGTATCCTTGGTTTTGTCCTCAGCATTTTTGAAGTTTACATGAAAACATCTTACAGATCATTGTTATGGCACTGTACAAATAATTTCGCAAATCTCCTTTGCCTTCTTATTCCATTAGTGTGCCATAGGGTTGTCTCAGATCTGATTTGTTCCTGGCCAATCAGCTATAATTCAGCTAATGTTACAAAAGCCTAAAAATCACTGCCATACTGTAATGTGGCAGTGTTTTGGCACTGCACATCATTTAAACACTCTGCCTTAATCTGCTGATGGAAGTGATTTGCTAGACACCAATACACCAAGCAGGTGGTTCTGCTCTTAATTAAATGAAGTGTAGCTTCCCTTAGGGGGATGGGATCAATTAGATCAACCAGTCCCTTGTAGTCACTGCTTTTAATTTAAAAGGTGGGGGGGGGGGAAGCTGGAAGGAATCAGGCAGGTTACACTTTGAGACTGTCAGATGCTTTCAAAATGTCACTGCTTTACTGTGAAAAGAAATTTAGACCCATATCCACTTTAACAGAAAATAAATGCTGTGTTTGCATCTTACAATGCCATACCAATCAAACAAATGGAAACAACTAGAACATCATCACATACTGCAAAATCTCAGAGTCTCAATCTATATGTACCAATATTTAAGAACATTTTTCTTTAAAAAGAAAGAGCTCAGTCATTTTGAATCATTATGTCATGTCAGTCATCATGACTACAATGGTTTTCAGTTGTCCAGTTACAAAATAAATAGTTTTGACTACATCTGCCCAGTTTTTAAGCATCACAATGAGATTGACACTAAAATTTACATTGGCACTAACAATGGTTTCACACTCTGGTGAAGCAGATAATCAAGGACATCTCTAAATCATAGCAATGTTGTGGTCAGAATGAAAATGTTTGGACTGATGTTTATAAAAACACAGATGGCAGCACTGAACTCCTTGCCATTTCAACCCGCCAGCCATTGATTGAAAATAAGTTGTTTTCCACAGGTTTTTCAATATGTTAATTGCTTTCCAATCAAGCTTCTATTTAGCTGTCAGGCAGGATGGGTTGAAAATTACTTGTAACAAATAAAAGCAAACTTTTCTGATCTCTATGGGTTTATGTTAGGCTAGATTTGGATATTAAGCACAATTTAGTGGTAAATGTTATGGCAGGAAACAATTATATTGTCAAAGTGCCAGCAGCAAGTGGATGAGATGCATCTTGAAAAACATAGTTTTCTACTTTTAAATACTGATTTTCAATAGTGCTGTAGTTGCTAACTAGTGTCCTGTGTTTTGCTTAGACAGAGGATCCTTGTATTGTTCCATGAGAATTCAAAGTTAAATGTTTGTGGTTCATTAGAAAACTTGAGCAGGGCTTCCATGTGCACATCTGCATGTACTGAGGGTTCTGTTCAGACATTCAAATGAATACATGCAAGCTGTTCCTTTCCTATATGATTATTCTATCCAGAACAAATGTTTGAAAAGTCATGGGACAAATATGTACTTGACAAACGTTGCTTTTTGTTTACTGAGGGCCAAAGCAAACCTTACTTTAAAGATGTAGCTAGTATCTATGCCTTTTTTCTTTTCTTTACATTTTACACTTGTGTAAGCATGTGGGCAGGTGATTTGGATAGAGGCTCCAGTAGGGGGGCTAGGGGAGCTTTAATCCCTACGCCTTACACCCTCCCCCCCCCTGCAACCTGCATTGTAAATCAGTGATTTGGCTCTGAGAACTACTCAACATTACTGAACAGTGGGAGTTAATCATATTGATTTGAAGACTACACCTTAGGCAATATTCACATCCTAAATAACCCTTCTTCTGGTCTTGGAAACATTCTGATCCTATATCACTGCATATCAGCTACTGTTGAAGCTACTGCCCACTTGTCCATTGATGCACACATTACCTGTATGCCGCCCTGAGATCTTAATGATATAAGGCAGGATACAAATGTTTTAAATAAATAAATAAATAAATAACCTGCAAACTTTCTATTTCAAATGGTAATGGGAACAACAACAATCCACTCTTCAGAATTTGGATTCAGCAGGTAGCAAAAAAACCTCTAATTAACAACTTTTGTAAATCATCACAATGTGGTGATGTAGTCACAATGCAGGAGCATCTAGTGGCCATGGGGCTAGGAAATCAGTGAATCCAGATGGGACACTCTTGATTTTGTTTAACATTACAGATGTTGGCGGAGGTTCCAATTTTGGATAAACTTGCAAAGGATTGTCAGGGAGAAGGCACAGTTAGAATTTCTGTTTCTCCCAGGCCCTCCCCTTTGGGCCCGCTTTCTCCACGGCCCCAGGCTAAGCCTGAGACTGCAGAACATGTGGCCCATTACTGCGGAGCCGGGAGCCATGCACGGGTCGCAGTGCTCCTCAGGACTGCTGCGCCCATTGGGGGTAGAGTGGGGGGAGCGGGGAAATTAAGTTAATTTTTTTTTTAAAAAAAACACACCTACCTTTAGCGCACGAGCGTTGGTGCACTCCATCTTCTTAAAAAATTAAAAAATGGCGGGCGCGATGCCTCTCTTCCTGAGGTGGTCATGCCTCATGTGTAAATGGAGGAGGGATCTTGCGTTAATCACAACGCGAGATCTTCCTTCCTCCATTGCGGACTATGAGGTAAGTCTAGCTAATGCCTTCCTGAATCTGTTCCATATTTCATAAATAATATATATGTAGTATAATTCCATGCCTGTCTATTCAGAAGTAAGCTCCACTGACTTAATAGCAGGAAAATATGTATAGGGTTGCAGCCTTAATTTCTCTCATATTTCTCTGCTGATTCTAACAAGCAAGGCAACAAGAAAAAGAGCATCCAGTCTTCAGCCTAGTACTCAAGGAATATGTGAAGATAAGAAGAAGAGTTGGCGAAATGGTTGCTGAGAATTTCTTTCCCCTTAATCCCTCAGGGACTACTGAATTTGTGTAAATTAAACAAAACATTAGAGATATCAGAACAAACATTAATCGTGTTTTCATCTTCCAGGCTACAGCCCAAATGTCATAGTAATTGCACTTCATCACGCAGGTTGCCTATAAAAGCTGATGCTACAATGAATTTCATAGCCTTTACAATGCCGTGGGATTCCGTTATTTTGCTGCAAGTCTACCATTTTGCAAGCAGTTAGACTGGTGTTCATCTCCACCCCCACCCCTGCTCCCCCAAAATAGCCCAAACAAGTTTGTGCCTTAATACATGGTATCTTTGACACATTGTTATTAGCAATACAAGCAAAGAAATGTTTGTGAAAGTATGATTTTAACTGTGAGAGTGTTGCTTTAAATGGTGTATGTTTAGCAAATAAATACCCAGCAGTTTTATATGGTACAACGAGGTAATGTGAGCATAAATAAATATATATTATAAGAGCAGAGAGAGAGAGATGCTCTCCTGGAGTTTGCTCATTGCTTATTCAATATAGAGTCAGATGCTTGGATTTGGCACATCTTTATTCAGAAAGATGGGCTGATTGCTGACAACTTTGATGCAATAAAGACTGTAGCAGCACTGCTGAAAGAAAGTTATTTGATAAATGTATATTTTTCCATTTTGCTTAAAAGGAATCTATTATAAGCACAGCTGCTTTCCGAATGGAATTAATGCCAAAGTGAAGCTTCATATTACAAAGTAAAATGGGACTTGCTCTCTAATATCGGGCTGAAAGGCATTGTAATGCAGCAGGAGGATTGAACTTTGACTCCTCCAAGAACACTGATTCATATAATAAAAAGGGGGGAAAGGCTTTAAAAATGCTTTAAAAATGCTAACATCCTCTTTTCAAAGCCTAGCCAAGCTGCTGTCTGGAAAACAGAATAGCAAATACAGTTAGATATCTCTCCAAAGGAGATATACCCTAGGGAATGGCCATGATAAATTCCAAAACTTGTTTGAAAGTTTTTTTTTGGGGAAAGGTAACATATACAGGTGGAAAGAAGAAAGAGAAATGTTTCCTGGAACAATGTTGTTTCTTTCATTCAGTAATTTAATGATATTGTCTATTTTGTTGTGAATCCAGAATTTTTAACTAATCTGAAAAACAAAATAAAACTAAAAACATGTGCTTGATTTCAGTTCTTCTTCCACTAGCTTTACAACTCACACTTTTTAAACTTTTAGCAAAAAACAGACTAAACAAACAAAATGGGAAGAGAGGTCTTTCCTGTTTTACACGATAATAGATTTCCTAGGATGATCCTGGATAATCAAAGAAGGAGATGAGTCAAAGTTTCATATTCTTATTATCTAAGATTTGGTCAGTAGCCTTTCGCTAATTTCCCTTTTTATAAGTCTAAAGAATAACCTCCCCATGGCATACTGTGACTCTAAGCCCCAAGATCTTAGAAATTCCTGTCTCTGGAGGTCAGGCAGGCACCAATATTTTGTTGTTTTAGGTGTTTCCTGAAAACATCTCTATTCTAAGATTTCCTTGATTGACTAGCCATGGTTTTTATTGGTACTCTGTTTTTAATTTTTTAATATGGTCTTTTATTCCTTTTTATCTTTTATTGTTCACCACTCCTGAATCTTTTCAGATGTGTAGCACTATATACAGTAAATATTGTAAATAAATATATAAGATCCAAACAATATGTGTCAATGAAGTACACGTGTACACATGGGTGCGCCTATGAACATGTGAGGACAGCAGGCATTAATAAGACTTCAATTCACTCCTGTATATTTTGCTAAAAATGCTAATTTCTAGGCCAGTCCTTTTGGACAGACAGCAGTCTGTCCTCCTTTGGCAGAACAGAGCTGGGGTCACAATGAGAAATGTTTTCTCTAGCACATTTGAACTAACTTTCAGTCAATTTCATTTTGGAAGGGCTAAGAATCATAGAGTTGATAGACATAGATATAATCATAGACATAAACACAGGTAATTCAAAACTCATCTTGTCTGAACCTGTGTTAGAGCACCTGAATACTGAGTAACTTGCAGAAGTGTGTTGACTTGAGGCACGTGGCCCAAACAACACTGGTGAAGTTCTGCCAAATCAGATTTTCATACAAACATTTGTACAAGCCCATCTAAAGCAAATTCAGTTCTGAGTCAGAGTTCCCATTGCTTCCCTGCCACCCTCAATGTCCTCTAAAACCCTCTCCCCCTAGCCTTACATATCAAGCATCAGTTCCTTGTGAGCTGCCAAATGAAAGGAAGAGAGATTGTCATTTGGAGGACAGGTATTTGAGGGGATGTCAAGGACTGGCAGGGACATTTCTCTGAGCCCTTGGATGGCTTGGAAACATTATCCACAAGTTTTGATCTGTTTTCCCCCAAGAAAAACTCAGATCATTTCTGAGTTAATGTGAACATAACCTGTAGAGAGCTTTGGAGAGGTTACAATCTCTAATACTAATATCGTGTTGAAGGTAGTTCGTTTTGACCTAGGGCTGCTTCATATTGGCTTAAATCTCATACCTTTCCTTCATTGAATATTTTCACTTAAATTGTATTGGTTCAACTTACTGTTCTTCTTTCTTAAATGTATGTGAATTGTACTACTACTATTACTACTACTACTACTACTATATTTCTTACCTGCCTCTCCACTTGGATCGAGGTGGGGAACAACAGTGAATATAAAACACATAAACGCATACATGATTAAAACATCCTTAAAACATTCTAAAATTCCACTGGATAGGATTAATAAACTTTAATGAGAAGTATTGCTTTTTATTATCTTGGCTAGATCTATACTACTGCTTTATGGCTTTATTGAAGTGTACTGATAACTGTTGGGACACATTCCACATTCCATATACCACTTTCATAGTATTATTTCATGCTTTATATTCCACATTATCCAAAATACTGCTACAGATGGTATTGTGTGTCCTATGAGGAATTCTTGTGCTAAAGAGCCATAGTGTTACCATGATGAGATTGTAATGATTTGAAAAAAGGTGTAGATCTGGTGTTTGTTATCACTTTACATAGGAGTATAGTTTGTATCCAATAATATTCATCCATCAGTGGAACAGGATCTACCAGCAGAATGGATTCACAAAACAGATTTTCAAAATAGACCCCCTTCCTTTAAGCAGCACTCTGCATCCCCCAAATCTACTCTGCAGGTTTGGGAGACCCTTGGAACAGATTTGGGGGGACATGGGAGGCTGAAGAGGGAAAAAGAGTGAAGGCAACATCCAGTTGTTTAAATTCACTTGCATAATGTTTGATGTAGCCCTTTGTATTACTGTTCTAGAGCAACACCAAAAAATGCTGTAAAGCACCCATAATTATACATAAGAGTTGGGAGCTTTGCAGCACTTTGGGGTTGTTTATCAACTGTTGTCCTTCCTCCTTTTTGTTCTTTTCAAGAACAGCACCATCATCCTCTCTAAAAGTCAACTTTGAGGATTTGTAATATCACATAAAACTGAGTTGCACTGCATCTTTGATTATGTGAATGCTCCAGATAATACTTACAATGCAAATCTAATCCACTTTAATTCAAGCTCTCCTTCTTCCTTCTGTGTGACAATTGCACTTCCTTCAAAGTTCATGACTTCCCTTCCATCTTTGCATTACCAATCTTCACCCATTGCACCCTGTCCCTCCAAACTGGACCTTCTTGTTTCTCTGGATCCATTTGCTTCTGCTAAAGCCCAGCTGGCTAGCGACATCTTTACCAGTTTTGTTACATTATAAAAGTTTGGTCCTCATGACAATGTCAATATTGTGTATTTACAGTCACCACACTCAGGAAGGGATGAATAGCAAGCCTAGCAGATAAAGGGCAAGACATTCATAATCCTCAAGAAGATTATTTGCTGTAGGAACAATATTATCCTGCAAGCGCATTCGCAAAATGTTTTTATGTTTTACCTCTACTCCTGTTTCCAATCACTATTATTGTTGCTGGGTCAAGGTTGTGATCAGAATGTAAAGATTTCTGACCTTAACTGACTCAGTGCAGATTTTAAGTAGTGACCTTGAAAAGGAGACAGAGTAGTAGGAAAAACCTTTCTATCACACCATAGGACAGCTAGAACCATATGTACACTTCTCCACCCTAAAAAAATAAACAAGCAGTTTTATTTTGCAGTTAGCATTTTCACACCTCATTCCTCCCCCCCCCCCTCCCCGGGTTAGATCTGGTGGATGTCTGCAGGGGGGGAAAGATTGTTAAGATGACAGCTTTCATTCTGAGTGGTGCCTGAACCTTTAGTGTGGACTGTACCAGACTTACAAAATAAGGATGCACTTTGTTTTATTCCATTTAATACTGGAAGCCATTCATGTACAAAACCATTATTTCAGCAGGTGCACAACTAATCTCCTGTAAACATTTTTGCCTGCTTGCAAGGCAACCTCATTGCCAAAAGGGGACACATTTTGCAGCTGGCAAAAATTGTTCACAAAACCTCCCCCACCCCTTTAAGGAAGTGCACCTGTGGTTTTCTTTCAATGCAATAGAGATTTTGAATGAACCTAACAGTTTTCAACCTCCAGCTGGTCAATTCATTATTTATTTGCATGTTTGATGTAAACAGTGTTTTGAGATTATCATATAGATAACACGATTAAAATATTAGTATTTTAAAGACCAAACTTTCTTATGTATGTAACTTCTAATTGGTTTATAGGATTTAAAATGTTCCTTTAACTCCAAAGTTTGTGCAGACTTGCAACAACATAATTGGGTCCAATCGTTCATGTGCTCTGTGGTTTGCGTGTTGGAGGATGAAGCAGTAAATAAGACACAGACACAGAGCTTGGATTCAACTTGGGCCTCTTTATTTATAATTAACCGGAGAATTCAACCCTCCCTGGATCTTCATGTGACTGTGCGGGAATTCATCATAACTCAGGCCATTCTGCCTGTCCATATGGGTAAACCACACTCCAAGCGAGCAGCCGGTTAGCCCGGCTCCTTGCTTATCAGTCACTTATGTAAGTGTGGGGAGACTGCCCTGTTCCACCCCTGCTCGCTGCCATAACGACAGCGAGGAGATGAAACAGGAGGGTCTCCAAAGGCATACCATATCCTGACACATAAGCCGCGGAGCAGGCTGTTTGGATATGCTAATCACCAAAACAGGTGCCAGTGTACTTACCGTCCCTAGCTAAACTATGCAATTCCCGCACATCCCTGCCAACAGATTAACCTATTTATTCACCCTTCCCTTAAAACTTCCAGTATGAAGTAGGCAAAAAACCCATAGGGTGAAAATTCCTACTCAGCCCCCTCTCCAAAGAGAACGACTGGCTAATCCCATACTAGAAGCAGAGGGAGGGTGGGGTCAGCAAACCCCAAAGAGGCCAAATGGCTGGCATGGGCTGCTTATATAGAGCAGCCCTACACAGCTCCTTGCACGTGACCCGGGAGCAGCTAGGGAGTGTTCATTATAGCTACTCCCCAACGCAATGGCTGGCTTTCTGCCCAAACTTTCAGCTGGGCGGTGGCCGTTTATGACATTTTACAGAATTTGGGCAAAAATAACATGTAAGATATCTGATCTTATTTGTCACTTGATCCTACATATTGAGTGAAAGTGAATAGGCATGTAAGAGGATTTTGTTTCAGTTCATTAAACCTCAGAACTTGCCATGTTTGTTCTCTGAATGCAAACACGAGCATTTGTTAAAAAAAAAAAAGCACACTTGAAAAATAAACATGGGGGGGGGTGGATATACACTTTCACCCTTTACGCATTTGGGTATATGCTTTTTTAAAATGTGCACCCAAATGTGCATCCCCCTCCCCTTTCAAAAAACAAAAAGCTCACAAGCAGGAAAGAGATGGACTAATCTTGGAACTTGGAGAACTTTGACAATCCTGAGCCTCATTAATTCTCCCATCCCTGAGAGTTTCAAGTGCTTCTTCACTTGCTTGGGATTTGGATAAAGTAGAGGGACCTTGAATCCTACTGATTCTCACCTTTCCTCTAGGAGTAGTAAGCCTATGCGGCAGAGTCTTGCTATTTACTGTTTTACTCTGTACAGCACCATGTACATTGATGGTGCTATATAAATAAATAATAATAATAATAATAATAATAATAATAACAGTACACTGGACCTTGTGTAGTATATGTGCTTCCCAAGATCAGGAAAAGCACCACTAGCACAAAAGGACCAAAAAAGTTACAGCACTAGGATAAGGGTTAAGACTTCTAGCTGTATGAGAGGTTTAGCTTTCCCCACAGGCCAGTCATATAAATATCCCATATCTGACACTCCTCCTACTCTGTTTGTGTCCCACTTCACTAAATATAGCCATTATTCCATGTATTGCTCAGCTCTTTCCTCATATAAACCTAGCATGATAATGACTTTGGATAGATCTCTCTTGTCCTTTGGGCTAACAGGGTAGGGTCTCATGGAAGATTTTTCAGGTGTGTTGATTCATACGTTCCAATGAAACAGAAGTCGCTGTCAATATCTGCCCAGGGTTGGTTTTCTTAAGAGGATGTTATCATCTGCCAAATTCCATGCCTTTCTTCAAGTTTATATATTTCTTTCTCCATACAATATTTTCACTTTCCTCCACTTGCTATATAGCTAACAAGCCAAAGCCCAAACTCATAATGCAACTTCTGTTTGAAAGATAAGTGAGAGAAAGTCTAATCTGCAGTCTAAACTTGACTGGCAAAACTAAACATGAAAAACAGATAAGATTTAAAACAGCAGCAACAACAACAACACATCAATGGTTCCCAGGGGCAATGATACTGGAATTTTCTTTTAATCAACATTTATTTTTGTGAAATGCCAAAAGTATTTGAGAAATAAAGGGAGGCATATTTGACTTTTATTTAGCACGTTAAAAGACCTCATAGGAATTTATGTGCAGCTATGACTCGAGCCAATGCTTGAGTCTTAAAATGTTCTATGAACAAAAGATGCATCATTTTTTTGAGAGGAGGGAGAAGTTGTAATAACCAACATTTGTCTTGATCATTTCTGACATTTTACCTCTTATACAAGACCCTCTTTAGGGAATGGAAATAAATAGCTTTTTGCCTGAAGAATAGTTGGTGAACTGAATATATTTGGTTTTGTCCTGACTCCATTGTATACTTAGAAAGAAATATTTTAACATGATGCAATCAAAGTCCAGACTGATGTGATTAAAAATGACATCAAGCAGCAGCTGCATCAAGTCATTCTTGTATGAACAGAACATTAGGAATCATAAAGGAAATTGCCAGTTGAAAACTCCAGTTGGCATGTGTCCCCCCCACCCTCTGTGGGAATCACGTCTTGTAGTTTTGTAACAAAGGGAGCAATCTATACAGTAGTTGAATTGCAGTACTTAGATTTAAGCTGACAATGGGCCAAAATTGGCTTAAATCCAATTACTCCAGCTTAGCTGCATTATAAATTGAACTGGTCTGCAGATCTTTTTTTGTCAACATGAGGTTTGAGAAAGGGACTCTTATGTTCAAGCTCGATCATATCAAGTCTTCACAGCCATTAATTTCTAAAGAGAGAGGTGTTGCAGATCAAAGTTCCTTATATGCCATGATCTGTCACCTGAAAATGTCATAAAGGCTGGAGTCCCTTATGAATAGGAAGACCTTCTGATTATTCAATCATGAGGCAAGTGAACTTTGCATATGTGGAGAGGTACTCTCTTCTTTTAACTATACATATTCCAGGTCTGTTACCTAGTGTTTAAACTAGCAACAGTGAATCTCTGGCTATTAAGAATCTGGCTATTCTCATTAGACCACTCATGGATGTCTGACAATTATTTTAAACCTACTGATTAGCATTTTTACAGATTTTGTATCCCTTCTTCTTTATCATTATGTATTTTTATTACGTCTGTGTACTTATATGTTGTAATGGTGGTCTGTTGACTGTAAATAAAGATTGATTGAGTATTCTAAAACAATTTTGGATCTATCAAACAAGTATTATTTTCTGGCATAAACCCCTCTTTAACGTTCAGATCTAAAGCCTTGAAGTTGTTAGGGCTTTGCCTGTTCTCTCCTTTAAACTTTCTCTCCAGTTTTTACAGTACTTACACACAACTCATCCATTGCATCAGCAACACAGATTCAATGAAACAAAAGAGTTTGTTTCTAGGCTCAATTCAAAACTGCTGCTTTTAACCTTCAAAGCTATAAAAGGCTTGGGACCTAGGTTCCTTGAGGTTTGCTTTCTTCCAAATATTCCTGTCTGCATGCTCCATTCAAGAGCTGAGACCTTGCTCTAGATTCCAGTCATATATGGTGCTACAGCTGAGGCCTTGCTCTGGATTCCATTCACTAGGAGCAAGGCCTCTTCTGTGGTGGCTTCCATCCTGTGGAATTCTCTGGCAGGTGATATCTGGCAGGTTCCAACATTATGTTCTTTTAGGCATTTCATCAAAACATAGCTTGTTAAGAAAGCATTTCAGTGAATGTTCTCCTGGCTTGTTATTTTAGTACAGTTCCCTTTAAGATTTGTTTTATGATATGTCATTGAATTATTATTATTATTATTATTGTTGTTGTTGTTGTTGTTGTAATGTTATTATGAGGCTGTGTTTTGTAAACTAGCTTAAGTTTACTTGATGAAAAAACGAGTGAGGTATTCATATTTTAAATAAAAACTGTACTCTGCGCTCTACATCTAAGGTTCTCCGAGTGCCTACTCTGAGGGAAGCTCGGAAGATGGCAACAAAGAAGAGGGCCTTTTCAGTGGTAGCTCCTCAATTATGGAATGATCTCCCCAACGAGGCTTGCCTGGCACCAACATTGTTATTTTTTCAGCGCCAGGTCAAGACTTTTCTCTTCTCCCAGGCATTTAAGAGCATATGCTGCGTTTGTTTGTTTTTAACAGACCCCAGAATAGCTGTTTTTATAAGGATACTGTGTTTTTATGCTTTTTATGTTTTTAAACTTTGTATTTTTGTTTTAATGTTTACTGTTTTTAACTTTTGTAAACTGCCCAAAGAGCTTTGGCTATGGGGTGGTATATAAATGCAAATCATCATCATCATCATCATCATCATCATCATCATCATCATCATCATCATCCCCGCTCCCCCAGGGCTTTCAGAAAAAGATATGAAGTGAAAGAGAACCTAGCAGTCCATAGGTTCTAGGGGAAGCTGGCTATTGGGCAATTGGAACCAGTAGCCCCTTTCCATTCTCCTGTGACGATATTTTTTTTGCCAGTTAAGTTTGGGAGGCAGCGATTCCCTTCCAACAATTTAGGTTGTTAGGAAAGGTCCACTTCTCTACACTTAGCCTGTATTCTGTTATCAGGAAAGCACCTCAGATCTCTGCACAAGAAGCTGTTTGCACATGTCAGTGTGGGTAAAGGAGTAGGATAAAAAAAACCACTGCCAGAGGGCCATCTTGTCCTTGAGTGACTGCAGTACAAGGGCTTTCAGTCATGTTCTAATCTCAGATGCACATCATTACTTGGCTTGAAAAGAGTCCACAACATATGTGCACAGATGCAGCAAGATGCCAGATGTCACTTGAGAACCCACACTTTGATAATTTACAGCTTAAGTCTTTTTTTTTTTTTTTTTTGGACTCACTTCTCCCCAGATTTTTTTACATCACATAATCTCTTCCTTGTTTTCAATGTAGAGCAATACAAAACTGATATGGTATAAGGATTTTATATAACAATAAACCAATCCTCTCAGTTTCATTCATCATTTCTGCCTTTATTTTAATTTCCTTTGTGTGAAGTGATAATGTTATTCTGCTTCAAATCTTAAGTGATGGGAGAAGCAATGACTGTAAATGGTTTTACAATACCGCACACACTTTTGTGTATTATAATTTAATACAATTTTGCAGAAAGTATATTGATGTGAATGTAATTCATTTTGGATGATGTTATAAACTTAATTTTACAAGTTCAAAGCAGTAGCAAAGTCAACAATATTTTCATATTATCCCTTTGCTCCATTTCCACCCTTTCGGGATCATTTGATACATCAATTTGCGGCTTTCCTTATTTGTCATGCACAACGGTGAAAGCTTTGAAAACCCCCCAATTCTCCAACAATTTTATAAAGTGTCCAGATTTCCATGAGGAAGTGGACTGAGAAGGGGAATTACCGTATTTCTTCGATTCTAAGACACACTTTCCCCCCATATAAACATCTCTAAAAATGGGGTGCATCTTAGAATCGCAGGTGCGTTTATTATTTCTTAGAATCAAAGCTTTTTTTCTGTTGGTGGTACTGAAATTAGTGTGTGTCTTACAATCGATGGCATCTTAGAATCGAAGAAATATGGTAATAAGTAAATTACACCTTAGCAATTAAGAATTTACTTAATGTAAATTGAAGTTTTGACAGAAAAAATACTTTAATAAGCGCTATCTATATTCTTAGATTGCTACATGATCATTTTATCCACAATCCCAAAAGTGACTTACAAAAGTATTTACTAATGTATAAAGTTTCTCTTAACTTTCCTTTATGATATGGTCTGTTTCCATGAGCAGGCTGGAGGTATCCATTATTAAAGAAGTCAGTGGGATCATTCATTTCTATGTA